>NC_085140.1:425123213-425429154 GCF_024139115.2 Armigeres subalbatus | reverse complement strand
TCGATTAGTTTGATAGATATTAGTTTTGACGTAGGACTTAAGTCTTTCTTTACTATACTGGGTGTCATTTTAAGGTTTTTTGGAAATCGAGAGCGTTACGCTTCTGAAAGGGAAGATTTTGAACGTTACTAGCGTATTTATCTTTCGATGGATTTTTAAGATTTATATATTGATCGGCTCGGACACTCCTCCACCATTTTGCCTATTCCAGAAACTGAAACTTGAGATTAATAACAATAAGCTATTAGAAATTTCAGATTTCTTGTCAGAAAAGCCAGTACAAAATTTCATATGTAACCAATCCCGTACATTTTCTACTTTGGATATCAGAATGCAGTATATCACAGGCCTTGGAATCTACCGGAAGATTTTCTTTGTGTATAAAAGAAGCAGTGCCTGTCGTGTACAGGAGTCATTTCAATTTGTGACAGCAGCGCATGCCAACGTGCTTTTTGTTGACCAGCGCGTTTTTTCGTTTCGTTCGTTCGTTCGCTGTGTTTTTTTTTTTTTATCTATTGTATTTTATTTGACAGGCTCAGGTATGTATAACACTTAACGGAGCCGAAAGGACTTGTCAATGTTTACCAATCGATATCATCTGTATCAACAGTTAGTAAAGGAAAAATTATGAGACCAAGATACTAATGGCGACTCAAGGTTAGATTGCGTAATTTCAGGACGGACTAGAGTTTAGGATTTAGGTTTGAGGTCTTTCCAGCTATCATCCGGGTATTTGACATCAATAACGGTATAATAGCGTCGGGCTCGAGTTGTGGTTCGTCAAAGAGCATCTTCCGGATGTATAGCTTCGTATTACACAGAACAATAAGACAAAAACAAAAACGAGAAAGAAAAAAAAGATAGGGAATTAGACTTTTCTGTATCAGACGAGCCCAAAGAAAGAGCATAATTGGCCTGCGCCTAAAACACATCGCGATCTGACACCTCTTGCTTCCCTGTAGGGTTGTTTACCTCAGGCCACAAAAGGGTGTCAATAGTTGCTCTCTTTCGGAGGCGTCGTTTTTCCGAAACGATACCAAACTACGTGATCGATGTCATCGTAACCGGCTCCACACCTACATGGGTTGCCTCAGCCAGGTTTATTCTGTAAAATTAATGCGTTTGGTGAATAGTGATTTGGACATGAAGTCTCGACATCAATGCGAATGGAAGGCCTCGGCTTAAGTCCTCACCTCTGAACCATTTCCTTTTAGAAACTTTAGGAACTATGGAAAAGAGGCCACCGTCCAAGTTCGTTACCTTGACCAAATCATTTGCCAATTTTAGGAAGAAACCTCTGACGGACTAATAGGAAAAACTCGTTGGTGTCGAGATTTGTCTATCAAAAACTTACACCTTCCTGTACGCACACCTTTGCCCTAGCAGTGCGCCCTTCTCATTACCATACGTTAGGCAATAGGATGGGATATACAAAGGTAATCTTGGAATGATCTTTCGACCAAATCACGCATCTGCTCTCTGCCTGATTGTAAGAAAGTAAAGATGCGTGCTTACAAATTTCATCTGACCGGAGTACTCAGTAGAACTAAGACTAACAAAGGAAGATGAAATAATGTGGTCTACTGAGCTGATTGGAAATTATCCCCAAAGCGAAATTAATTGCTGCCAGCTCAGCACCTTTATAAACCGAGCACGGTTCTTAAAGTTTTCGGAAAGATGGTTGAATTTACGTTGAAAGCTTGAAATGAGTGGATCCGTTAATGCAAGAACCATCAGTGAAATATCTGTTATTCACGAATTGTTGTATTCATATTTTTCAGAAAAAATGGAAGGGATAGATGTTGTCGAAGATGATCTGAGCCCCATTTCCTTGAGTAGCGTGTTTTTCATGGACAGATCGTATTATTCAATTGAAAGACTGTCGTTGTGAAGTGAACTCGAGGTTGGATTATAACATGGAAGACAGAGATCTGTCGATATACCGTTGAGATAGACTCGCAGGTATCTTGGATGATGAGCCAGTTCAAGCCCATGTTATCAGAGATTTTTCTAATGCAAATTGTGTTACTTGCCCACATTTCAATCAGTATTCTAAATTAGGAAGCTCCCAATAACCCAATTGCTGAGGAGGGACTCCATGAAGCACCCTCCAGACTCATGTTATGCATTGAATACATACATGCAAAGGGCAATACACTGGAAACAACGATATTGAATTCGTTCCAATTTGATTAAGAACGGCACTCAGCTGCTGAGAAGGCCAGAAAGAGCCATACTCTAAAACAGAGAGAATAGTCATTTATGCTGGTTGATAGGAGGTCTTCCGGGTGAGCGCTTCACCATGTTCCGGAGATGGAGAACGGAGAAAATGGATCCTTTTTCGGCATTTCTCTAACAAATGGAAAATAATCAATATGGGTCTTGGGTACACTTAGAATCAAACCAGACCCCAAAGGTATTCAAGTAAAAGATTGGTTTTATATCATCTTTCAACAGCTTTGGTTTCAGTTGAGCAGGGTACCGCATGTAGTAAACACAAGCAATTGATTTTTTGCAGAAGAACTCGATCCCTAAATGCTCTAGCCCAAACAGTCGTTGAGTTATTTAGAATTTCTGCAATCGTCTTTTGCAGGACTTCTGCACATGAACCTCTTAGGGAGATCTGCAGCATCATCTACGAGTTGTCTAAGCGTGCATTGTCCTTGACAATTGTCAATATCTTTAACATAGAAATTGTAAAGCCAAGGGACTTAAGCTTATGAACCCGAGGAAGGCCCATACATAGCTATTTCTGGAAGTTATCAGAGTACGGTGAGTAAAGTTCATGTGTTTTACTGGCAGCAGAATTGTACAAGAAATTATTCAAAATAACGGGTAATCCACTACCTGCAGATTTTTAAACAGTGCTTCTATGGAAACAGAATCAATAGCGCCCGTAATATCCAAGAAAACTGAAACCAGTTGCTCCTTATGCGCATTGACCTTCTGAATATCTGAAACAGCAACGCTAGACAGTCATTTGTTCCTTTACCTTGCTGAAACCAGAATTGAGTATGTTGGCGGTGACCGCATTTTGCTCGGCCAATGGTCAAGTCTTGCAGAAGGATCATTTTCTCCAGCCGTTTTCTCATGTTACAGCGACAACACAAAGTCAATCGGTCGGTATGAATTGTGATTAGACGGTGCTAAAACGAGCTTTTGAATAGCTCTTACTTTGACCTGCCCGCCCATTCAGGTGGCACAATTTTGTACGCCTCCAGGCGGCCAACAGTTGTACAGGTCAGGTAAATCGTCTTTTTACCCGATATCTGGGAGGTTTTTAGAAGATTAGATTTGATGTTGTCACGTCCCGGAGCCAAGGTGTTCGATGAAAAGAAGGGAACATAGGGTTCCAGCGTTGTGAATGGGTCCATCCAAAGAACCGGGATCCATTGTTGATTCTCCAGAAATGGCAGTTCTGCTGGTACGGAATCTGGGACAGACCTTTTTGCGAAGTTAGATATCCATCGATTAGATGTTCTTCACTCTCGTTGGGTGGAAATGAGACCGCATGTTTAAAAACATTTTTCCCAGAATCTTGTCGTTAAGGGTTTCTCGTGACAGTAGTCCCTCGACGAAACGTCATGAGTAGCTACGTTTTTTAGCCTTGAGAAGATTTTTGAGCTTTCTTTCCAAACTCAAATACTCTTCGAAAGCCTCGAACCTTCAAATGTTTACAGAAAGCCTTGAAAGGCATCCAGATTTCTCAGGAATACAACTTAGTACATTGTCATCCCACATCCAGGAAGTGGCTGAGTGCTGTACCGACAGATGTGCTTGGAACGCGTCGTTTCTGTGAAGCTTCTAGTGCGCTTTTATGAATCGAATTCGGTGAGGAATCAATGCTCATCCGGTGGAGGGAAGAATATCAGTTGAATCAATACCAGTATTTACCGCCGATGCAAATTTTTGCCAGTCGTGTTTTCGTGAGGTCGAAAAGGAACATTAACTGGCGCTGATCGATGATAGCCGCGCGGTTGATTGTGGTGACTGTCGGCATGTGGTCACTACCACTTCGAGGATCTTGGATTACCTTCCACGTGGAATCTAATGATAGTGAATTAAAGACGCAAACACAGATCTATTCGACTTTCCTGACCTTGAGGTCCTATTCGAGTTACTTCGCCTGTGTTCAACGTCTTCGAAGTTGAAATCGTCGCACAAATCATAGAAAATAGGCGCTCTGTTATCGTCTCTAATTTCGTATGCACTGACCATGTGCATTCATATCACCCAGTATTAAAACTAGGGATGATAAAGAGAACTGCGCTCCAAAGATGCAAACGATTGGTAGGGCATTTGGAGAATATACACTGAAGCTATGCAAAGGTCTTTATTCTTTACATTTACTTGGCAACGGCGACGATTTCTAAACCATTAACAGTCGGAATGGGAATTTTGTAGAAAGTGTGACATTTTTGATTCCCAAAAGAACGCCACCATGTTAATCATTCCGATCTTGGCGAATAATGTTAAAATCATTGAAGTTGATTTCGTCTTCAGAAGAAAGCCATGTTTCTGAAATTGCAAATATATCGCAATCAGGTTGCGAATTAAAAGCAAACACACGTCCAATTTATGTTTCAGACTATGACAGTTCCACTGCAGCACAGTGAATTGTATCTTGTATGGTCGTATTATCCATCGAAAGATACAAATCCTGTGAAAAGACCCTTGAAACAATCAAGTACTTCCAGATAACTTTCAACTGTTGGAATAAAAGAGGTCAATGAATTGGCCTCAATGAATTCAGAATATTGAACAAGTTCAAAATACGATCCACAAGATCCTTAAAGAGATATCAATCCTCGCTTGAACGAGATTCTTTTCTTAGAAGTGCACCGAGTATGATTTTTCTGCTCAGTGATCTTCCTTGCCTGATAACTGCTGCGTAACATCAGTTTTGGGCAATAGCGGGAATGTCTTACTGCAACATGGGGTCAAAAGGAGCAGTATGAACCAGGTTAACTGAGTTTTTAAATAATCCCCATTACCATCAGTTTGAGGCAAGCTTCTGGAGATGATTTTTGTTTTCTTACGGCGCAATCCCGGGGAAGACAGTTTCTTCCTCTTTTCGGGTGCATGTACCTCCACCAGAATCATCCATATCGGCTACGTCAGAGTCAGGATTCGTCTGTGGAAATGACATCCTTAAAATCACTTAGCAGAACGGCGGCTGAAATAGCATCGTGCCGTTGTGATGGCAGTTGCGGATGTAATCTTGCGACTTCACCATTTCTGCATACGACTGCCCAGAGCGCTTTATACTAATGAACGCTTAACTTTTTGGGTGCGCTTTTTGTACACTGGACATTCTTACTGGAAACCGTAGGGAAGTCCATACCTGTCATAAGCGCCTTTTGTAACTTATTTATTTGGCAGGACTCCTCCCTATGCCTTTCAAAGGCTTATTTGCCACAACAGAGACTTGTTATAAAAAACTCGGCAATTATTACCCCAACTGTTTGCTGATTGGTGCAATTGAAAAACTCTGGGTACAAAAAGACGCACCGGAAACAACATGGCTTCGATATCTACATATTTTAGAGTATCGAACCATGGGCGTTACCCATAGCGAACCCTGACTTTGAATATAGCACTTTTTACCATCTACCATGGCTGCACTGAATGCAATTCCTTGCAGTCCAGAATATCCACGGTAGTAGATTGCAGGGCATTCTTTAAACGACGCTTTTCCTGCAAGCACATCCTTACAAGTCAAATCGCTGCATTAGTTACGCCTTCAATCTCTCGACCCTCCCGCGAGAACACACCAAACTAAATATTCCACATTACCAAGTTCTGGTCTTTTGCGGTAGCATTTACGTGTCCTGGGCATGTAGGTGCGGATTACACGTAGTTTGTTCCGATTGATTTGATGAAAATCAGTTTTTCAAGGAGAACGACGTAACCCGCGTCAAATCACGCGTTGAAGTTCCTGGGAAATCAATAGCACTTTCACTTTCTGCCGAAAATGATAAACAACCCAAGAGGCCAGAGCGAAGAAGCCTGGGTAGAATCACGTGCGAACCACATTTGTCTTTGGGAGGCGTACGTCTCGCCTCCGTTTTTCTTCTAAATCCATGAAATGTAATACAAAATCCCCCCCTCTAAAAAATAGAAGAGAAAAAAATAAATACCTAATAGGTTTTAATTATAATAATAATAAAACAAACACACACACAAAAAAAAGAAGAAAAAAAATTCAAAGTTACCAATAATAATTTCAGAGCAACCTTTTTTTGCGTTTCGTCCCTCTCTAATGCCAACAGTGCCACCCTTGCCTAACGACAGGCGGGAAAAAGCACACAAAGCTTCACCACTGGTGCGTGGATTGAAGATTAAACGAATGCAAAGAAGACAATACGGATACAATCTTTTTACTTAGCCTTGTTTGCTGCCTGCAGGTAGGTAGCGTTGTCGATGACGACCTGAGTGCTGATTAATTACCCAGTCGTCGTCGCGGCACTTCGGTGAAAAAAAAAGCCAAACTAACGAGACTGCAATGGCCGCATCGCTAGAACGGCCTTCGCCAACTAGTGAAACCGTTCCCTACGATCACCCCGCGCCAACTAGCTTTGCTCTCGCGTGGGCAACTTAACGATATAAAAACAACCCGCCAGAATACTAAACGGAAAAAAAACTCTAGCGGTATAAAGCGCGTCACGTGATGGGACACGGGAGTAAAATACGTCCGGCTCGTCCAGAAACACGACAAGGAATGCGTTCGCTGTGTTTACCTACACAGCGACAGCATGCAGTCACCAGCAAATTAGAACTGCCGGTGGGTCAGCAAGATATGCATGAAAGAAGCGGGCGCATTTTTTGTCATTCTGCTGTTTGATGATGGTCAGCGGATGCAGTGGTGTCGGTTGCGATGGATGCAATCGCACATCCGCATCAGCTCAGAGTTCACAGCTAGGGGCCGATGATGGCCTAAGAGCAGCAGAGGACAGCGGTGGTCGATGAAGAAGAATAAAATTAGAGAGATTTGGTCTATCATCCAGGTGATTGGTTTCCATAGTCCACATGGTCCAGGATGGGTAAGAGTCATGTCATGCTGGCCAGCCATATGTTAAGTTGTGCTTAAAAGTACTAAACGGCCCGTGCATTAAAACTTGTGAATTGTCATTATAACAGTTCTGATTTCTGAGCAAAAAATCAACAACGCAAGGGAAGAAATAAAATTTGATTAGAAATAATTACTTTCATTTGTTTGCAGAAAGCGTATGCAATTGAAGATGCACAATCGTATTAATGGTGTTAATATCACATTTTAGATTAGAAAATTTTTGCTGTATATTACATCTGAATGTTTTAAAAAAAGTTCGCAACAAATAATTTCCAGAAGAATATTTAAATAAAATTTTATCTTATTCTTTGTTTTTCATTTCCTGAGAAATTGTATTATTAAACTTGACGCAGACTCAGGTTCGGAATCAAAACAAAAAATAATTTTTCGTTGACGTTTTAGCAGTTCTTCCTCTATTTTAGTAGAGTTACACCCGTGTAAAAAAATATTGGGTGTACTGCTCCTTGACTTGTTTCTTATTGTTGTGATTTTTTCGGCAGTAAACGCACATGCTAACCTTAAAAAGAAGCAGCAGAAATTGATGCACTATTTCTTTTGTTTTGGAAAGTAGGACAGTTCCCCTAAAAATAGCACATTTTGCCCAAGTCTGAAAATTTTATAAATAGAAGATTTTTTAAACTTCATATACTATCAATGATAAGAAATCTATAAATGCTCTACGTTTGCTTGGAGTAAAAGCAATTCTAATTATGTATTTTAATTATTAGTTTTTTTTCAGAAGTTTTGAATAAACAAATTGCTAATAATTCTACCTTGTCATGGAAGTTGTCGTTTCCAATATCAGTACCTATAATCAATATCCATTTTATCCAAAAGTTAAATATAAATACGTTACGTTTACACTTCAGAGTCCTACGTCTACTCGCGGTTATGTTGAAAACATTACCATTTGCTTTTTTTGAATGAAAATCAAGCTGTTCCATGGGAAACACATATATCTCTCTGACGTTCCTTGATATTTGGTAAGAATCATTAATAAATACACTCACTTTTTCTAATTTTGTAAATTTCTGATCCAGGGTAGTCGAAAAATCAACATTTTGGAAGAGCTTATTTTTTAAAACGCAATTTTTGAACTACTGGACCAAGTATCAATGTTCATGGAATCATATGTAATATTGGTATGACCCTTGCTGCCAGAAACTGTGAAAATTAAATTATTCTGCGAATTAGCCATGAAAACCAACTTGAATGTTATGATTTTGTATTTCGCCACAAAAGTAGCGCTCTTAAGCATTTATTTCATGAGAACACTAACCAAGAAACTGTTCCGATAGTTAAAATGTCAAAATGGTTTTTCGACTTCTTTTCACACGAGTTGGTTTTAAATATTTTAGATAAAGAACGATTCTTTGGGGGCTTTTGTGGCCTTTTGCAGTTAGCGCCGTCAATCGTCTAGGCATGGACTATGGAGCGTGGGCTCGATTCCCGCCTCGATAAGAAGGAAACTTTTGTGATCGAAAAAATTCTCCACCGTCCACTGAATTATTTACACTTTTGCGTCACCAGCTCAGTTGTCTAGGTGTTAAGTGTTCAGTCTGTGCGACCTCTGGTCAAAGACGGTATTCTTCATCTTTTATTCTACCACCAAATATTGTGAAAATCCAAAAAGATGATATGGCGCTACCCCCTAATTTTTCCGTACAAAAATAATACTGTCGTCAGAAACAAGAGGTAGACCAAAAAGATGAACCGATGAAATACCATGGATTTGATGGACCTGCATGTATACTTTCAGATTACGATTGAAATTTTTACTAATATTTGCTACTAGCTGCAGTAGAACGCTCAGAGAAAATATCACTTTTTCACTGAAAAACGCTTAACTTTAATATGCTTTAAAAGAAGCTATCAACCATCTTATATAATAACCAAAAGATGCGCCATCCAAAGACCATGAAGCGATGCTAAGACAGTTTTGAAGAAATATTCTGAATTGATGAAAGTGGGAAGCTAAAAACTATTTTTTTCAGGACCACCTTATCTAAATTTAGCATTTTGTCATAAAACAACACCTATATGAGATAAAATAAATGTTTTTAAGCAAAAATGCTTAGAATTAAAATCTCTACAACACTGTAACTTTAATGACAACTTACACCAAAATAAGATCTCTTCTTGTAGATCATTTTCTAACTACAGAAGACGTCAAAACTCTAACGCTGATGGTTTTCCAGGTTATCGATTTATGTCGTGAAGGTTGACGAATCAAACCATTGTGCAGTGTGGGGATGTAATGCCAATAAAAAGAAGAAGAAGACAGCTGAAAAAATTACCGATTTTTCTGCTGAGCTTTTCGCTTAGCAGATTTAATTGATCGTAAAATCGTATCAGATGTCCCTCAACCCCATAACTGAGGATATCACTACTGCAAATGTATGCTTAAATTGATATGAAACTATTACCAACGTCCGCCCATGTACGAACAGAAATATCACAAATCCTCGAAAAGCCACTTGGGTACGGTTTGGCTGAACCCCTACCATATATGACCCGACGGCGACTTGAATCGGCGTGGCAATTTTTTTAAATGGTGTTCTTCTATATTTTCCCAAAACATTAATTTTTCGTTTTCACCACATAAAATACATTGAAGTGTGTACAGTATATCCTTTGGAATTTCCAAGTTAAAGTGTTTTGAATTTCTGAGGGGAATTATTTGGAATTTTTCGAGGAAATTTGATCGGAAGTTCTTTGGGAGGTTTATCAGAATTTACACAAGAACAATATTTTTTACGACGAATTGTTCAAAATTTGAGCGCGTATTACCGGATAGATGTCGAACGGGACGCACAGCAGAACTGATAATTTGGCCGAAAGAGCCGTTTGCCCGAATAGATCATATGGTAGAAAATGTAGTTTGAATGAAATAATCTATGAGAAAAAAGAGCAATTTTGCAATTTTGTAAATGTCACTTGGAAGAACGGGTCATACAGCCGAATCTGTCATTTGCAGAACGGGTAATTTGGGCAAAAGTGACTACTCGTTCGGCCAAATGACTCTTCCTACAAAACGACCTTTTCGGCCAAAGGATCAGTTTTGCCAATTGACACCTTCTGCCAAATGGCCCTTTTTGCCTTCAAACTGACGGTGTTTTCGACCAAATAACCTTCTCGGTCAAAAGACTTTTCTGGCCAAATGACATTTTCAACAAGATGGGTTTTGGACTAATAATTTGTTCAGACAAAGACATGTTCGACCTAGATATGTGCGCCGCCGCTGGTGAATTTTTAACGCTGCCGCCGCCGTTCATATTACATTTATCTACTTCCAAGTAGAACCAGAAATTATTGGATGGCGATCTACCCACAACTGTAACTGCAGGGTTTCAACTTTTCGTTTCAGTGAGACCAGAAACTAATTTTTTTCAGGCCAAGGGAGAATCTTTTTCCATTGTTTATGTTGAGGATCATCTTTCACCCGTGAATCCACACCTCTCTAGGGTTGCCTTGGAAGATAAACGAAAATCTTGCCTATTAGATGAAAATCCTTTTTCTTTCCATCACTTTTTACCTCTACACTCACTTCTCGCGATAAGTGTCACAGAACTATTACAAAGGTGTGTGGCCGCGCATAACGAAGTTCGAACCCAGAATAAGTAACAATAATGGCCGGCCAAGGGATATTGCCCTTCAGCCACATCACCACATATCTGTATAGAAGAAGCATTAAGTTATTTGTTCCTATAAGCTACTAGGGTAAAAGTTCCGATAATCGTGGATGCTCCTATAGTTTGCCAGTAGTGTAATTTTTGGGAATCTACAGATTAAACACACTGGCAACCCACATTGTTGATCAATGGTTGAACTGTCGGCATACAATATAAGCGAAAACAGTCTGGCAATATCATTGAAATCGATAGAAATTATCCTCAAATACATTGTTTTCTGTGCTTCCTTTTTACCAATAATTTTGATGGTGTTCCTATAGTTGCAGGTCCCATACAAAACAATGGGGTTGTAACCGCAAAGGCTATAGGAACGCGAGTTAAAATACTCTGCGACTATTTGAACATTGCACTAATAGTTGGAGGATGGATTTTTAAGCAGCATTACTAGGTTACGTTGCGACCAGAATATGTTCGTTCAAAATAGTGTTTATGGACTTTTTGATATACCTTCAAGGTAAGTGGAATGCAGTATCGCTTGAATGTAAGTGATAAAACAGTGGTTGCGCGTACTTTTACTGCCTCCACTATTGGGTCTTTTACCTACCATTTGAATTAGTGGCGATGCCACGAAAAGCTTCAGATATAAAAAAGAAAAGAGCAAAACCAACGCGTTTGGCGGCAATCAGAAGTGAGCGAAAAATGGTTATCCACTCTCAGGCTGTTTTCTTTCCCGAAAAGCGATTTCTCCCCGAAAATTTGTTTGGTGAGAGACATCCTAATACTCCTAAAGTAGGATTGAGTGTAAACATTACGAACCCTGGTAACTAGCATTGAGCATATTTTGCTATACAATTATGCTCGGGTAAACATATACATATTTTTTCTAAGGCTGTGTCCCATTTCCCGAATTAAACTAAAATTAAATTTAAATGGTACATTACAGAGCAAACTGGAGATTATTTCACGGCATAGGAATTGTATTATCTGAATCTTCAAAACTATTAAACGGTTAACATTTTGTCTCTTACCGACGTTTCCGGCCGTTGAATGTGGCCTTCTTCAAAAGAAAAAACTATATTTTTAAGAGAATTTTCAATTCCGAATATTGCACAGTTTTAGTTGCTTAATCTAATCTTACTTGGTCAATCGTTTTCGTTCTAATCTAAATGTCGTTTGAAACTACCAGTACGTCCCCCCGTCCTGGGCGCAGCGGACGTCACACGTCCCAAACTTTAAACTCGCCTCAGGTTTTCTTCTCAGGGCCAGCTATGGGCCGATCGATGCAATTAGGGGCCCATGGTTGATAGGCGAGAGGGAGGTTTGGGGACATACCCTCAGCAGGGGATCTACGAACGATTCTTGGCCAGCCCTTGACGAGCTGAGATCTGGGTCACAAACACTTGTACCGCCACGGAAATGGGTACACCACCGGCTTCCGATCGATCAGTGCCAGGGGTCCTATGGCCAGCTGCTTACCATCTCAAGTTCTGTCGAGTTGAGGCCGGATGCCCAACAACAGACATTTCAGATCAAAATGGGTGACTCAGCCAACACCAGAAAGGGCGTGGGTTGGACACGATGAGAAGTGCTTTTGTATTTCGGCACCAACATTTCAAAGAGGGCAGAAACTGCTTTTGTAAGCAAAAGACTTCTCACGTCTCTGGTGGGCTAATTTGTGCACTTACCACGCAATCAAGCTTTCCATTAAATGAAGAGAAGAAAATTCAATGCTTTCCATCAGTGGTAAAGATAACCCACCAGCGACGTGTGAAGCTTTTTTACCAAAGCAATTACACGCCCTTATATAAGAGTATTGGTGTCGATTTGACCGGTTCTCATTTGCTTCTCACCAGCTTCCCAGAGGGCAGAGGAGATCGAGGACCAGATGTTAATATCCTTGAGCTTCGATTACATAGCCTATAAAACGGTCTCGCTTTAATGGTGTTCTGATTTTTCATTTCTTATTTTCTGTGGCGCAAAGAGTTGGTGCAGGTCAAGAATCGCACGTGGGCCGAGGAAGGGCAGATCTTGAGCTGGCACCGGGCCGCTTCTGAGAGGGGCACAGGGGTCGATGCTGGGGAGCTGTCTTTGAGCACAGTGCTGGCTTTGGTGATCACACTGGGAAACCGGATTTCCCCGATGGCGACTCACCGGCTTGCGAGATTAAATATTAAGGGTCGAACACCCCCACAGGCGCTGAGGAACGACCAGATCTCCCCTGACTGCCACGTAATGGCTACCAGGCTTTTAAAAAGCAGTGCTGCTGCTTTCCACCAATTTTCCCCAAATTGACCACGGCTGCTGCTTTTCTTCAACCACACTTTGCGCCAATTACCATTCCACCTTACGTTTGGTCCACACTTTCTTTTTTTTTCTCGACACCTTCTCCAGCGGATTACGTCTAGTCTCTTCCAGGTTAACCCACTTTCTCTGAAGTTTTTTCCACTCTCCTTCACCTTTTCTCCTCCTTTTCGCCCCGTGTTTGCCCAGCGAACCATTTGCCTTTAACATTAGGGATGTGTGGTGTGGCGTTAGTTTATTTTACACGTTTATTTCTACATTTCCCTATTCCATTTATTTTTTATTGGGGAGAGGGGATACTAAATGCGAAGTTTCACAATTCTTTTTCTCACAATGTTATTAGTTATAAAGTTAACAGCTACCGACGCATAAGTGAGTTGGCAGTTGATTTGTATAGAATGCATTAACGTTCTAATTATCTAATGAGTGTCCTTAATTTGGCTTTCCTTCTTGGTGAAATAAATGGCGGACATTCTACGGGACTATTCGTAATTGAATCTTAATAAGTCTCAGGTACGTTTCTGAAGGAAGTCATGGTGAAATGTCATAATAGCTCCTTTTGAATTTCTGGACACCACAGAAATTTTTAATAGGAATTTAAGGAATTGCTGCTGGAGCTTCCAAAAACTTCTTGCAGGACTCTCCGAAATCTGATAGAGGAATTATAGGAAAGAATTATCTGAATAGAGTGGAATTTCTGGGAGGAACTTTGGTGGGAAATTCTTGGGAGAGTACTTCCAATTGGAATTCTGGAGGAGAGACTTCCGGTGCAGATTCCTGGAAAGGAACTTCCAATTATAGAATTCATGGAGGTACTTCAATTCTGCAAATTCCTGGAGGAACTTCCGGAGGAATTCCTGGAGAAACTTTCTATGGAATTTTTGGAGAAACTTCCCAAGGCATTCTTGGACGATCTTCCGAAGACATTCCTGAAAAACTTTCGAAGAAATTTCTGAAGGAACTTCCGAAGGAATTCCTGGAGAAGCTTCCGAAGGAATTCCTGTAGAAGCTTCCGGAAGGAATTCAGTAGGAGGTTCCAGAGAATTCAGCAGAGAGCTTTGGAGGAATTCCTGCAGAGAGCTTCAGAGGAGACCCTGGAGGAACTTTGGAGGGAATTTCTTGAGGAGACAAGGAGGGCTTCAGAGGAATTCCTGGAAGAAGTTTCGGAGGAATTCCTGGAAGGGAACTTCGGAGGAATTGCTGGAGAGGAACTTCCAATGAATTCCCTGGAGGAACTAACGGAGGGAATTCCTGGGTGAACTTCCGGAGGAATTCCTGGAGGAACTTCTGGAGGGCCCTGGAGGGATCTTCCTGAGGAATTCCTGGAGGAACTTTCGGAGGAATTCCTGGAGACTGGAACTGTGTAGACGAATTCCTGGAGGAATTTCAGGAGGAAATTCGAGAGAGATTCCTGGAGGGCTTCCGAGGAATTCCTGGAGAAAACTTCGGAGAAACTATAAAGAAATCTCAAACCACTTTTTTTGTTTCATCGGAAATTCTTCCGGAATTTCCGACATTTTGGGTTGTATGTGACATTTTCAGGGGTAATGGCATTAAGGTAATTTAATTCAGAGTTCAAGTACCATGCCTTTACTTGACTAGCACGAATGGTACACTATCCCGACGGTCGTTTACTCCAATCGGACACTACCATGCTGTCAGATAGTTCTAACCTGGGACGGGACGTATCCCAAATAAAATATTCCGCATGATTTTTGTTTTCATCATTGTCATGACCTAAACTTTTACCTTCAGATATTTTTGTTTCCGTATTTCATGGAAATCAATAATTTTCTCACATATTCTAGATCCTGCAAATCCAGATCCATTATTCAAATGCTTCAAAATCGTATCGATTTTCTGTCACAATCGTTTGGACGTGCTGCTGGTTTTAAAAGTTAATATTTAGCAACAAACGTAAATATCTGCGTTCGAATTTGTTGACATAAAATTAGATTATATTTAATAGCCAAAGGCTCAAACATTATTCTCAAAGTCTGCAAAGACGGTGGAACCTACGTCAAAATTGATTTAGGACAGCTTCCTGGCTAAAAATTCTGCATGGCGACGGCACGAGGAGTTACATTCATGACACGAGATTCAGTTTAACTTTTATGGACAGAATTTGCCAAAAAACTTTGATGATTTTGGCGAGGATATGCAGCAACTTGAAAATACCAAAGTGTTCGTGACCTTGAATAAGACATTAGACATTCGTAAACTGTACAAGGAAGAATGTCTCAAAAACCGCGTACTAAGTTTCGTGAAAGAACCACTTGAAAGGGTCCCGTGAAGCTGTAGCCAGATTTGCCAAAGGTAGCCACTACAGCAATAGGGATGAATCGATACTAAGTAAATGCAGTAAATACTCGATGCTTTTGATTCCACCGATACCAAGAAGCACTTTTTGGGAATCTGATACTTTGATACACCGATACCAAGTGAGAGTATCAGAATCGAAGTACTTGAATCAATCAAGTACCCAATTTAAAATCACCAAATTTAATAAACCTTAATAGAAACATTCGTATTTTTCAAATAAATCTGCTAAGTATTTAATTCTGAAGATAAAATACCAATTATTCATTTTCTGCCAAGTTCAACACTGGCATTTGTGCTAATGCGAGTATTTTATTAGTGAAATTCACAAAAGTGATAGTAAGCTTTATTGGGAGTTCTTATGATTCATTTAAGAACTAAGGGATCGTGATAACCCATGTAGGCTATCCTCAATCCCTAAAAGTGATGACAGACGTCTCGTATTCCCTTGCGGGACGATTCCCAGACGAGTGAATTCGAGAGGCTATCCGTAGAAAATCCCAGAATCTTAAAGCGATTTAGTCCAAACCTTAAGGGTCTGGAGAACAAAACAAACAGCTTCACCGTCTTCATTCAACGGTTTGCGTTAAATGAAGGACAACGGACAATACCCAATAGACCAGTGAAAAATGTTTTGTTTATTGAAGAATACGATTTGATTTAAATTTAATAAGAACGTGGCCACGCAAAAAACATTCCCGAATTCGTGCAGACAGCAAAAATACACCGTGATTTAATTTATTGGATTTGAGAGTACAGTCCACGTTTTTCCAAAGACGTTCCAGAAAACGTGATTTTATATTCCCGAAATCCGGCAGAGCTGTTAATTCCCAGAAAAATACACCGTGAAGACTCGTTAGTTCTGAATTTATTGAACACTTTTTTTGCATTGTAATACTAAAATATTTTACTAATAACATAACTCAATAAATAAAAGCTTTCATAATGCATCAATGCATAAAGTGTCCCCGGATTGATCCAAACAAAACGCTAGTAACTCTCAATTCCATATCGAAACCAGAAATTTTCCTTAAACTCGGTAGTAAATGGCTGAAACCATAGTGTTGCATGGTGTTTCATCCCATTGGAAAAACTTATCGAAGAGAGGTTAGCGGCGGCATCGTGGGCTAAGAATTGGTATCAAAAGATGCAATTTGTTTCGCGTAAATGTTTTAAAAGTAACACGTGAAATAAGTTTAACAGCCCTTAAATACACTCTCAAGATAAACAGATTAAATTATCGAAGAACTAATAATAGTAAATATTGAATTTTCTTCCCCTGTTGATTCATAGTTTTGAATTTTCCATCAAATCTATGAGTACTCCACTTATGATACGAGTAGGTATCGATACTTTCAATTCGTGTTTTTGTGGTATCGATACTTTTATGCGATACCATTTTGTCTTCTTTGTACTTTTCTTGTCTTGTCTTACTTGTGCTCAAGCCAATGATGAAAAGCATCCTGGAAATGTCAGTTGTATTCCCGAGGGCATTTTCTTGTCTTGCGTTAATCTTACAGCATATCCATAAATGTAACCTGAAGTATTAAAGTGGCCAGGCCCACCGTGCAGGCTTGAATTTGGGGAGAAAATCAAGGTACCCCAACAATCAGATTATTGTGGCAATAAATAACATGATCAGTCAACGAAAGAGTTTGAATCTACGAAAGGAGGAAAGCAGGGACAATAATGCCGTACCTTCGTTCCACATTTAGGAAGATGATTGACGAATCGTTGGGAGTAACTTTGCTAAGAAAGATTAATGGCTTCACTCCATGGGTCCTCAACGTCTTGGGATGGGACATAGTTTTTAGTCTAATTCCCTGAAAAAGCATACATGCTACGATGGGCGAAAAGTATTCACATCAATTCAGATAATGGGTACTTCATGAAAGCATGACGACAGCCTACTTATGCCACTTTTGTCCAGCATACACATACTAGAGCATTAGGTTTTAAGCGCCATATATACTCGCTCTCTGAAACTGAGACAAAGATAAGAAACAAAAGCAATTATACCAAATTTTTTTACTTACAACATCTCCCGCTTATTTTCCATAGCATGTATGGCGTTTTTTATTTTCCCGTCAAAACACAATTTGTTATTAAAATTTACCATAGCGAAAGTGAATGAGGAATGAAAATGAAGAAACGGAAGAAAGAAATCATCAAGAAATCCGATTTTCGTTTATCTCCCAGGTTCATTCGAGAAAAGAAGAATGACCAAGATTTTCACTGATTACACTGAATTCCGAACGTAACTTAATGTTTTTGTTCACATTCCAGTCCAAATAACATGTGATCACAACTCTGCATAGATAATTGAAAGTTTCGAGATCTCTGGATGGAGGCTAGATTACTTGGCAGATCAGGTACACAAAGACTAAGCGAACGTGTTTACCCAGCAAATGTAAGGGATGTTGCCATGATTAACATTGTTTAGCGCTTTTTTCACATGTTATCGTAACCTAGTTTAAATTTCGTCCATATTCTTTGACTTAAAAATGAGATATAATGTAAATACTGATTATTCCGGATCCAATATGATGAAGTATGTACCGTAGAAGCTCAACCGTACCGTCATCGATGGTGGTGTTGGAAGTTCTATTAATACCAGCGCGGATCGTCTGCTCCTGCTCCAAACATGGGTACAATATCTTCGGAAAGCTTGATGTTTATGACAACATAGTTTTATTAGCTCAAAATATTTCTTACAAAACACACTGATGCATTAGCCTTTGAAAAACATTGAAAACAAAATTGAAATCACAAGCGAAAATTCACGCTAAAACTGCCAGTTTCCGTTATGAAAAGAAACAAACCGAAAAGCCCATGTACCGCAATTTCAGGTAAATCAGGAAAAAGTTCATTTTTAACCGGTTTTGTTTCTTGAGCGCCTGTATTAAATTTACTCTGAATTACGCCTTTATGCTTTATGGTGTAAAGATATGGATGAATTTTGACTAGTAAAGATTTAGTTTTTTCTCTATATCCAAATGCGCTTTCAACAAAAGAAAAACAGGAAGCAACTCGAATTGAGAAGTTCAATCAAAGGTAATTGCTGCCTATTTCCGAGGGATTAAGCCTGCACCCGACTTGGACGTTAATTTTTACAGTAATGTAGAAAACTCGCATATGTGAATATGTACATCTATTTTTCCAGATAATTAAGACCACATGTGTAATGAATATAATAAATATGGATATACTAAATACAACGAATGAAATGAAAATGAAATGATATAAATGAATGGAAGTCAAGGTAAGTGATAAACGCAGGGATGGACTTTCCGATGTCGCTCCTTTTATCTGCTCTCAAAGGACACAATCAGTTCTCTTTCTACTGCTGGCAGTTTGTTTTTCTCTCTTTGAAGGATGCACAACACCGGAGCAACGAACATTTCATGAGAAAGAGTCAATATAACCCATACAAAAGTAGTAGATATGAAGTTAGCAACTTGTGAATCGTTACTGGTAATGCATAAGCAACAGATCCGGTCCCGTCCAGTTACAGCATTATTTTTGTTCAATATACTATGGAATGGTAGTAGAAGCAGAAGACTTCTTAACTTTGCGGCCTATTTCGCTAGCAAAGTAACATCAGAGCTAATATACCAGGACATTAACTAAATGGCTTTAACGTGTTAAAATGGATGAATTGCATGGTCTCTACAACCGAGTAAATAGTGTCGTAATTCAGCACGCAATATTATTTCGTTTTGTTGCCAGTTCGGAACGAAGTTGAATCAGTTCAAGCAATGCCAATTCCTGTCTTCAGCAACAGAAAAGAAATTGTTTTAGGCTATCATATTTTTGAAATATTCGATCCATTGATTTTTTCTTAAGGTGAATAATATGTGACTTACCTTATGACGTTTGGGTGGAAATGGGGAAGATTTTGTGCACCTATTTTTGCACCATTACCTGCACTTCATCCATACCTACGATTCTACGCTAGGAAGCTACAGAGTATCCTATGACGCGGTACCAATTACCGCAGTCTTAGACATTTCATTTCAGGTCTTCAGGCTCTTTGATCCGTTGAGGCAATCCTAGGCTGAAATCCTTGCTCACAGGACAACTTGCATCTGTCACTATATATCCTCTACGTTGATTGCCACCCCCCAGCGAAGGTGGGATTGACTGCATGTTCGTGTGACGTTTTACTAGCGGGCATGAATTGAGCATATAAACATCTACCCGTTTCTTTGGTTGACCATCGACGCAATTGACGTTTCCTACACGTTGATTGAATTACACATTTGTGAGTTCGATGTACTTTAGCAGTTGCTAACCTTAATCGTTGGCACCTCTTTCTCTCTTTGCCGAGGCCTGTTCTATTGTCCCGGAAGTATTTACCGCCGCACTTACCATCTTCGTCGTCGTCGTCATCACCGTGGAAATCTTCATATTGCCACCAGAACTTTTGATGTTTCTGTATCAAGTCAGCTGATTTTGAAAAATTTCCATCCATTTTCTACGACATTGGTAGAGTGTCCACATGGCATTTCTCTGATGGGTGCTCTACGAGAGATCTTCGAACTGGATTTTTTAATTTTTTTTGAAGACTGGAAAAATGACGCATGAAGAAATTTTTTGCTTCCATACTTTTTATACGACCTTTTGTTTTACATCGCCTTCCTTGCGGTATTTGATATTCTTTTACTTTACTTTAATGTAAAAGTACTCGATACCTCAAGTTAGTATCGTTTCATCCCTACATTCGGAAGTCATCAGTTGAACCGCGATAATCACGTCGATTTCAACAATAAAAGCATAATCCTTTAACTTCCACCAGTTCTGGCCCATCGAGACATTATGGACAATAATGAAGAAAGTGGAATCTAAACAACTTAGGACATGACTCAGATGAACATTAAAATGAGTGGAACAAATGTGCCAAAGGAAGTTTGTCTCCAAAAAGAGGTAATTCGTACGGCGTTTGATGAAAGGATAAAAAGGAGAAATTTTAAAATTGTCACTAGGAAGCTAGAAATGATTTACATTTTATATTTTTCCTTTGAAGTGCAATGAAGATTACCTTTGTTTCGGTGTTATTAACCATATTTGTATGTCGATAAGTTACCCTATAGACTACATATGTTTTCGTATTCGGATTCTAAAGTGGACATAAGCTTTATCCTTCCATAGCGGCTTACAAAACACACATTTGTTGGAATTGAATGATAGGAAAGATTCATGCCCCTATCATCATGTTAAGAATTGTCAATCACGGTCGAAAAATGGCTGTCAAAATGACCGCTTCAGCCCTCACCTCGCGTTTCTGGTTTCAAATAATGAGTTACAAATGAATCTCAAAATTATTTTTTGTGCATTTTGCTACGCAGCATTGATTTTTGAGATATGTGCCTCTGAAGCGTGAAGTAGTTTTGAAATTGGTTTTTGACAAGTTTTCCGTAATGCGCGCAATCTCTTAGCATAAGGCAGAGTTATAACTTTTATTTATATGTAAGAAAATAGTAGCATGGGGCCCTCCTTAACCATTACGTCCCGGTGAGACGCTTGTGGCTTCTAATAAGACCATGCTGAGGGTGGCTCAGGTTTTCGATTCCAGTGCCGGTATTCTACAGAGCAATTTTTTCGGATTGGAAATTGTATCGACTTCCCTGGGCATAAAAGTATCATCATGCTAGCTTCTCATGATATACGGGTAAAAAATGGTAACCTGGCCATTTGAAACCTCTCGCAGTTAATAACATGGAAGTGCCCAATGAATTTTTCGCTAAGCAGGGAGGCGGCTCTCTGTCCCAGTGTGGGTCAATACTGCCAATGAGAAGAGAAGAAGAAGTAGCAAAGAGTAACTTGGCTCCCCGAATTGTAACGGAAGAATACTGCCCATCTTTAGTGGAATGGATGGGAAGAATAGATAATTTTTGCTTTGAACTGTTTTTCAAATCTAGGCGAACACCACGACAACAGTGTTCATGTTTTTTTTGGTCGAAATTTCTGCTTTGAAACTCTCTACTTCAGTAAAGAAAGTAAACAACTTTGACTATTTGATATGGATTAACGTTTCCGCTAGACGCGATCCATGTTTGATTGGAAATTCTTAAACACGATTTGAGAAAAACTATTTAAGCTCTTTTAGTGGAATGTCTTAAACTGTCTAGGATGAGTTTAGCACTTTCCATTTAATTCCACCACGTTTTGTTATCTTTTCAGATACGTATTTCGATCTCAACTGTGAGGTAAGCGTCTTTAGTGTCTTGTACTTAACTCGACTTGAAGAAAACAATCGCAGCTTACACTATTTATACTTATTGCTTAGGTTCAAACTTGAAATTTAAATCAAATTTGTAAACCTAGTTAAAGTAGGAGCTTAAAATATATTCCCAGCATCAAAACGCTTGCCCCATACATTTTGCACTACTAGATATTGATTGAGACAAAGTCACCTTCAATTTTTAGTCTATTTGTAACTCTACAAATTTTGCAACGGAATTGAATGGTTCCAAAAGAATGCATCAATTCGATTAAACACCGTCAGAGCACTGCTCTCGTACACTATCTCTTCTTTCCGATGCAAACTGCAAACTGGAACCTATCGTTCGCCAATCACCAGCCGGCTTCCAATTCCGCGTTTGCTTTTTTACAAGCCGACTGGCCACTTACAGAGCTCGTGCTGACACTGGCACTGACTGGTCGTACCATGTGCAGTGCAGTTGTTGTTGGTGAGTGTCGCCCAGAACTCCACGCGCCGCACCACGTCGTTAGGTCGTACCAAACTCAGCTGTCCGTTGTTTAGTTTGTTCGTCGGCTGAGCTCTGAACCCCCAAGGACTTGCTCCGTAGCAGCGCAAGTGAACGAACGCGCGCGCGCGAGATACCGACAATACGACGTCAACGGAGGCGTGATAATTTCGCGTACGTGCTTTGGAAATCAGATCTTGGCCAACTGATTTCACCGGATCGTGCCGGTTCCAGGGCCCATCTCTCGGCAGCTAGTGGTCCCGGCAATAGTGGCAACAGAAGTAATTGACGGTCAAGGCTGACTGCTTGACACACCCCCCAGCGACAACAGCCAGACTGTTGAGCTCCGATAGAATTGCGAAGTGTTGCCGGTGTGGTTTCCTACAGGTCATCATCATTGTACCATCGTGGATGCATACATGATTTTGTTTGTCCTGCACTTTGTGAAGTTGAAGTAGCTGTCCGCCACGAATGCTTAGTAGAAAAGTTTTTTTTTTCTAATTTAGTGCTAGCTCTGTTGCAACATCATAATTTCTGCACATCGTTTTAGTGGCACGAAAAGCAAATTCAGCAAGTCCAGTTTTTAGTGATGGTTCGAGATTATATGTTTTAAATAGTGGAATGAAGCTCTAGTGTGAAGAACCCGATGAGTAAAATAGTAGTGAGAGTCTATTCCTAGTGGTCACCCGAAAATTACGAAAAAAAAATCTACAAACAAAGTACAAAAACAAAGGTCTGAATCTTTCTTTTTTTTCCGCCACTCAATCTTCTTCAACCGAAATTTACCGTTCTCAAATGCTCATCGGATACCGGGTTCATGAAATTCACCATCGACTGCCCTAAACCACCGGCACCGCGCGCACGAAATCACCAATTAATCCAACGCCAACACCGCCAGAAGCGATACGCAAGTTTTTCCCCTACAATCGAAGTAAGATCGGAACCCACTGCGGTGGCTCGCTGGAGATGAAAGTCAAGGCGACCGGGAAGCGGATTTTGCGGCGCAGGAAAAGCAGCAAGAAAAGCCTGGACATCTACCCGGCACCCAAGTGAGTGGACATTTTCTGATTTTTATTGCGTTAAGGTTGCTTGAAATGCAAAATCAAGATTTATTTAAACACACAGCAAGCATGGTATTAATAAATTGCGATTATCATAGAACAGTGCAAATCTTCTTTTAGTGAAAGCTAGACAATTAGGGTGAAACCAATATTATAATTTTTTGAATATCGTCTTGCAAGATTTGATTGGAAATTAGTCACATTTACATACAAATTAAATTAATCTTTTTTACAGCATTTTTTCTTAATTTAAATCATAAAAAAATATAAAAAATCGAAATATTTTCGAATGGAAATGTTTTGTATACAAGAACAGTCAGAAGAATAAAAATTATCCTTCGTTTGCTCGAATAATATGCAGTAAATTTATAAAATAGAATAAACAAATGAGTTAAAATAAACTCTACTAAAACACCTATTTACTAGCCTGCACCGAGAGAAGATACATCGTACGTTCATACAAGTTCGATAATAATCGTAATTCTATCACCGTGTCATCTCATTTATCAAGGTGCTCAGCATGAATTATTAAAATATGCATATCTGAGTAACGGAAAAATAGATCTGTGTTCAAACGTTCTTCTCTTCGTCTTCACCGGTTTCGATGCGCGAGACATCGTAGAATGTAATCAACAGCAGCGCAGCAATGCAGGCCGTGCAGAGAAGCAAAATAAATGTATTTAGCGTACGGTAGGGCAGTTAAGAGCAGAGACGGTCGAATAACGAATGGATACGATTACCAACTGTCCGTTTCATGCCTAATTTGCATCTAGGAATCGTCGCACAAGTTTAAGTGGCCATTCTATTCAGTATGGATGATTTAATGGTTTAATTCAAGGCCATCCGTTCATTAGGTCTTCTCGTTTATTTTATAAAAATAGTATGATGCGGAAGTTTTTAAATGAAATTTCTTTAAGGTATACTGTTGGCTTCGTTCTGTCGATGTAATCGTCAAAAATTTGCGAGAAAGAATTATTTAAATTGAAGCCAACATCCAAATTGCCTCACAGTCAGAAACTTATAATATCAAAAACAGATCAAATCAGCATTTTCCTGAACTCGTAATATGGGGAAACGATAGCACAAACTCATAAAACGAAGCTCTGGAAGCGTTAAAAAGCTAAGCTTCTTCGTTATATGAGCCTTCCGCAGAACAAATTGCTTCTTTCCGCGACAAAATCGTAAACTGTGCAATCGTGAAACGAATTTTGCCACATTAGGGCCAATAATGACGGTGTAAACAACCATCTCGTTTATCGTCTTCACCAGTAGCGTGGCTTGCCATAATTCTCGATTTGAATACATCTTTCTCACGAGGATCCATCGTGGTTCTTCAAACTCGAGCACAATGTTTGTTCTGGTGAACGCTTGTGGGATTGTTCAGTTTAATATGCTGCAGTTAGCTAGTCAGTTCCATCTGGTAATATCGACTGACTGTTGAATAGAAGTTGCAAATAGAATCTATCACGCGAGTCTATTTAGTCCGTTTGTGGCACTGAATTGCATGATCTGCCACCATTCAGCTCAAAACGAAGATGTCTTATGTGCGCCTAACGCTTGGTGGTGAATAAATCACTTCAATGCAGTTCATGACATAGTGGGATTACAGTAATGGTTTGTGTACTACTTGGTTGTTGATTTTTGCATAAATTAGATAATCGAATGAGTTATATACACTTCACTGTTGCGAATATCGATATATTCAGATGACGAGTAGAGTGGCAATTAGACGGTAGTCAATAGGCTATCATACAGTGGAATTTTTTTTATATCTTTATTGGATAGGCTTTCAGCCCTAGGCTGGTTCACCTTAACAGTGGAATTATTTAATGACGTTGAAAAAATGTAGTTTGTTTTAATTTTTTGTCTGAATGGGAATTGTGAATTGTGGATTATGGATCAAATAAGTATCTTTGGTGCATACCCACATTTTAATAGTGGAGCCAATAGGAAAAATAATATTTAAAAGTGTTATCCTGGAAAATACGTTGCTCAGGATAGCAAATAATTTAAAGGTATGCAACTGTTATTGGAATAATCGGTGTAGGCAAGTTTTTTCACTTCAGTTGAAAATCGTCGTAACTGTAAAATGTCATTTTTCGGCTATTTTATGGAAAAATAAATACATTGAAGACTGTAGTGCAACCAGAATCACTCTCTCACTCGCAACCAGAAACAGTGATAATTTGTGAGTTCACGGTTCGATTCAATAGAATTCATATTGTACTAAAAGAAATCTTCCAGACTTTTAATTAGAACCTTTGTTTTTAACCGATTCAACACGGATTTTTTCGTCGTATTTCAACAAAATTTTTGTGCATACAGCTTCAAAAATGGATGCAAACCATAAAAAAGTTGAAATATGGGGTGTTGGAAATTGCCAACACGGGGGAGGTTTTCCAAAATAATAACCCCGGAATAAAACGACCGTTATTTGGGTTTTACAGTAAAGGGAGTTAATATTTTCCTGCAATTGTAGGAACTCGTTGTAGTGTACATAATTTGGAATAATTTTTCCCATTACCAATTAAGACTCATTGTAGAAGGTAAGATAATAAGTAATTGTAACTCACGTTTAGTCCCGTTTCTGTGTCCAGTCAATGTCAGTCCGTTAACCAGTCTAATGTATGTCGATTCGTATTCAAGTCTTCACTTCTAACGTACTATTTCTCCGTACTATAATATTAGGTAATTTTGAAGTAATTGCATGGCTTTTAGTTAGTCAAATAGTGTACCAACTTAGTTCGTAGGATTCATATAGTATTTTTAGGTTAAGGGTACGTGAATCTTTTGCGTGCTATTCTACCTGATAATCAGTTTAGATTAGGGAATTCATATATCAAATAGTTCACAATAATACCTTTAAAGGTTCACTTAATCAAATAGCTATAACGATACATAATTCACTGAATATTTCTAAATTTCCTTGCTTCACGTTAGCATGCCTGCCGTAATAACAACGAGATATAACTTTTCTCAGCTCCTACTCTAGTTTGCTTTGATCCTTCATACCTATACCTAACTCACAGCTGCGACAGTGTAGGTTCTGTCATCTCAGTGAGGACCTACCTGCTTACCGTGAGGGGTACAGCTGCAGATCCACATAAAAGAGATCCAAAACTTAGAGGCGCGCTGGCGAACGTTCGCCAACAGTCCCCCAAGGTACGATGGCCGCTATGCCAGCAATCCGAAACGCGCCGTACGTCTAGCACAGCCTAACTTGGCTACCAGTCGCTCGTAGATGCCGCAGGTTGTCCTCACCGTCGCTTTGATCTGGGTTGGCCATCCCGCCCAGGATGAATACGAATCTACTCGGCCTTTATTGTGCCAACAGTTCCGGGGTAATCTAGGGTCGATAATTATCACCACATCGTCGTTTTCTATCGGCTTGGTGTCCGTAAACCACTTCGTGCGGCGAGTTATCTCAGGCAAATAGTCGCTGACCCATCTTTGCCAGAACCGGTTGGCTGAAGTTGAGACAATCGCCAGCTTTGGCGTAGCGCCGATCCACTATCATCCATAGTGCACAGCGGTTTCCTCCATTAGACGACCCAACCAAGAAGTGGTTGGGCGTTAAAAAGCTAGTGCGAGTCGTCTTCCACGGGAACATGTGTCAGAGGTCAGGAGTTGACGGTGTTCTCCACTTCTGTTAACAGATTCCGCAGCACTTCATCCGTCAAGTTTCTTGTTCGGAGAATGGCCATCAAATTCTTTTAACGCAGCCGATGAGGCGCTCCCAACTGCCGCCCATATGCGGCGAGGAAGGAGGAAGAAAATGCCAACTGGTTTCATCCACAAACTCCTTCATTATTTCTTCATGATCGACAGTACCCTCCGCTGTTTTGATTTCTCGGTTGGCCCCGATGAAATTTGTACACTCGATCGCTGTAAAGGTTCTTGGCCTCCCCTTCGCGAGATGAAGTTACGTAGTGCCATAACGCATGAATCGGTGGTCAGTGAATGGGCGACTTCAATATGAATGGCGCGGGTCGTAAGGCAAGTGGCCAGCATACCCCAACGCTTTTCTACTCGACGACCGACGACAGTCTCGTATGGTCCGAAAAAATCCACGCCGACATGGGTGAAGGGCGTGCGAAGGCGTAGTCGAGCTACGGGTAGATCTGCCATGATTGGCACTTTTGGATCGACTCTGTGGTTCTTGCAGCGTTGGCAGTTAATTCGGACGTTGATGAAGGCTGTGCGCAGCTTCGGAATACTGTATTTCTGTCGAATTTCGTTGATTACGGTCTCGTGGTTCTGATGGTGTAATTTTTGGTGGAAATGTGCAATAATCAATTTGGTGGTTGGGTGGTCACGTGGAAGGATAATTGGATTTTTGGCGTCTTCAGTTGCGTAATCGCAGTTGGTGATGCGGCCTCGCATTCGTAAAACTCCATTCTGGTCCAGCCAAGGTGATTTTTGGTGCAGCGGGCTTGTTTTTGGTAACGGTGTTTTAAGCGGCAGCGTCGACTCATCTTGCGATCGTTGGAAGAGCGACTTCATCAGGATAAACTTTCCAACTGCGCCTGGCGTAGTAGATATGATTCAGCCAAGTTTATTTCTGAGCTGGAAAGAGGGCAGCTTGTTATAGACTTCTTCAAGCGTTTCAATTTGCAATTATTGGAGAAACGTTGCACAAACGCAATGACTCGAACTAATCGACCCCAATTGGAGAAGTCGTTCACTTGTACGATGGAATCGGATGCGGTGAAGTGTGCCATTGCACTAGGACGGAGTTCGAGGTCGGTGGCTCCTGTGCCTTTCGACGTGCGTGGCCAATGGTCTTCCGTGAGATACAGAAATTGTGGGCCGTTGAACCATCTGGCTTTGGGGCTTCAGATTTGGAAGTCCTTTCCATTTTGTTCCATCAACCGCAACGTTCAGATCGGTGGAACGTATCTCCATTCAGCCATCTCCGTCAGCTCGAGAATTTCGCTAACCCGAAACGCTACGAATGGTGAGTAACGGCGGTGGTCAGATCTGCTCCAGCACAGGGTATCTTGAGAATCAGACCAGAAAACTCGACGGGTAATGTGGATCGTGAGGGCTTCGGAGAGTGTTCGGGCAAGTCGAGAGCCGATCAGGGCCGCCTGAAGCTCTGGGCGAGGTATAGAGAGGAATTTCAATGGCGCGACTCGGGTTTTGGCGGCGACTATTTTGCACTCGACAACATCCTGATGGTTGAATCGTAAGTAGCAGGTAGCCGCTATACCGTTTTCACTTGCATCTACGAATGTGTGAAGCTGTATGTCTCTGTAGTGGATGCTTGACTCGCTGATGTAGCACCGAGGAATGCTGATCTTTTCAATTGTAGGAAGGACTTTGAGCCAGGTTTGCCATCTTTCGAAAATGGTTTCATTGACTTGGTCATCCCAGCCGATGCCGGAACGCCAGACTTCCTGAAGCAGGATTTTCAAATACATTAGAAATTGGGCAATTAACCCAAGCGGATCGAACACGGACATAAGTACACGCAGCATTTGTCGTTTTGTTGGCCGGTGTTGGCCCTCCAGCAGCGCTCGGTCCCACCCAACCTTGTAGGTAAAGGTGTCTACGTCGGTGCACCACCACATACCAAGCACCTTCTCCGTGGCTAATTCCGGTGAAAGATCGAGGGTTCTTTTCTTCAGTGTTGTTCTCCTCTAAGGCCTCAGCGACGCGTTTGGAGTTGCTGATCCAATTACGGATTTCAAAGCCGCCAGCAGCGTGTATCTCTTTTACTTGCTGTGCGAGATCGACAGCTTCTTTCTCTGTTGCCACACTCACCAGCATGTCGTCAACGTAGTGCCGTTTCTGGATCACTTCAGCCGCCGCTGGATAATCCCCTTTGAAGCGCTCGGCGTTTAGGTTTTTCACGAACTGGGCGCTGCTAGGGGCCCCGAATGTCATCACCTGGAGAACGTATATGGAGAGGGTCCCATCTTCATCATACCAGAGGAACCTCTGGCACTGCTGGTCTTCCGGACGCATGAGCACTTGCAGGAATATTTCGCGCACATCTCCAGTTAGAGCGACCCGGCCTTCAAGGAATTGTACCAGTATGGTAAACAGCTCGCTGAGTTGATCCGGTCCTTTGAGTAGCGCGGAGTTAAGGGATATTCCGTGGGCCA
Organism: Armigeres subalbatus; assembly: GCF_024139115.2. Taxonomy (NCBI): domain Eukaryota; kingdom Metazoa; phylum Arthropoda; class Insecta; order Diptera; family Culicidae; genus Armigeres; species Armigeres subalbatus. The sequence goes on along the minus strand of NC_085140.1, from coordinate 425,399,949 downwards.
CTGTAGCGGCATCCCACACCATCCAAATCTTGCCTGGCTTATTGGCGTTTGTTACCGGAAATATATGTAGATACCATGTCCGGGGGAAGTTTTGGGAACGTTCTTCATCGGTGACCTTCCTCGCATAGCCCTTTTCGACGAAATTGATGATCTTCTTGTTGAGGGCGTCCGCTAGTTGGAAGTTTTTATCCATTCTCTTCTTGAGGCACTGCAGTCGCCGGAGGGCCATCGGAAAACTGTCCGGCAGCCGAACATTGTCGTAGCGCCACAACAAGCCAGTTTCGTAGCGTTTTCCCTTCAGCACTGTGCGGCTTTCGAGGCAGATTCTGCGCTCGCTCTTCTTCTGCTGAGACGAGACGTTTCTTCGGCTGAACAACTCCCAGGCTGTCTACTGCGAAGTATTCCTTCATCATTTATATGGGTCCTCGTCCGAAGATGGGCCGCAGGCGCAGATGTGAAACACAGAGTGTACTAAATTGGTGGCGTTGTTGTGACTCCCTTGTTCCAGTTCCTTGTCGAGCAAGGTGAGCTCGGACCCGTCGTCCAGGAAGGCGAATGTTTCAATTGATCGGTGTTTACCGTGCAGCACTACGGGTAGGTAGCGGCGACACCGGCGACAGAGCTCTAGATCTCGAACCGTCGCCCAGCGAGAATCGCGAGAGAACTCCAGGAAACGTGTGCATTTGGTGATCGATTTGCAGCTTCCTTTGCAAACTAGGCAGCTATCGGCTGCAGTTTTCGCGTTGGATGGCGCTGTAAAACGATGCCCCTTTGAGGCTTCCTCGGTGTGAGCGTTGACGAAAGTGTTGCTCTTCTTGGCTGTACGTGAGTCGTTACGCATAGCTTTGGATTCGCATGTGGTGTTCGGGATACTAACAGCACTGGCAGCTTCTGCTAGAGTGTAGAGCCACCTGCTGGAAGACGGCAAATTGACCGTGGGAAGCGATAGTCGGTACTGCGACCAATTCAACTTGATCGATGGTGGAAGCTTGTTGACGAGTTGGTGGAGGAAGGTCATATTATAGAAGTATTCTTCCAATCCACATGCGTCCACGGTTGCGCAGAAGTTTTCAACGCTGACGGCGAAATCTACGATGGTTTCTAATTTGTCTTCTTTTAATGATGGAAGGGAGTTGATTTTCGACATCATCGAATGGACGATCACCTCCGGTTGCCCGAATAACATTTTGAGCGTCGACATAACCCCGCTGACGTTCGATGGATGTAGCAGCCGGCTTTTGACTGCTTCATAAGCTCGACCCTTCAAACTTCGCTGCAATCGAACGATATTCTCCTCTTTGGTGAATCCGCACAGGGTAGTGGTGCTGTTGAAGGTGGATAGGAACAGAGGTCACTCTTCTGGATTTCCAGAGAAGGTTGGAAGATCTTTTGAAACGGCTTGTCGGGCGGCCAACTGCTGGCGGGAGATCGGGTATGGTTCAGCAACTTCCTCTTGATCTTGGTTGTAGAATTGCTGGCCTCGCAACGTAGATGAATGAGGATGATTTTGCTGATGAACCGAATGCCGGTTCGAGACTGGGACGAATCGTTGATACTCTGGAACCGGTGGGTTACGTGAGAACCGATGCAACGGATCTACTTCCGAGCTGTGGACGAAGGTAGGTGCAGCCACTCTACCTGAATAAGGCAACTGTGCCATGGAAAACCTTCGCGAAGGTTCAACTCTTGGGATGGGTTGATACTGTTCCTGTAACGGAGCTTGATTTGATGTGCCGAGAGCTAACTGTTGCATTCCGGCACTCAAAGCCGGTGGATCTACGTTGTAGCTCAGCATGGACTCCGGTGCTGGGAATGGATCAGGGGGATTAGGCTCTGGTAGCGATGAGCGAGTACTACCAATCCGTGCAACTGCTGCGTTCCATAGTTGCATTTTACCAGCGTGCATGGTCGGTTCGATCTGGCTCTCAACATTAGAGGTGATGGGCACACCGTGGGCCGCGTTCGTAGATGCGATCCAGTTCTGCGTTCTGCTCATTGATCCATTCTTAGACGAGCCATTTTCACTCATAGCTTGCTCCAACAGTTGATATTTCTGCTCCAGGAATGCCCTTTCCTTTTTAGCTTCCTCCGCTGCGATTGCTCGTTGCCACACTGCTTCACACCTCTCGACGTTCCACATATCATCCAGCATTTAAAGCTTTAGCCTAGCGAGAGCTTGCGAAGAACGACTTAGAAGACACCGACGAGGCCTTGGTTCCATTTCAAGACGGAGGCACAATCCACTGCAGCGAAGTGACGAACGGTGTGATCTGCTCCCTTGGGTTGGTTTTGACTCGTTGGCGGCAAGCGATAAACCTAGTGGACTAGCTGTTATCTCAGGTCTCTGCGGCTGATGTCGTTGCTGTGGATGCTGCTGGTTCGATTTGGACGATGGACCACCTCGTTGCTGAAGAAAAGCCGCAGTAGAACTGGTTTCCTGGACACCTTTCGCAGATTCGCATTTGGTACAACTCCAGGGAAAATTCTCTATCTGCTGCGTGACTCCTACACACTGGAAGTGATGCCATTTAGAACACACGTCGCATTGCACCATTTCGGCTGAATCCAGTCCGCGACACACCTGGCATGTTTGTCCGGGATGAGACTCCTCCGGATCAGCCGTGACCACCACTTGCACACCACCATTTGCACCGAGATTTGCACTTTTTGCCTCACCAACCACTCTTCCCGACCGTAGGGTTCGACTTGACATGACCGATTCGACGCGAAATTCGTTTTCGTATATAAACGAAAATAATAAATTGTTGGAAATTGCCAACACGGGGGAGGTTTTCCAAAATAATAACCCCGTAATAAAACGACCGTTATTTAGGTTTTACAGTAAAGGAGTTATTATTTTCCTGCAATTGTAGGACCTCGTTGTAGTGTACATAATTTGTTATCATTTTTCCCATTATCAGTTTTTCCCATTACCAATTAAGACTCATTGTAGAAGGTAAGATAATAAGTAATTGTAACTCACGTTTAGTCCCGTTTCTGTGTCCAGTCAATGTCAGTCCGTGAACCAGTTTAAAGCATGTCGATTCGTATTCAAGTCTGCACTTCTAACGTACTATTTCTCCCGTACTATAATATTAGGGTAATTTTAAGTAATTGCATGGCTTTTAGTTAGTCAAATAGTGTAGCAACTTAGTTCGTAGGATTCATATAGTATTTTTAGGTTATGGGTACGTAGATCTTTTGGTGCTATTCTACCTGATAATCAGTTTAGATTAGGGAATTCATATATCAAATAGTTCACAATAATACCTTTAAATGTTCACTTAATCAAATAGCTATAACGATAAATAATTCACTGATTATTTCTAAATTTCCTTGCTTCACGTTAGCATGCCTGCCGTAATAACAACGAAATATAACTCTGCACTACTCTAATTTGCCTTCATCCTTCATACCAATACCTGACTCACAGCTGCGACAGTGTAGGTTCTGTCAGCTTAGTCCGATCCTACCTGCTTATCGTGAGGGGTACAGCTGCCGATCACATAAACAGATCCAAAACGTAGAGGCGCGCTGGCGAACGTTCGCCAACATGGGGGGAAATATTTTTTTTTGAGATCTTTTAGGGCTTTCAAACCTTCCTTGAGTTCAGATCTTGATGATCGACATAAACAACAAAGCGTATTACGGGGCCTCGATCTTAATATGAAGTTGGCAATGGTACTTGAGACATAATTGAATTATTTTTATCAAGTGTTACAAGAACTTCAACTGTACTCCAAACTATTCTTGAGTTCAGATCTTGGAGATCTACAAGATCAACAGAGTGATGGATAGGTTCCTGAGCTTGTGTGTTAGTTGTAGGATCCCCATGGGACATCTTTAAATCAGTATTTAAAAAAAAATCAACATTTCCAGAATAGCTATGGTACTCCAAACCATTCTTGATTTCAGATATTGAAGGTCTTCAACACCAATAGAGTGATTCATACGATCCTGAGCTTGTGTGTTAGCTGGAGCAACCCCATCCCTAGTAACATTTTGGTTTTATGCTGGTTTTATAACACTCCTGTAGAGTAAATTATGATCTTTAAGAGCATTATAAAACTTAAAATGTTACTTGGGTATGGGACATCATTACACCACTATATACAAATCACAGCTTTCCCAGATTTCCTGCTGTACTCCAAACAATCCTTGAGTTCAGATATTGGAGATCTTCAAGATCAACAGATTGATTCATAGGTTTCCAAGCTTGTGTGTTATTTGGTGAAGCCCCATGGGACATTATAACATCAGTATATAAAAAATCAAAAACCATTCTTGAGTTCAGATCTTGAAGGTGTACAAGATCAACATAATAATTCAAAAGGTTCCCGAGCTTGCGTGTTAGTTGGAGAAGCCCCATGGGACATCATTATATCAGTATATAAGAAATTCAACATTCCCAGGATAGCTCCGATGCTCCAAACCATTCTTGAGTTCAGATATTGGAGGTCTACAACACCAACAGAGTGATTCATAGTGTCCTGAGTTTGTGTGATAGTTGGAGCAACTCCATGGGACATCATTACACCAGTATACACAAATCACAACATTTTCAGAGTTCGTGCGGTACTCCAAATCATTCTTGAGTTCAAATATTGGAGGTCTACAACAGAATAATCCATAGGTTCCCGAGCTTGTATGTTAGTTTGAGCCCCATGGGACATCATTACACCAGTATATACAAATCATAACATTCCCAGAATAACTACGATACCATACATGAGCACTGAATATTAGGATCTGTACTCAAGGACAGTTTGGAGTTTCGTAGATATTGAACGAATTCTGTAGTGTGTCTGTAATGATGTATTGAAGTCCCGTGGAGCTATTCCAACTCATAAAACTAGTAGGGACATCAAAAATCTTCATGTGGATCGATTTGAATATTAAGATCTGTACTCAATGTTAGTTTGGAGAGTCGTAGATGTCGAGCGAAGTATGTAGTATGTCTGTAATTGTGTTACAAGGTACCGTGGAGCTATTCCAACTCATAAAAATAGTGGAGACATCAAAGATCTTCTTGTTAATCGATTTGAATATTAGGATCTGAGCTCAAAGACAAGTGATTTATTTGATGCTCATTTGTTTTATACAAAACTCTACGGAGCCGATAAGCTTATTGAATAACAAAATTATCTTATCTATATAGCATCTTTTCACGTTTTTTGCGTGCCGCGTACTTTTCTTGTTCCTGCAGATCCTCCTCTTTCTTCTTCCGTTGATCCTCAGCATATTCTCGCATTTTTTTTCGTTTTTCTCTGTATAATTAAGAATATATCGCATAAATCCCAAAATTTTATTCCCACCTTTAGGTTTCCGCGCCAAGCACTCAGCGCCAGACACGGCGACAAGGGAAAAGGTATCAAGTTGGTAACCCTCCTGATTTTTGACAATTAATGTCGATTGGTTGTGTGAGTGCACCGATGTCAAAGAATAAAGCTTTTAGCTGATTTTTTTATTGTCAAATGCAAGTTTTGACAGTATTATTTATGTATGTGTGAATAACATGTACAAATTGTCTATCGGGGTAGCAGTCGCTGAAGACAAGTGTCAATGTTTTCAACGACGAAACGAAAAGTTTCAATGCAAAAAGCAATACCCTTGCGTTCATACCACAGCTGGCCAGTTTTATTTTTGAATACAATTTTCGTTGGATCCTGTTCTTCTTCTGTTTCCGTAGATTGCTGCATATCCTCATCCAAAACTTCGATTGTCTCTTCCTCGATAACTTCCTCTTCGATACATTCTTCATTTTCCAGCATTCCGCTTATTACTCCAGCATAGGTGGTTGATCTCTTGGACTTCTCTTTATTCCGTTCACTTCACAGAGGACATGCATCTTTGCAATGTCCTTCCTTCCGACACTCGAAACACTTGTTTTTCAAGTCCTCGTAGAAAATCCTGCCTTTATGATTCGCTATTTCCAGCGACGGCAGAATTTCATGTTTCACATCTATGAAGACGCCCCTACACCCGTGTACAAATGATCGAGGCCCAAATCTACGGAATTTTTTTCGCGAACTGAAGATACATCTTCATCCGGAATCTCTGGTAGAGGGTCAAACACTCGGACCTTTCGAATGTTGCTGCCCGCAACAATCATCAGAACTTCCACAGCTCTTTCACTCGAATACCGAAACTTTCGCGGTTCGCGATTCTTCCTTAGTGCATTCTGCATGGCTTCCGAATAGGTGAATTTCACGAATAAAGACCGAATCTCTGTCGTTTTGTATACAGATTAACATCGGTGTTTAACTGTTTCACAAAACCGGCAATCTCAACCCATGTTGGAAAGGGAGCGGAAAGCGGAAAACGGAATTGCACCGTATTCACAAGCATCATGATATTGTTCATCTTTTGCATTCGCCTTCACCGCAAGGCACAACGAACGAACGATCAAATTGATCCACACACAAAAGGCAAAAAAAACTTCTGTTCGGTACATACAGTACCTATTATCCCGTGAAGACAACGTTTTGGTCCGTCCGATTGCAACGGCGGCAAAATGCAAACTGACAAAGACAGTTTGGAGTGTCGTAGAAGTTCAACGAATTCTGTAATGTGTCTATAATGGTGTAACGAAGACCCGTGGAGCAATTCCAACTCATAAAAATAGTTGAGACATCGAAGATCTTGTTGATCGTTTTGAATATTAAGATCTGTATTCAAGGACAGTTTGGAGTGTCATAGATATTGAACAAATTATGTGGTGCGTCTGTTATGGTGTTACGAGGTACCTTGGAGCTATTTCAACTCATAAAACTAGTGAGGACATCAAAGATCTTCATGTTGATCGATTTGAATATTCAGATCTGTACAGTTTGGAGTGTTGTAGATATTGATCGAGTTCTGTGGTGTGTCTGTAATGGTGTTACGAGGTACATTGGATAATAAAAATAATAAAACTAGTGAGGACATCAAAGATCTCCATATTGATCGATTTGGATATTGAGATTTGTACTCAAGGATAGTTTAGAGTGTCGTAGATGTAGAACCAAATTCTGTAGTTTGTCTGTAATGGTGTAACGAAGTCCCGTGGAGCTATTCCAACTCATAAAAATAGTTGAGACATCGAAGATCTTCATGTTGATCGATTTGAATATTAAGATCTATACTCAAGGATAGTTTGGAGAGTCGTAGATGTCGAGTGAAGTCTGTAATGTGCATGTAATGGTGTTACGAGGTACTGTGGAGCTATTCCAACTCATAAAAATAGTTGAGGCATCGTAGATCTTCTTGTTGATCGATATGAATATTAAGATCTGATTTGAAGGATGGTTTGGGTATCGTAGATATTGAAAAAGGTCTTTTATACCACTGGGCAGGCGCAGGATTTTATCATTAAGCGTTTGAATTTCAATTATTCAACAAGAATATGGTAAAGTATTCTGTTGATTCCTAAGAACATCAAAATTACAACTCAAGGATAGTTTGGATGCTCTAGATCATCATAGTGCCCGTAACCTGACCTGTGCAATATTTTCCCTGGATGGAGCAGTTAATTTTGAACATTTTTGCTGAAGAAAGCAAGGCTCTATCTCTTAAAACTGATTTTTGACAGCTGATTTTCGTCTTGGGTCATATATGACCCATCCGTATTGAATCGGTACCAAACCGGAATTGGAAATGCATCTGTTCAAAAATAGTCATCCTGCTCAGTTTAAAGATATCAGATGATTTATGTGGAAAAGTTTGGTATGCCACAACGCCCCAAAATAATAAATTATAGAATTCGAAAAACATTCTGATGTTTAGGTTGTAAAGTCTACACAGTAACGACCTTCAAAAAGTTTATGATATATATCAAAACTCTATCCAACAAGTCTTTGGATGTCTATGAAGACATGTTATACCAATAATGCTGCATTTCATCACACCCATTAGTTCTTGAGTACAGGTCGTCAGATCTACAATCATGTAGGAAAATATGCCGGGTTTCACGCCGAGCTCAGGTCATTCACTGAATAAAACAATATCAGACGATTTTGCGAAAGTATTATATGACATTCTAGAAGTGGCAAAACGTTCAGCAGTTTAGGTCGTAAGGCCTATGTATTAGCAGGCACCAAAAAGTTCATATATTCTGTTAAAAATCTTCACAACACATCCTTAGATGCCTGATAAGATATGTGATACCAATTACACGCAGAAAAAACTCTTGTAAATACAATAATATTTCATGTTAATTCAACAAGAAGTTTACATTGTTTTGGCGGTAATAAGAAATATTATTATTTCAACAATCCAGTATTGTTGTTTGAAAAGAAGCTTCGAAAGCTTTTATTTTACGAAGCTTCCAAAGCGTTTCAATGTATTATATTAAAACAATAATACTTTTATTAATTCAAAAAGAGCTTTTCGTTTGATTCAAAGAGAAATTTTTTATTGTTTTAATAAACAATTCAGATTGAAATTAAACCCATTGCATTATTGATTTTACATTAGAATATTTTTATTTATTTTTCTGCTGGAAATAATCTGCCTTAATACAATCTGATCATCAATGTTGTTTTATTAAACCATTTGCCCTGCATGTTGTCGCTTTGGTTTAGTTTTAGCGTTCCTCCTCCCCCGCATGTTGGGCTCCGTTCTAAATTCCGGTATGTTGGCACCATCTAACCCAGGATCTGAAATACATTAGTGCTATATTTTATGCTTGTTTAATGGAAAAATATGATATTTACCTAATTTAGGAATGTATCGTTCACATTCTGATGTTGGACGTTGAACATAGTTCCGTTGTCGTGGAGTCTACGATACTTCCTCCTTAAACAACAGACGAGATGCGGTGCCTTAGTTTCAACCAAAATGATGATTTCTGGAAATAATATGTTTAGTATGGTTTAGGTCATAGATACATAAATACAAACCTCTCTTGGTGGGAACAGTAGTCGATTTTTGTTCAACTATCAAATAATTTTTTTTTTTGAGTTTTTGCTGGATTGTGGCGATATTTCGGTTTGTTTACACAAAGCCAAACGATTACAAACACCTCATTTGATTAACAATAAATATTCCTTATTGGTAAATTATAATAATTCGCATGTTTCATCCGAATCCTTTGATAAATTCGAACTGGTGCATTTTCATATAAAATAATAATTGAATCCTTTTCAAAAGATTGGCTCGGGGCTACGTAGCGACAATGAGCTTTTTGGAAAAGCTTACTTTTGACGTAAACTTGTGATAGATTCGAATTGATTTATTTTTGAAACAATAAGAGAAAATTATTGTTTCTATTATAACTGTTTTGAAAACAGTATTGTTGAAACAACAATTATTATGAGTTGAAATTAATTGAACAAGTCTTATAAATATAATAATATTAGACGTATAAACAATAATACATTGTCATTCAAGAATAACAAGCATAATTTTAGATTCAATACAATCATATTTCTGTCCGTGTACCAAAAAACGTTCTTGAGTTCGGGTTTTCAGATCAATACCCATGTAGAAGCGTTATCGTGTTTCATGCCAAGCTCAGGACATTCTGCTCAGTTCAAAGGTAACAGATGATTTATATGTTGTAAAATGTCATAGGTTCATTCATTTCATTTATTTAGTCTACATCTAAACAGATAACACTGAATCAACAATTTGACGCCACAATACACGGTTCGAGGCCGTATTTCTCCATCCTCGAATACGCCCCACGCTCGCCAAGTCGTTCTGCACCTGGTCTGCCCATCTCGCTCGCTGCACTCCACGTCGTCTCGTACCTGCCGGATCGGAAGCGAACACCATCTTTGCAGGGTTGCTGTCCGGCATTCTTGCAACATGCCCTGCCCATCGTACACTTCCGGCTTTAGCTACCTTCTGGATACTGGATTCGCCGTAGAGCTGGGCGGGCTCATGGTTCATTCTTCGCCGCCACACACCGTCTTCTTGCGCACCCCCGAAGATGGTCCTAAGCACCCGTCTCTCGAATACTCCGAGTGCTTGCAAATCCTCCTCGAGCATTGTCCGAGTTTCATGGCCGTAGAGGACAACCAGTCTTATTAGCTTCTTGTACATGACACATTTGGTGTGGTGATGAATCTTTTTTGACCGCAGCAGTTGGAGCCCGTAGTAGGTCTGACTTCCACAGATGATGTGCCTTCGTATTTCACGACTAACATTGTTATCAGCCGTTAGCAAGGATCCAAGGTAGACGAATTCCTCGATCACTTCGAAGGTATCCCCGTCTATCGTAACACTGCTTCCCAGGCGGGCCCTGTCGCGCTCTTTTGTTGGTTCACGTTTCAGGCGGGTGTACAGTTCTGCCACCTTTGCAAATGTTCAGCCGACAATGTCCATGTCATCCGTGAAACAAATAAATTGACTGGATCTGTTGAGAATCGTACCCCGGCTCTCCGCATGACACCTTCTAGCACAATGTTGAACAACAAGCACGAAAGTCCATCATCTTGTCTTATTCCCCGGCGCGATTCGTACGAACTGGAGTGTTCGCCCGAAATCTTCACATAGTTTTGCACACCATCCACCGTTGCTTTGATCAGTCTGCTAAGCTTCTCAGGGAAGCTGTTCTCGTCCATCACTCCCTCTCATGAATGATATCATAAACAAAGAGAGCTGCATCGACCCAACGTGTGTTGTTCCGTGGACAGGGATTGAATCCTAATGAGAATGAACAAGTCTCTCACTTATCATCTCTGTATACATATACGATATGTAGCATACCGCGAGAGACTTTTTTCGCAAGCTGTCATAACTGATTCGGGAGGCTATACCCCATGACAAATTTATTTTAGAATGCTCCAAATGCGGGGAGCACTGGCTCTGATGATGTATTTCAACTTGTTCTACACAGCTGTGCAGTAACCAACACAAAATGAGCAAAAACAAAGCGATAATCACCATTTTTCTGTAGGGGTTGCCTATCGTATTCTGTTTTTTCGCACTTGTATATAAGTTTGATAAATTTGTTATCATTGCTTGTTATGATTCGGAACAGTTTTTGCCTCTCTTTTATCGTTGTTCGTTAGGGGAAGGTGGGTAGACTTGATTCCCGGGGAGACTTGATCACCCCTGTTTTATCGAGAACTAAAGTAGTTTTGTTCTAGCGTATAGATCCTCTAGACAAATGACCTTTATGTGGTTAGTTATTTTTTGGATTGACTACCTTATTTATTCTGCAGGGCGGTTTGTATGTTATGACCTTCCTAAAGATTTTTTTATTGGCCACGCAAAAATTGAACAACTTTTCATAACATTGACCAAAGTTTTTCGTTTTTGACGTAGGATTACGTCTTTCCAGAACATAGGGGGGTCATTCTGCAGTTTCAAGTCTGAGACCGTCACGAAAAGTGGTCAGGAAGTATGGGCAATAACTCAGCCGTCTTTCAACCGATTTTAAAGATTTTGGTGTTAATCGATCGTCGAACTCTTTAAGATTTTCTCAACTATCGAAAAAATGCATTCAAGGTGCTAAACTATTGAAAAATTGAATTTTACTAGGCACTGAAAAATCGGTAAACCAATCAATCTCGTATGTGCATCGCAAGCACAGACATCAAAATCGTGCAACTTACGGGCTCGACTCCAATCCTCAGTTCAATTAAATTTTCTCGGAGAGCGGGCACAAGGATGACGCCCTTGGCAGCAGTCTCAGCAGAAAGCGGAAAATCGAGAGGCCATCGCCAAAAGCAACAATCTTCGGACTATCGTTTAGTTACTGTTAGTGGCGCATTGTGGAAAGAAAATCGATTTTTCTCAGGACCAAAATTTTATGAGAAGATAGAGTTGATTGCAAAAATGCCATCGATTACGGTCCCCGGGTACCAGTGGCGCCACTGAAAATGTTTTCTTAATAGTGGCTATTTGGCAGAAAAGTGAAATTTTTACGCAAGGTACGGACTACCGTTTGTTTGCTATGAATGATTAGAAAGGCACATTGTGGATCAAAATAGATTCTTGTCAAATCTACCATTGTATGCAAGAGAAGGTAGAGCCGAAATATTTTCTTCAATGTGCAAATTTTAACCGCTTAGCGACGGTAGAACGTTGTAATAGGTAGCAGTAAAAGTGCGGGAAGTAAATAATGATGACGTCTCACATCATTGAGTTGCGTTAGCAGTCAAATGAGATTTCGGTATACTTGCTGTTTATGATTGAAAAGGCGCGTCATTGGAAACAAAATCATCTTTTTACACGAGAGAAGGTTGAGCCGAAACAAAAATTTGCAAAAAATGTAAATCATAATCACTTGGTGACGGATAAAATTCTTTGTCGATAGCAACCCATGCGCTCCTTGCAGGAACGTTGCAAAACAATGCATTAGAATGGATGACGTCTATCGTGTCCCAGTAGCAAATCATAAATTGACTGACAGTGGCATCAGTAGTGGAAATTCATTTCAAAATTTCGATTTCTGGCGTGCGCGGTACGAAAATTCCTCTCCTCTCCGAGTGGAACTGTGGCCCTGGAAAGGGCCGTTTTAAGTGAAGCTACTTCCTCGTTCATTCACTAGGAGCTGACTTACTTGGTGACGACTTTGGAACCCTCCGAAACGGTGGGCTTGGCCAGCTCAACACGCGCGAAGATGTCGTTTACGAGGCTGTTTATGTTGCTCGACGCCTCCGATGAGACGCCCTTGATGATGTTTCTCTGAGCCTTGCTGCCGCCGCTCGTAACAATTATCGTCACTGCCACCGCCCGTAGCAACCATCATCGCTGTTGCCTTCTTCTCAGTCTCCACCGCCGGCGCTGCGATGCAATGGTCTTGCCGATTTTTCGAGAAAACCAAACTTCGGCTGGTCAGAATACGATTGCATTGAGTCCGAAGGCCCGCCCCTTTGGGAGCCGTATCATTGACATCGGCTTGCTTGCTACGCCTTTCGTTCGTTTGTTGCCAGCGCTTTCGTACATAACCAGGGCCTACTTCTTCTTCTTCTTCTTCTTCTTCTTCTTCTTCTTTAAAGTGCAAATTATAATCGCTTGGCATCGGCTTGCTTGCTCCGCCTTTCATTCGTTCATAGTTTGAGTTTGAGAGGAGACTGAGATAGTGTGTTTTGTATAAACATATCCTAAACACATGCTACTTGAATGTTATACTATTATGCTATTGTTGTTTATAGTACGCTTGGCCATAATTTTTCATTTAATCTTTTAAGTTTTTACATGTCTTATTGTACTTGGTACAGTCATTTTAAATGCGAATGCATCTGTCGATTATGTATGCAGTCCGCAAGAGCAGATGTCGATGATGAACGTGGTGACGTTGAAGAAAACGTGTCTGCTGTCGCTGATGATGGCGAACATATTTTCATCGCTTTTAACACAATGACAAACCCAATTTCGATCGGGCTGATCGGGAGTTCCAGAAACGATTCGTGGAAAACGATTTCGGTTGCGCATGTGATGTGTGTGCTAGAATCTGGTTCAGGAATGATTTGAAACCAATCTCCAACTCAAATGCTCCCGTGTTACTGGCGACAAATTAGGGTAAGACGGTATAATGCGCCCCACCTGGCCAAAACGCCCCCCTTTGATTTCTAGAAAACTATAACTAATTAAGGGTCAAAATCAAAACAAAAAGTTACAGTTTTGATGTAACTTTTCATGTTTGTTTGCTCAACATTATGGAGCGACTCTGGCATACTGTCCGCAAAACTTGCATTGGAACACTCAGTTGGGCAACAAAATAACTTTTCTCAGTAGTTAATAAGATATAAAATTGCTTCTATCTTCAAAAATGTAACGATTTTCGAAAACATGTTTCACTGGCCAAAATGCCCCAGTGTAGGCAGGACGATATGCCCTTACCAACTGGGCACAAGCGCAGCGAGCCTGCAACATTTGCTTCCAAATTGTATGGAAAATATTGAAATGTAATTCACACCTGCTTGAATGGACCTATGTTGTTTTTTTAATGTCAAGCGCATAAGGATTTGTAGCCTTTTTATTATGGGATTGATAAAATACTAATGAAGGGCTATGAAACGTCTTTGGTTAAGGTGCCGTATTGCCCAGGCACTTTTTAAAATTCATTTTTTCACGACTTTTCAAAAAAGCTTTATTACGTGTTATCTGTAATATTTTTATATGTCTATACTCATGGGCAATGCATTTGCGACTTCCTGGACTACCAAATAGGGGTGGTTCAATAATGATGCCACAGGTTTAAGGGGGGGAGGGGGTCTGAGACTTTGTGAAAGTACATATACTAGGTATACAAAAAAGCGTGACAGAAGGGGGAGGGGGTCTAGAAATCCCAAAAACTACTGGACGTCATACTTGAATCGCCCCATAACACAAAGTTTGCATAAATTGCGTTGAAAAATAATAAGTTATCAAGGAGTTGCCTTAGGGGGGCATATTATACCATCTTACCCTATTTCGAAACAGTGGAAGGATTTTCGGCGTGTGCTACGTGTCGAACAAGCCTGAACCGTGGATCAATTCCCACATTGTCGCAATCAAATGGCTTCCGTCCAATTTGATGTTTCCGTCCAATTTCCGTCCAATTTGAATCCGCTGGACCCACTCAAGACAAGACTGGTGTCTCCCAGGATCAATTTCATGCATTTTTGTCGTTTGCGGCATACTGCAGGTTTGTGGAAAAGTTATTTTACTTAAAAATTTAATACATCAAATAAATATATGATTTTCCTAATCTAATTCCATTAACATGCAACAGGTAGTTTGGCAATTATCGGCCAAATTATCAACATGCGTTGTTTAACGCATCTTTAGGCGAAAGCGCACTACTACCAAAGTTGGGAAAGTTGCCTGTATCTGGAGAAAAATCCAACTTCGGTATAAAAAGCGTTCTAACTTTGTTCCAGATAGACAATATTTATCTTGGACATCCGAGATGCTTCAACCGTGAAGTCCATGTGACAGCGTTCATGATGGCTACTAGCGAGGTGCGGGATCGGAATAACCTGATATCGAAACCATCAAAACTGTTGTTAGTTTGAGTTTACGTGGGTGCGAGGATCAATGGAAGGGCATTTGACTACAGTGAAAAAAGATCATGTTTGGGGGTTTGTTGTTGAATTCTAGTAAAAAAACACTTATGCTACGTTTTGACAGGGCAAGTGAATTGAACAACTCAGTTGAATTCAATTGACTTGCCATGAATCATTTTTTTCATTTCGGGGAACGGATTCCTACCCGTGTAGACTTGCTGATTAATTCCCTCACCCGTACAAAACAAAACAAATATTTATTTCGAAGATCATGCGATCGTTCTTTAGCAAAAACTAGGATCTGAACAGGACTATAACAATTCCTATATCAGGGCTAAAATTTAGCAATATTTTAGCCTATTTATTTAGCCTATTGAGCACAAACGGAACCGCGAGGAATTTCGACTATACTAATTCAATAAAATGTTGATCTCGTGAAAGCTGAGCATGGCCTTCCAACATTTTATGATGCGACTGATTGGAAAAAGAAATTACCTTTCTATCCGATTGCAGATCCTTAGTTTAAGCGCAAACATCATTCTATTAAAGTATTATCTTTTACTCAAATTTTGAGTTGTTCTATTTTTAATGAAAATTAGTAGGATTCGACTGAATTTTGAGTAGTTTATTTGTAGCGAGAATTCTTCTGACAAACCCAGGGGACTGAAGAGATAACCAATTCGCCTTCTCATCATTCATTCAATATGGCGTCCAAAAGTGTTTGTTTTTATATTGTTTTATTAATGATTACACAAACGTTTCGATAATCATCCACTAATTGCATGTTTTCGATAGGAAAAGTGAATTGCTGATAATTAGCACCAACTACGCACGAGCCATTCGCCCAAAACGAGCAGCTGAATTAGGGTATACCACCCAGAAAGCGGGTACCAAAAACACCAGTACCAAAAATAATGTAGGGTAGATGGCAAATGGACAGCTGCTTCAGTCTCCTGGACAAACCGGACTCTAATTTTGACATTCTATTAAGGGTATTATGCAACAAAGCCTGCTTTTAGAGAAGAATTTTTTTCCAAGAGCACGAGTTGAGTGAACCACAACGCGTTGAAAGGACTAATCAATGGCAAATGATTTGTTTGCGTATACTGAACAATCGACTTAAATTTCATCACTATACGAAAACTTTTAATGGAAATGGGAGTAAAAAACAAGTGATGAGTTTCAAATTTACGCGGAAATCCATTCAGAATATTTTTTTGAAGATATTAATTGTGAATATTTTCAACACGCCCAAGATTATTTTTTTGAAAATTTAGTCGGATTGAAAGGTCCGATTTCATAGAAGCTGCGTGAAAAACGACTACCCACTATTATATGTGATATTCCAGGTTCTTTTATAAAAATAAGCATAAGGGTGTACTACGAGTTGAAACAAAACTACCACCCGATTAAATGGGAAGAAACCTGCCATGTTAGAAACAAATTGTTTTGAAATTTATTATTTGTCTGATTTTAGAGTCTTCCAAAAACATAGAAATGTTTGTCAATTAATGAACGAAAAAGACTGTAAAACGTTAGATTTGTTTAATGAAAATTAGTTTTCATTTGCTGAACAAAACTTTTCTATAAACAAAAAAGTAGATGGCGAGACATTCCCCTCACCTCTGAGAAAATTTGAATACTTGTCTGGTAGACAGATTTATTTTGCATATGCAATTGCATTACGTCGGATCCAGAAAATGTACTCATTTCAATAGAGGAATAATGGTACAAAGTGCATCTATGATACAAAATGACATTAATATGAAAGCTAGAATACGATTCGGTGCTTTTTCACTTATCATGCTTTATCAGGGAAAATAGAAAATAATATTATTCTTACATATAAAAATGAATTGGTTGTGTTCGTATCTGCATAACTTGACAACGGCCAATTACATAACCTTTCCTTTTCTTCCTCTTTTATATGAAAATGAGTTGAGGCTTCCTTAGAAAGTTTACCAAAGGGTTAAGCAATTTGCAAGTTTTTCTCACTAATCGATTCATTTTAGGATTTATACAGGGGTTGTACTTAAATGTTTATCGATATTCAAGTTAGCATAACATTGCACAAAATAATCCGATTTTGATAAAACCGGGAACATTGTACGCAGACATTCTTCTTCGGAATGAGTAGCTACATGTCTTTGGCTTTACAATCACCTTTGCATACAATGGAGCTCAGTAGACAAAAAAATACTATGGGAGCGTCCACAAATAACGTAACGCTTAAAGGGGAGAGGGGGAGGTGGGGCGTGAGCAAAGTGTGACAATCCATACAAAATTTCCTGATGTTTCATACAAAAAGTGTAAATGCCCAATTTTTGCATTACGTAATTCATGGATCTTCACTATGACAGTTTTCAAAACATTTCCACGCTTAAAATTTTCGACCATGTACATTTTCCATGATCTTTGTTCGCTTCAAAAAATCTACAATGCTAAAATCTTCCTGTTTCGACGGCTAGTCGTAAGCAATGTTGGACTAAAAGTATGTGTGCGACAATTTTAAAGATTCATTCACATAAAGTCATATTTCTATGAAAGCACTAGTCGACCCGGCAGACGTTGTCCTGCATAGTAGGAGAAAATGCCCATGCGAAATGTCCATACGAATCATAATTTTAAGTTTTTCACAATTTACTCAACCTAACCATGATTTTCATAAGGAATATCATATAAACCCGTCGGAAAGGATAACAAACATATCAGATGAAGGAATGAAGAAAATCCATCCAGCCGTTTTAGGGTTATGCGGATACGAACACAGACCATTTCATTTTTATTATATAGAAGATTATTATTCTGATAGAAAAGTATAGAAGTCATTCCAATTTTTTAGTTACCACTCGTTACTAAAAAATAAATCGAGTTTCAGACCTAGTAATTAATAACCACTCCGGGTGGCTTAATACCCGCCATAGATCATTCTCTCCTTATTGATTATATCCGATCTTTTACCATTGTTAAGATTCTGGTCACGATTATTACATATTTCAATGCGCGATAGTATGACCCAGTGTAAATAGCTCCTTCTCTTCTCATTGCTATCACTAGAAATGTTATGTGCTCAGTCCACAACTTGTTTTTTATTATCCAACTTCCCATTCAACAACGGTACTGGAGACCATGTGAATCAAACAATTTCTAGAATAAAAGAGTCAATATAAGAAAAATAAACTATATGTAAATATATCAAGAACTATCTATTTGAGTTATATTATGTACATGAACTTTGAACATAAATGTACCAAAAAAACCAAAGGTAAAATCTCAGGAACGATAAAGTTTCAAATGAAATTGGGAGCTGCTAAACTTCTCCTCCCCCTGCCGTAATGCAAATCCGCCTACATCTATTGCAATGTACAAATACTAATCTCGTTTGTGAGTCATTTCCTGCTAGGTATGAATTAGAATAAATTTATACAATTCCATGCACAGTTTTTCTCAAACAACTAACGACGATATATTGACCTACGATGGCATCAAACATCGTAAGTTGCAGTTGTGGGATGTTTCGTTGCATCAAACCAATTAAAAGAGCGGCTCTCTGTCGATCAACGTTTCATCACGCATAAATTGAGTGACGGCAACAAGAAACATATATGCGGAAAACATATAATGCGGAAACCCGGTCGCATCGGAAAGCTGGGGCTCCCGACATGACCTAGACACACATACTATCTGAACGAAAAACCGGGGGAAACACTGAGCGAAGAGCCGTTAATGGAAAAGTCCGCTACTGTCCCTGACCGACCGTCGTCGTCGTCATCGTCGCCGCCGCTTTCGTTATCATTGCAGGCGCAGTGGTCGAGTTCAAAGTTGATGTTTGATCGATACACGATGGTAACCAAACCAAAGCAAATTATCACCTCTCATGGAGGTGCACAGTGAGTTCTATGGCTCATCCAGCGAAAAGGGTAGTGTGCGGAACTTTAATGATAATTCTAAACTATTTAACTGCTCGATTTTTTTAACATGCCCTTTGCTCATTTACGTTCTCTTGGAGAATGAACTAACGAGTTGGGTCTACAGAGTGGAATTCAGGTCGCAGTGTGGCTATTATGAGGCACATAGATTTACAACCGCAAATCAGTCAAGCTCATCAGTTCTAACTATTCCACGTAACATTGATTCAACAACAATTCATCAACATGTAACAGGAGCTAACTAATGAATCGAGAATCGAAAATATTTGCTTCTAGCTTTTTTGGTCTACATGAGATATAATTTGATACTTCATGATAGGAAACTCACTAAAAATGCCATCCCTCTCTGTGTGAAAGCATGCTGCAGAAAATATAATTTCGTACCAACCAACAACACGATAGCAATTTGGGTCACACTACTCGGAAAAGTTCTATATGAATGTTTCCAAAGTCAGAATGGTTTCCTATTTCCAGCTCAACGATGATAGTGGCACTGGCGTTGATAGACAAACTAAGAGCTGGTAGTGAATGTTGGTTGAATTTGTGCCATAATTCCGCATCGTTGTAGTTTTCCAAGTCCGTACGGGAATCAGAAGCGGAGAAGGATGCACGAGAAGAAGTGCCACGGTCACGTGTCGGTCAATGAGATTGACAGTTCAATTGGAAATTATCGTGTCCGTCCACAACTTGAGTGAAATAACTGTTTGTTTGTTTTCAAAATTATCGGCTTGCGAATCATAAAATTGAATATCAGCAAGACATTCTGCTGACATAATATTCAATAGTAATTCTGTGACAAAAAAGGTCACTGCAATTGCACTTTTTTGAACTGGATTAAGCTGTGTTTTTCTGCAATTCGATAGCAACAACTACTTTGTAGTTAATGACCGTTGATCATCAAATCGATGTCGAACTCAATGACAGCTGAATTGAGCTGCACAATTAGGTGCCCCATCCAATTACATTTAACGACAACTGACAATTGTTTAACGTTTAGGATGCGACAGTTATAGAGTTATCAAACATGTTGCAGTTGTCTTCTAGGATGTAAGGGAAAATGAATTGCACCATCAATTCGATTGCATGCTCATTTAAATATTTAGCGTGCCATAATGTAACATTCATTTCCATGTTATTTTCGCAGCAGAGCAGCATTCGCGCCATTGGCATGTAGAAGTCGAATCAAGAACGAGACACTGAAGACGACATTACTGTTTAGATCGGAATCCGTATCTGTAAAGTTACAATCAAGTGGTGGAATTAAATGTGGTACTACTAAATCGTCATATAGCAAATGTGTTGACATTGGGGATCTAAACTGCTTACGTTATATACAAGCATTACGATAGCTTAAAGTAAAACTTAAAGTAAAACTTTTCTCACAATACTAACCTGACTATTCACGTTTTGGAAGTGTGATGAGCGGACATGGATAAAACGGACATGTTAAGAAATTAAGAGAGGCTTGGAATCTTAACTTTTTTTGTAGAGTGTTTTCTCGTTTATAGAAGGTACTATGCTTGAAACTATGCCATTCTTAGAAAAGGATTAATGATGTCCAATTTGTTCAAGGATCAGAAGAGGGGAGGAAAAGCATTCGTAAATGACGGTCGGTTGGCGGTTATTTGACCTGCTAATGGAAGATTTACTGTCCATAAAAATGAGCTCATACAAGAAATCAAAACCTTCACTTCTTTTATAAGTTTGTCGCATCGCTATAACCAGAACGACGAATTAAAAATGATGAGATATATAGACCTGGCCGTTTTTATGGTTGAACCTAGGTTTGAACATCCCATTTGAACCACATTTGTGTAGTGCTTCAAACAAAAATATTGACAGATAGATACAGTCAAACCTACCACTTTCCAGGATTCTTTCCCTAACAGCTTGTGTTGTGCATATGCAGTAAGGTGGCTCGAAAAACACCTTTTCAAATTTTTGATTGGCCGCCCTCTTATTCAATTCTATACGATGTCCTGATGCTCTGGACAAAATTTCAGTTAAATCAGTCAACTTTTGGGCGGTGCTAAACTCGTTGGAAGTTTATATGGAAAAATGTATGCAAAAAAATAATTAAAAAAGTGATTTGAATCTAGTATCCGAAAGATATTCAATTTGCAAAAAAGAGCTAACCTCGGTGGAGGTTGATACTCGGATTCTGATGACTTTTCCGCAAACGTGACCTTTAAGTAGTCTTGTTGTGTAGGGGTTGTCACGCCTATCTAGAGAGTAGGAGGTTGAGGGTTCGAGTCCCTCCAAGACACGTGGATTCTTTTTCGCAAAGTTCATATCAATTTGTCCATTTCGAAACATGTGCTGTGCATATGCACAACCAAGATATTTAACAGAAAAAAGGTTTTCGTACGACCGAGTTGCCGAATAATATGCAATTAATTGCAAATCACTGTTTTTGGATGTTTCTGCATACATTTTTGCATATAAACTTTCTACGAGTTGAGCACCAATCAAACGTTGACCGATTTGGCTGAAATTTTGTCCAGAGCATCAGGGCATCAAATAGAACCAAATAAGAGGCCGGCCCATCAAAAAAATGATTAAAAAGTGTTTTTCCCATACTAATTTGAGCCACCCAAATGTGCAGACTAGAATTTCGTTATTCTTTTTTAATTCCAATGAAAGATTTTGGATATTAGGGTAAAACGTCCTATCGTTGTGGTATGTCCTAATGTTGCGGTAGTGTTAAAATAGTCCATTCTGGATATAATAGCTTTGGAAACAATTGTGGATACGCTAAAACTTATCGAATTAACGACTAGAACAGCTTTTGTTTGACAAAATTTCGTTCAAAATTATGAAAAATCGACATTTTTCATTAAAAATTTTAATCCTTTGAGCCTATTATTGCGGTGTGCTAATGTCCTATTGTTGTGGTATCGATTTCCATAAGAATTGCATGCAATACCGCAACAATAGGACTGACCTTGAAAAAATCTCACAACGATAGGCAACTGTGTCCTATTATTGAGGTAGTTTATTTTTATTGTGATAAAAACAAAACAACATAAATTTAGCCCAACTGACGCAATATTTACCAATATATAGTTAACCAGCAACCTATTCGACTACTGCAATGTAGAAAAAGACCAACAGGTAATTTTTAAAGAATTTCTGAAATGAATTTTGTTTTGACACGGTGCTTAACCCCTCCATAATAGGTCGTTTTACCCTACAGTGCAGTTCTTCTTCACTGCCTGGCAGTGATGGTCGATTCCCGAGAGAATCGGCAAAAAGCTTTTATTCTCTCACCACTTGACACACACTCGTCTGTCGCTGTCGTATGCGAATCAACACACGCGCTCTCAATTTGATGAATTTGAGTGGACCCGACTTCAAGCATGTTCATTTCTTTCTATACTGGATTGAATAGCGGATTCAGCCCGTTCTCGATTCACTCTCTCCTGATCGAAGCAGCACAGAAATCCGCCCAAGTTCAATCGCTGCTTGATAATTTTCAGTGAGTGAGTCCGATTTCACTCATTTGATTGCAATCAGACTTGTTGTCTCGTGGCTCTGCATGTACTTTAGGGGCAAATTCAGTAATGGATATGTAGTTATTGAAACTATACTGCATCACTTGGGTTATATTGTACAGATGGGTAACATTTAGTTTGCTTATATGCTAGAGTCAGTTTTTACACGGATGATTTACACATACTCGACGTGACAGTACATGCAGCGAGCCGGCGATAGAGTCGCAGCGACAGTAATAGTCGCGTCGCGTGTGTTAGGGAAAATCAATGATTGTAGCATAGTGGCAGTACAAAAACCGTTTGGTTTTAGAAAAGTAAAAATATCAAATGTGTTGCCAAAATCGAATAATTTCAAACAATAAAACCTACCGCATATCTCAGCTTAAACGAAAAAAAAATGTAAATAGTTCTTTGATTTTTTCTGCCACCAGGACTTACAAGTTATAAAACAAGTTTACTATTGAAGTTTCATATTCGATTTTTGCAATTCGAATCTTCAATCGAAAATCTACTCGCTAAGTTCGAATCTAGCTTTAGGTTTACTTCAACAGTATAGCTGATGCATGAAATATGAATACAAAGAATAGGAATGACGGTCAATATTCGTTCCCAAACAATCCTCTGATTTATTATATGATAGCATCCAAAATGCGTATTTTTAAATGATTATCTACAATTCAACCTATCAGATATTAGATACACAGTTTTCAGAGGAAAGGAAGACCAGAATTACGTTAAAAAGTTTTAAAACGTTATTTAATCCAGAGTAAGTGAACCAGTTTATGTTACATTTGGCAGTACTGGCCAAGCCCAAAACACATATTTTTCAATAATAATCTTTCAGTTTCAAAAACGTAGAAGCATAAAGGATGTACCTTATAATGGAGCTAATAAAACCCTGGAAAATTGTTTTATTTTCGGAGTTATTCGCAAAATAGATTAAAATGGGAGCATGACATGGCCATTAGACTGGCCCAGATTAGTATGGGGAGAAAAAATGTTGTCGAATTCCACGGGGCACCCCCCAGAATTGTGTCTTTGGGTGAGAAAATCAATCTCTGAAAATTTCAGCTCAATCGCTTGTTGCATAAGCTGGCGCATTTGATTTGAAGTTTGTATGGGGATTTCAGCCAAAATGTATAGGAAAATACACCTCCGTCACTCATTCGATCTGGAAATTGTTTCTGATTGCTCGATTGACCTCAGAATTGCAAAAACGGCAGTTGGTATGCTACATAGCAATTTCACAGAACATTGCATGAGGATTAAATGAACTTTTATATAGTTCCTGGGGGGTGCCCCGTGGAATTAGACAACTTTTTGTTTCCTGGGCCAGTCTAATGGCCATGCCCAGGAAAAGTCAGTCTATTAAATTTTTATAAAAGGTATTTCTTACTTTTAAGCAATACACAAACAAACAACAACAAAAAGTTAGATAAAATAGGGAAATGTTGATCATATTTTTAATGGCAGAATTGCACAATACATTCGTCTTTTTATTTTTTAATTGAATTGTAGTTTTTAATTTGTGATGTGAATTCAATTCTTGAAACAAATTGTTTTACTATATTATTCAACTTTTTGGCATTTGTAAAGGCTATGAGAATTTGTTGAAACCGATATTTATGAGAATTTATTTTTATTTAAATCTTATAATCACACATTGTAATTTGTTTATTTTATTGGACACGAAAACCTCAGAAAAATCAGGTCAAGGATGAGATTGTAGCGTTACACAGCGCATAAAAAATCTGACGATCACTTTAGATTACAATCAAAAATAACTGACAGATAGTGCATGAGTAAAACCTTGAGAGAAAACAAATGTGGAGGAAAATGCTGTGTATATTTTTTTTAATATGCAGGAGAGCGTGGTGTTGAATGCTTTAAGCAGAGCATAACATATTAATCTTCATGAAGCTATTTCAGTCCGAATTTTGACAAACATCGCATGATTTTTCAAAACATAGAATGACATAGTCAGACGACTACTCCAGGGATGCCAGATACAATTTTTAAATGTCTGTGTTAATCTCAGTAAAATGTCTGTATTTGTCTGTATGGGACTTCAGGACTTCAGGGACTGATTGGAAATAGAGAATTACTCAAAACCATACATTTTTGATATAATCGAATATCAAGCCTTCAATAATCTGAAATTCGAAATAAGTTTTCGTTCCATGAAACAATTAGTAATGTATAATAAAAATAATTGTTATTCATTTAATTTCCGTTAGTGTTGTAAAATGTCATTTGCATTCGTTTGCATAATTTTCCCAGAACTTTTTTCAGTAGTTAGCTATCAACTATCAAGTATGACGAACTTATAGCGCTTAAATGTGGCTACAACTTTGTCTAACAAGACATTGCTGTAAATATGTAATATGGGGCGTGGGAGGCAAAATGTCATTCAAATGACATTATGTCAAATGACACGTGACATTTTGGAGAGATTTCACTCTCTAGACTCAGATGTTATATTTAGAGCAATGTACCTTTGGACAAAAATATAGCACTACTCAAGCGTTATGCGTGCATCTAAAATTTGAAAGTAAATTTGGCTTCTAAAGAAAGTTATGAACAAATTAGTCAAATGACATGCAGATGACATTTTACAAGCCTGCCCTCCGGATTCACAAAACGCCAATTTCGATTCTGCGTTTTCCGCCTCAGAGCTGCTTCCGCTCTCTCAATGAGTAATGGAAAATCATCAGGTCTCGATATGGTTGGTTATTTCATCATCAAAAACGTACTTAACTCCGCCAAAATCTGGTTCTGGGGTTGATCAACCAAGCATGGTCTGATCGAATCTTTCCAGATGAATGGCAAAAAAGCCTCGTTGTGCCCATCCACAAAAACAACATTGCCTCTCGAGATGTCACAATGTACCGGCCTATTTCTCTGACAAGAGGTGTCTTCAAAGCCGTAGAAAGGTTTGTAAACCAGCGGCTGTAAATTAGAAGTCGATTAAAGGTTCGGCTTTCGCTAACAAGCGTTCCGCCCGGAATACGGCACGGGCACATACTTCGCATATCTGAAAGATGTACTGCACAACGCGTACAACAACGGCAAGCACGCGGATCAAGAACATTTCCAAGGCCTTCATCAGGACTTCTAACAGTGGCAAGAATGGGGATTTTCCGGCAACCTCCTTTTTTTTTGTCCGAAACTTGGTAGACTCTGATAACCAGCAAATGCGTTCAACGACACGTCCTCATTCCGCTGGTTGGGTGACTAACCCATCTCCAACAAAAAGATTGTGGAAGTTCTCGGAGTCTCCATTCATCGGAGACTCTCGTTCCTTTCGCACTTCCGCGAACTCAAATTAAATTGTCGGACCAGAGACAACGTGGTTCGGACCTTGTCTCATCCTCATCGAACCAACAACAGGAGGTCCTTCAATTCCTACGTTCGAGCCGCCTCAGAATTGTTACTCGCAACACCACCCGAGTCTGCCTGTGCCGAGGCTGGTATTCTGCCTTTTTGCCACCGTGCGCTGGCGGCCATCTGCCGCTAACCGGCTCGTTCGCCGCAGCCACTGCTGGAGAATACAAGATCCCTGTTCTAGCAGAAGGGGGCCGGAATCG
Source organism: Armigeres subalbatus (assembly GCF_024139115.2). Taxonomy (NCBI): domain Eukaryota; kingdom Metazoa; phylum Arthropoda; class Insecta; order Diptera; family Culicidae; genus Armigeres; species Armigeres subalbatus. The sequence goes on along the minus strand of NC_085140.1, from coordinate 425,374,015 downwards.
ACGCACTACGGCCTGCGGCGAATATAAATAGTTTGCAATTTCCGCAGGGGTGACAATTCCGTGTCTCTTAGAAAGTCGGTGGTTGAGCTACAGATATTTCCACAACTATGAACACAGGTTTACAGATGGGTGGAGTCGGCATTGGGGTCTCTGGGACCGGCTTCAATATCTCGGACCGCCTCCCAGATGTGTGCTGCATTTTTTCGCCTGAAGCAGCCACGGCGCCGTCATCTACCCGTCCAGGGAACCCATCCCCGTACTTTTAGACTCTACCAGCGCCATCTCCACATTCCAGAGTGATAAGCCTAAGCACAACAGGATCCAAAGCATCTTAGCGAACATGCTTTCGAACACCACCTTCCCTTGGATCATGGCGGCCCATGCATAATTTTGGCAGGAGCCCTTTCTGTACTGTCTGCAATGCCTGTGACGTTAGCAACTCTGTGGAGCATTTTGTCAGCGGATGCTTGTAAAATCAAGTTCTTCCATACAAATGTCCAAGTCCACTTCGAATTACTTATAAAATCTTAATGAAGTTTGTACACTTATTCCAAAGAATATACATTTAGGCATATTATTAGGTCCTCAGAAATATTGATTCGATTTTCTTTGGTGTTGTTCTCTCAGGATTCCCTACGTAATGTTTTCAGAAGCAACATTATAGGTTTTAGTTTATTCTGGAATCATCATCGAAAGGTCTGAAGATGAAGAAAGCTCCGGGTCCGGATGGAATTCCAAACGTTACTCTAAAAACTGCGATACTGGCGTTTCCAGATTTGTTCAGGAGGATTTGTAACTTTCAGGATAGGTGGAAGATCCAGAAACTAGTGCTGCTGCCGAAACCAGGAAAACCGCCGGGGAATTTCAGTTTTCAGTTTCAGAGAGAGCGGCCAAGAAGAAGAGGCACGGCAATCGATTCTGCGCTGTAGTAACGATTGACGTCAAAAATGCTTTTAACAGTGCCAGCTGGGAGGCCATCGCACGGTATGCGGGTTCCTGACTACTTGTGTAGAATCCTTGGAGGTTACTTTCAGTACCGGATCCTGGTTTACGAAACGAATTCGGGGCAGAAGTCGATTAGGGTTACGGCAGGTGTTCCGCAAGGTTCCATACTAGGTTCCATACAACGCTGTGGAACATTATGCACAACGGAGTTCTAAAACTGAAGTTGCCCAAAGACGTGAATATTTTCGGATTCGCGGACGATGTCGTCCTTACAATAACCGGAGAGTCGTTGGAAGAAGTAGAAATGCTGGTGGCGGAAACGACCGACGCAGTTGAAAACTGGGTGAACGGAGTCAAGCTGCAGCTAGAAGCAAAACAGAAGTGATGCTGGTTAGCAACTGCCGAGAGATCCAGCGGATCCAGATTACCGTAGGAGGGCACAACATACCGTCCGTGCGGGCTTTGAGACATCTAGGAGTGATGATCGACGACCGGTTGAATTTCAACACCCATGTGGACTATTCCTGCGAAAATGCGACTAAAATGGTCAGTGCGTTTGCAAGGATCATGCGGAACGTGGGTGGTCCTAAAAGCAGCAGTTGACGTCTTCTGGCAGCAGTATCATCCTCGATACTGAGGCAGCATGGGGAGCTGCGCTCAAGACGAAACGTAACCGCAGAAAGTTGAACAGCGTGTTTCACCTAATGGCCGTTCGAGTCGCGAGTGCGTACCGAACCATTTCCTCGGAGGCAGTTTGCGTTATCGCGGGGATGATTCCAATCTGCATAACCCTAACAGAGGATATCGAGTGTTACCAACGGAGAGATACCAGAAATGTGAGGAAGACGGTGAAACTGGACTCTATGGTGAAGTGGCAGCAGGAGTGGGACAATGCGGATAATGGAAGGTGGACCCACCGGCTCATCCCCAATGTGTCGACGTGGGTGAACAGGGAGCATGGAGAGGTGAACTTTTACCTTACACAGTTCCTTTCTGGACACGGTTGTTTCCGCCAGTATTTGCACCGATGTGGCCATGCGTCAGAGCACGAGATATTCGACTGCCCGAGGTCTGCGGAGGCACGTAGAAGAATGCCTGCCATAGGGACGGAAAAAATCGCAGAGCGAATGTGTCGCGATGAAGGTACGTGGAATGCGGTAACCAGAGTCGTGACGCAAATACTGTCAGAGCTGCAGCGTCGATGGAAAAGGGACCAGCAAGTAAGCGTCGGTTTGGAGGGAAATCCAGCACAGTGAGCAGTGTTTGGTCTCGAGTCGTCGAGGCGCCAGCGAACCGGAAGTCTTCTGCCAACCGGAATCGTCGGACCGACCTCGGCACTCGATACTCAAACCTGCTGAAGAAAGAAGTGCTTCGGGTACATAGGGCATCGTCAGTGCGGACGTCATCCACCACCACCTCTGCAACCCGAAGACGAAGTCGGCGCAATGCGCGAAAGCGTCCCCTGCAATAGCCGCCGGTAGACCGGCACCATCAGTGCGGAAGTTTCCTTCACCGGAACTGGTGGACCACCCTCGACGCCGGGGGAAGTCAGGAGGATTCGAGTGAGGAAGTTTGTGGCACAACCGCCGAGGGATCGAAACAACGAAGCAGTGGATCTCAGCAAGCCAGTCGGCGAACTAGCCTAAGCTAGGGGTAGGGGCCGGAATTTTACAAGAAGTGCATGAGCACAATTCAAACAAATTCAGCACAAATTCACACCCACACCAAATGCGTTACAGTCACTCTCAAAATTGAGCGTACAGCATGGATTAGATGAATATATTCGAACATTCCAAAGGAAATTTAATTGTTGGCTCGGTTGTTTTTAATGCATTTCAATTTTCGTCTCTTCCTTCAATGTATGCGTACATAAAATGGTTGAAAATTTTTCTCCAAAGTTTATTTGTTTGAAAATAATCTCAAAATACGCCTGTTACAGGTGACAAAATACAGCGAATGTTTTTCTATAAAATTCCTTATTATAAAAGCGATTAATGTAATTTAATGTTATTTTTTCATGGTTATATTTATAAAAATAAATATCAGCTACTTGAACATTCAATGATTTGAAATCAAACCATGTTTTGGTCAAAATGGCGAACAAGTAAGATGTATAAACAATGCTATTTAACAATTCAATGCTGCTGAGCAAAATAGAGGCTTTAAGATATGGATTTCACCGGCATCGTGTCTTATATATGATGGATAATCGAAATCGAGCGAGACATGCGATAAATTTGGGAAAGCTCAGTCGGTAAATGATGAAAACAGATGTAAACATACAGAGAAAACGACTATTGTTGGGAATGGCATAATTCAAATTAAGTATAGCTTTATTTAAAAGTCGATTATTATAAGATGTCATTTTATATTTGAAGACTCAGTCACCGTAGGATCAAATTTGGTTGAATCATCTAAATTCACCAAGATATCATTAAATAAACTGCCGAACTCTTAAAAAAGTTTATTTTTACTCGCCAAATGGAAATCATCCAATTGTAACCCTTATGGTAACAGATCGTGGAGTTTAATCCAAATTTAATTATGAAATTACGATTTTAAGCTATCTTTTCAATATTAAATCAAAAGTGCTCTACGGGGTTGAAAAGCTGTATTTATGTTCGGTACCTTTAGATGCACCTTGTACTTTTATAATTTGACTTTGAATGATTGGAATCAATAATATTACTCTTAATGAAAGACAATAATCGAGCTTCAAAACAAATTTAAGTTGAAGACATACTAAATTTGAATTATGCCATTCCCAACATTTGTCGTTCTCTTTGTTTTCATCATTTACCGACTGAGTTTTCCCAAATTAATCGTATGTCTCGCTAGATTTCGATTATCTATCATATATAAGATACGATGCCGGTGAAACATACAAATTAAAGCATCTATTTTGCCCAGCAGCATTGAATTGTTAAATAACAATGTTCTTACCTCTCACTTGTTCGCCATTTTGACCAAAACATGGTTTAATTTCAAAACTTTGAATGTATAAATAGCAGATGTTTATTATTATTATATATAATCATGAAAAACTAATATTAAAATACATTAATCGTGTTTATAATAAGAAATTTTATAGAAAAAAAATTCGCTGTACGCTCAATTTTGTCACATCTAATAGGCATATTTTGAGATTATTTTCCACAAATAATCTTTATAGAAAGAATTTCAACAATTTTATGTACGCATACATTGAAGGAAGGGATAAATATTGAAATGCATTAAAAACAACCGAGCCAACCATCCAATTTCCTTTGAAATTTTCGAATGTAGTCAACTAATCCATACTGTACGCTCAATTTTTAAAGTGACTGTATGTACAAAATGCTCATAAATAAGACCGGTAGTCCTCTACGGACATGAAACTTGGACTATGCTCGAGGAGGACTGGCAAGCACTAGGAATATTTGAGAGACGGGTGCTTGGCACCAGCTTTTGCGGTGTGCAGGATGACGATGTTTAGGTACGAAGGATGAACCACGAGCCTGCCCAATTTCACGGCGAACCCAGTATCCAGAAGGTAGCATGTTGCAAGAATGCCGGACAGCAACCTTGCAAAGATGGCATTCTCGGTACAAGAATACGTGGAGCGCAGCCAGTGAAGTGGACTGAATAGGTTCAGAACGACTTGGGGCGCAATCGACAATGAAGACAGCTGGCTTCGAACCATGTATTGTGGCGTCAAATTGTTGATTCAGTGTATTTTGATTATAAGCTAATGAAATGAACAACACAAGGATTTGATTTTCCATGAAGGTAAAAGAATTTTTCAGTATCTTGCTTCTGTATTGCATAACATACTCTTCTGAAAATGTCTTTTCGTTAGAGAAGAGTCCAGTATTGAATAGGTATTGAAAAGTGACCGGCGCTGGAGGATCTTTCCGCTTCCTCTACATAAAATTATTTTTTTGGCCATGACAAAATTCTGTTATTAAAATCTCTGTGAACATATTGTTACACAATTTAGACGAATCGCTCATCGGTCGCAATTAATATCAATTTACGTCGACCATTTGTTCGGTAGCTCCACCTCGCAGCTGGAGACATTCGTCACAACTCGTTCAAACGTAGCCACCTTTCACAACAACTGAACGGCACTAATAGCGCACCAGAGTGACAATATTTTGTCACTCTATGTTGCTATCATCGGACAGCAACACCGTGGAGGCAGAACAGCGTAAATTACACCAAACAGATGGGAGTCGCCTTGTCTCTCTCCAGAGCAGTGCCTTGTCCCAGCTTCATTGCTGCATTTCTATCAATAAAGAGGTCAATTCAAGCTCCAGTTACTGCCGCGTCGTATTTCGCGATCAAATTCAATCAATTAGCGAAGTCATTCATTAATTGTGGCGTGGCACAGCCAGTATTGCTGGAGAATTCCACTTCCAGGTCAAGTTGTAAGAAGATGATGCGAAACAATTTGAAGAATGTCACCCCGACATCTTTACCGACATTCATCATCTGGAGATGCTATTTAAAGTGAGATTGAATGGAATTGCGCGTTTCCAATTAACCATTGGTTATAAATACAGATTCAAGGAAAAATCTTCATGTCTGTAATAAGATATGGTATTAATATGCTGCGGTTGAGCACATTTCTCGATATAAATTTTCATAAATTGAAGCTCTAACCAAAATTATGCCACTAAGCTGTCATACTTTTGATTATTACGCAATTAGTCAAAAACAATAATAGTTGTGCACAATCTCTTATTTAAGCCATCAAAAGATTCAAGTGAAATGAATTTTATGTTCGGCAAGTATTCCTAATCTGAGCTCTGGTGGTGGATGCTTTTTCAGCCCATGAAAGGTTGGTGTATTATTCACTATAAATCGTTTGTTAAACCGTAAGGTAGGCCATTATATCTAAACCAAGATTTGAAAAGGGAGTAACGTCCTTCTTCTGATTATTTGTCCACATACTTAGCTATATATAGACCAGGGTTCAAATCCCACCGGAGCAAGTGGTTACCCTTCAATACATTTTTCGAACAAAATCTTTCACGTGTAGTGCAATTGCATACATCAAGTTTTCAAACATAGTAATTGATTTCCAATACGGCTGTTCAATAACTGGAAAGTAGGTTATGACCTTCAATTGAACGTCTGATTTCTTTCTGATTTTAATTGAACGTCTGTTTTCTTTTCAATGGATCAATCAATCAGTCCATTTCATTAAAAAATCCCACTTTAAAATTCCAAGAAAAGAGAATTTCTTCGCAAGTTTTATAGGAAATTTCTCATAACCTTTTTCTGTAGAACTCCGAGGTTTGAAAATTTCGAAAACTTGCCCATGAAAACTCCGAAAAACTCCACGTGAAATTTCCTAAGGATTTCTCATGGCCAAATTAAAACAAAATAAATAAAATTCATCAAAATGATGGATTCAGCTTTTTGATTCGGTTGTTTGAATATTTGTGTTTAAATTACCACACATATGAAAAAAAATGTGTCTAAATTTAAAAAAATGTGTTCGGTCTGATAAATTGAGAAAAACCCAACATCATAAACAACCCAATTCAGCAAGTAACAACATCTTAAAAGCAAATCTATAATCGGACATTTACCGCAAAGCAAACGGATTATACAAAGGATTTAGACATTGTTACTCACTCTTTATAGTATCACATTTACATTTCGGGTGCCGGCTTTATCAGCTTTGTTTGCAGGACTTCGGATTTCGGCACTTTCTAGTGCCGGCCGGTTGTGGTCAGATTGGCCGCCGGAACGTGACTGCAATCGGTAATGAATGTTTCCATGGGCTGTGAGAGAAAAAAAAGCAGTCCATGAATACTTATCGCCTGCGATTGACGTCTTTTGCGCTGCGAACCACTAAGGCGCTTAATCAAGCTGAGAATGATTTGGAGAAATTTCCTGTTGTTGTCAGATGGGTGTAATTTTTCGTAATAGGTAATTACGTGAGATTTATCACTTTTGTGCGAATTAAGTTGAGCATTGCTGATACAGGCCCAACGTGCTCAACTTTCTTTCAATTCAAGTTCAATTCAATTCACTCGAACTCACCCGGGCTTTAGGTCACAATCGTTGGCGCTGCAAATTTCCCTCGCATATTGCATCGAGGATGAGGGCGGGAGATGCCTGGGAGAAGTGCTTGTTGTTCAATTGAAATTTATGCCTTTGGCTCATCAAGGCTACAATTTGGTGACGATGCTCGGTCAAGATAAACCCATTTCGCAGCGTAGTTTACTGGATTATACGACAGTGGGACTGCAGCCAACAACTAGTCAGTCCTAAATTTGCTGTATAACCTTCCTAGATCGGACTCACTTGCGGTTAGTGGCAATAAAAATATAGTCTCCACAGTGATCATTGACTACGTCTGACCAACTAGGCAAAGAAATAAGTAAGATACATGAAGGAAAATAGGCCACACAAGGGTATAAATATTTTTTGTAACGATGGGAACTATGGAAATGGTGTGGAATGGTTCTATGCGAAATTAACAGGATGGGAATTGATCCAATCGCACTAATAATCTATTCCAAAGACATCTATTCCATTGAGAATTAGAGCCGGTGGGCGCAGCCTCAGAACAAAGGTACAGCTGCGGTGCCAAGCACATATACATGGTCGAAGTTTTGCGAAACCGTACCGAACACTTCTGACTAACTTCGATATTTTATTCGTGAAATGAAAACAGAAATTCACATCAATTTTTTTTGTATATCCTGTTTATAAGCTTGGGGCCTTCTTAGCCGTGCGGTAAGACGCGCGACTACAAAGCAAGACCATGCTGAGGGTGGCTGGGTTCGATTCCCGGTGCCGGTCTAGGCAATTTTCAGTGGCAGGCAGTGTGGGGATGTAATGCCAATAAGAAGAAGATGAAGAAGAAGCTTGAAGGAGCATTCGATAATGGATGTGTCGGACTACGGAATTGGAAATTACGGCCAAACTACTTTTTTCTTTAGCTAAATTCAAGCAAAAAGTTTTACTCGTTTTAATGCACTCACTTACTTGATACTTGATGGGCTACAGCTCTTCGATGAACCTACGCCGAATGGAGTATCCTTCTCCACTGGACTCGATCCTGGGTCAATCGCTTCCAGTCGCTCTGAACATTGGGCGCCATCGTGTACGCGGCCAACCACGAAGCCTGCGGCCTCTTCCGAGTTCTCTACTAAATATTATCTTCGCTTGACGTTCTTCCGGCATACGAACAACGTGACCAGCCCACCGTAGTATGCCGTGTTGTATAAGCTTAATAATATCCAGCCCTTTATACACCTGGTACAATTCGTGATTCATGCGATGCCGCCAGATACCGTTCTCCTGTTTACCGCCGAGTATTGTCCGCAACACCTTATGCTCAAACACTCCGAGAGTCAGCCTCCTTTAACGATCAGCCTCCTTTAACGTCTATGTGTCATGACCGTATAAAGTATACAGCGCGAGTTTTGTTTTAGTTTGCAGACTACGGGACTTAAGCTGGTTACGAAGTCCGTAATAAGCCCTATTTGCAGCTGCAATACGCCTTTTCACCTCGCGGGTAACATCATTATCGCACGTCACTAATGTTCCAAGATACACAAATTCTTCTACCACTTCAAACTTTTCACCATCCAGCACCATTTCACTACCACCACCACTAATGAACCCACGTTGATTGCCAGCGACCATGTACTTCGTTTTGCTGGTATTGATCGTGAGTCCAATCCTCGCTGTCTCCCTCTTAAAAGGCACAAAAGCCTCTTCCACGGCACAGCGATCAATCCCGTTAATATCGATATCGTCCGCAAATCCAAGGAGCATATGCGATCTTGTGATAATGGTACCGCTTCTTTGCACACCAGCTCTCCTAATCGCTCCCCCGAGCGCTAAATTGAACAGTGGATTCGAGAGTGCATCACCCTGCTTTAATCCATCTAAGGTAACAAATGACGTCGATATTTCATCCGCAACCCTTACACTTGATTTCGATCCGTCCAACGTTATACGAATCAGCCGTATCAGTTTCGCCGGAAAACCATGTTCAAGCATAATTTGCCATAATTCATTCCGTTTCACTGAATCGTACACCACCTTGAAATCAATAAACAGATGATGTGTCTGCAAGTTGTACTCCCGGAATGTATCAAGGATTTGTCTCAGGGTAAACATTTGATCCGTCGTTGATCGGCCCTCACGAAAACCTGCTTGGTATTCGCCGACAAAGGACTCTTCAAGCGGTCTCAATCTGTTAAACAGAATACGGGACATAATTTTGTACGTCAAATTGAGGAGGAATATTCCTCGGTAATTGGCGCACTCTAGTCTGTGCCTTTTTTTAAAGAGGGGGCAAATGAGGCCGTCCAATCAGCTAGCAGGCATTTCCTCGTCTACCCATATTCTCGACATAATATGGGGCGGAACTCCATAAAGCTGCTCACTGCCATGTTTGATAAGTTCAGCCGGGAGCAGGTCCTTTCATGCACTTATTCAAAACCAATTTTGACCAAACCATTGAAAATTGGCCATATTAGACTATGGGCTCAAAAATTATGTCCAAAGTTCTAGTTTCTTAACGTGTATAGAAAAAATCCTTTTTTTTTTGGCACTTATGCTCGATTTGCTCGCAACAAGTTGTATTCGACGTTTTACAATAAGTTTACGCGGATAGGAACTATCCACATATTAGTTTAATTTTCATCTTTAATTATGCGTTTAATCCATTTTAAATGTACGAGAAAGGGACCAGCACCGCTAGGTGGATTAATTTGGGTTTTAGGGTTTTTTTTTGGAGCTTGATACTTACTCATTGATATTTAGCAGAACCCCGACCACATTTGAAAAAAACATCAAAATATGTTATGCTTGATGAACATTTATTTCTAGTGAAATAAATCAGTTTGAATGTCATTTCACAACTAACGACAGGAGAATGATATGATCCATTTATTATTACAAGGTCTAGTAGCTGCTTCACGCGGCTTCTTGGAAAGTGATTTCACTACTGGGTCTGTTCAGAGATTCAAGTCATTCTGTTAATGGGTGGCAGGGTGGCAGTCGTAGCAGCTATAACTGAAATGCAGAACTGGGAAGAAGCCCTTTGGTGTCCGGCTACTTCAAGTTTAAACTAGTTTTAACGGGTTTACCAACACGTTTTGAGCATCTGATGCTTCCGTAATCGTGATCTAAGCGAAGGACTTGTGGAGAGTTAATTGTTCAATAATTGCTATATCACTCAGTTATTAGGAAAAACGATATATTATTGTAAATATGTAATACGTAGGTACCGTTTTGACTCGAATTCCGAACATGGCTCATATTCCAACCGAACACTCTTATTCGTGTAATTCTCTCCATAGGATCTTGAATTCATTTGTAACCTTGATCATCAGAACGGAAACCCGATGGAGTTTTTAGCTTTAGGGTGCCAAAACGCCAGAGTTCAGAATATGCGTCATGTTCGGGATTTGAGACAATTACGGTATCTTCATGAATGTAGTTTTATAAAATATTCATAATCATGGTTCTGATTGTATTCTATTATCTTCTAAATCGTTCCTTTCTACAATTGCTTTACAATAAGGATTTAAGGGCAGCTTAATAGAATACCAAAATCAACTCCATAACCAAAAACCAGAATCACTTCTGTTGATAATTGATTACATAATTAAAATGAAAAAAAAAACATTGCCATGACAACAGGCTCTATATGCAAGACAAATAAGCGAAACAGAATCACTAAATGACTTATATCTAGCTATTTTATTGAAGAATGCCATAGTGGGTGCCTCTAAATGTCTGTTGAGTGAGATGCGTTTATCCATTTCGAATCATACCAAAATGATTCCGAAGAGACCAACTCGCCATTCGTGTCGTCAAGTACATTTGCGCAACACGCATTAGCTTGCTGGCGTCTGGCAGTATCTGTAATTGCTTAAAAAGTGTCACAGCAATCACTAACAATCACGCTGGATTGCCACGCGCCGTCTGGCTGAAGTTGATGCATATCGGTATCAGAGATTGACTCAAAAATAAATCAGAAAAGTGGCAATATCTGCGGGGTGCAAACGAGCACTGATTTTGTATTGATAAGGCTATTTTTAATTTTATTGAAGGTGTTTCCAGGTTTCAATTTTGATAGAGCTGTACGTTTTGATTGAATGGATAAATTCTGAAACAAATCGCAAGCAAATGTTTGAACTTTTGTATTTTTTAACAATGCTTTGTAATGTTTTAAAAATGGCCCAGTAAGTAAATTAAAAATGTCTCCACTCGGTCCTTAGCTTCATGTTACCGACCACGTGGTCCACGGAGGGTCCGCAAATAATCTTCCGCCTGATCGATCGATTATGCTTGCGACACAACTCGTAGCTTCTTGTACCCATCAAATCACTATCGAGGATCATTTTCACCGAGTTATTTTCTAACAGGTGGTAGGTTATTTGGCATAAAGTCGTTTGGCATAAAAGTTGTGTAATCACCAATTTCAGAGCTAATGTAAAATATGTTCAATTCTTTACAATTATTGTCGCTATTCTTTTCAATTATTGCCGCAAGAGAGATGCTATTTTTAAAATCTTTGTGATTTGTTCTTCTTCTTCTTCTTATTTGCATTACATCCCCACACTGGAACAGAGCCGCCTCACAGCTTAGTGTTCATTAAGCACTTCCACAGTTATTAACTGCGAGGTTTCTAAGCCAGGTTACCATTTTTGCATTTGTATATCATGAGGCTAACACAATGATACTTTTATGCCCAGGGAAGTCGAGACAATTTCCAATCCGAAAATTGTCTAGACCGGCACCGGGAATCGAACCCAGCCACCCTCAGCATGGTCTTGCTTTATAGCCGCGCGTCTTACCGCAAGGCTAAAGATTTAAAGAATGTTAGGGTATAATAATCACTGCTCAACGGCATTGGTAGTCTCCATGAAATTTTTATTGCATTTGTTGAACAGAAGGCAAGTGAATATATGCTTCCCTCCTTCAGTTCAGACATTTTCTCGAATTAGGGCAAGGGAAGATATGATCCCTTCTTTCATAGAATGCATCTGGACGCCAGAAAGCAAGAGAGGATATGATTCCTTCTTTCAATCCATGCATTAGCTCGATTTAAGGCAAGTGAAAATAAGATCTTGTCTTCGAAATGGTGCATTTTCCCGGCAGACGGCAAGAGGAGTTATGGCTCCTTGTTTCAATTCAGGCATTTGTTTGGTATAATGCAAGAAAAGTTATGATCCTTTCTTTTAAACAATGCATTTGCCCGTCAGAAGATATCTGTTATATATGATACCTTTTTAAAATCATGCATTTTTCCTCTCTTTGAATCTTTATTTTGAAGCATGCATCAGAATAGAACATATGGTCCGGAAGAAAAACCAGCATTCCATAGTTTTAAGCCAAAAGACAATACTCGAGTAAATCGGCTAAAGATTACTATATGAAAAGTTGTCTAATGTTTTTCTTAGCTTTTGTGCACACACACACACACACATACATACACATGGACAGACAGACATGTGCTCAGCTCGTCGAGCTGAGTCGATTGGTATATAACACTATGGGTCTCTGAGACTTATATAAAAAGTTCGTATTCGGAACAAGACTTCGGCACAACTTTGTTGTACGAGAAAGGCAAAAACTTAAAAAAAAATATGTAGTATCAAGGTGAGTACATATTCAAGATTGTGCGTTGTATTTAAAACAAGACCGCATCGGCATTTCTGGAATCGCCGGTAAATTTCATAGCCGTTAAAACTGTCGATGAAAATGTGAGAAGTTTACAATTTTCAATTTAACCTGTTCGTATTGGAGTGCGAACAAATCCTTGCGATGTACCTGACTTGTGTTACTTCTTGGTTTGATTTATTTCTACATCTCAATCACGTGGTTATGCTTCAGGTGTTAAGATGCGTTGAAAGGCGCCACTAATGCTAATTGGGATGTTTGTTACAGTATCTATATTTGTCCACTACATGGACTTAGATTTGACCGATGTGTTGAATCCATTTCATGCAACGAAATCGACGGAATTAATTCCTCGACTCACCCACAAAATTGCTTTTCCAGATTTTTTTTAAAAAGGCAAGCCTGAGCTGGCCAAGTTCAGCTAAACCGTATCAAACAGTTTTTTTTATTGTAAAACATAACACAAACATAGATATAATACAAAAAAATATCTTTTTATGCGAATGTTCTCGATTACTGAATCTAGAAATGAGCATGAGCATGAGCATGATGACCGTGCATTTCGTAGTTGCTACTCCGTGATCAACCGAACAATCGCAATTGCACAGGGAACCAATGGATGGAAGCATGGGATTTGCTCTCCAACCTCAATGTGCACAGTCCGAGAGTTCTAGTATTTTGGATGGTCGATAGCGGCGCTGGCCACGTCCTCACGGTCATCGGGGATGGGAAGGAATTGATGATGCAGTCACCCGCCCACTGCAAGCCGAGAACACCTCTGCACTTGCCACGAGTTCCTGCGGAATTTTATTGGAATCTGGGGGTAAGGTTCTATGGCAGAGGTTCGTCTTGGTTAACGGGTTGCCAATGTGATAGTAATGAAAGGGAGATGTATTCTAATTGGATGCCGAAACGAGCTTTTATGCTCATTTCGAATTCTAACAGTTACCTGCTAGAACTAATCAAGTTGTAGGTATAGGGATAGAAGATGGAAACGGTATGAAAGCCCATTTCCAGTTCTAGCGATTTCTCTAGCTGGAGAAAAGAGAAAAGAGTAGGAGACATGGAACGGGCCTGGGATTGAACCCATGACCTCCTGCGTATGAGGCAGAAGCGGTAGCCATATGACCACCAAGCCCGTTACAGTTCTCGATTACTGAATCTAGAAATCATAATAATTAGAATCGCCATACACTATTTGTGCGTAAAATATTGGTATTGATTGGTAGAGTAGAGTGGGGCAAGAGTACGCACTTAGTTTTCAATCGATCATGTGGCCCTTATGAAGCAAGCTTCTGCATATCAAATCTGTGTCGATGATCCATATACTCTTCCTTTATGTTACCCAGTGGAAAAAATATTGAAATTATTGAGATTCGTTTTAGTAGAACCCTTATTGCAAGACAAGTGAAAAACGCACTCTTACCCCACCGTTGGGGTAAGAGTGCGCATCGGGTGGGGTAAGAGTACGCATTTATCCAATCATGTGCTTTAAGTATATATTAACACAAATAAGAGTTAATAACATTTAATTGATGTTTAATGAGCATATATTAGGGAATGTTTAATGATTACGTAACTCTTAAAGGGGGAGGGGGTCCTAAAAATGTGCACTTTCATACGAAAAACCATTGTTTTTTTGCCAAAAAACTACAGAGGTAAAAATATATATCAGGTTTCGCGTGGCGTATACAAAGGCATTTTCCTTAAAGTAAGTCCACCAATCACGTAACGTAAAATTTGGCTATTTCATCACCCCTCCCCATATCTTACACTAATTGTATGAATCCTCTAAAAATTATATGGATCGTCCCAAATCTTGCAACCCCTCCCAGCTAAACGTTGCGTAATTTATGAATGTTTCTTTTGATTAAATGAAATTATCATTTAGATGAAATTGTGTTTTCGTACTATGTTTAGGTGTACAACAAGTCCGAATACAATTTCAAGAAGTCTTATTTCGACCGTAGTTACGGGTTTGACATCATAATTTAAAAATTCATATGCGTACTCTTGCCCCACCGGTTCCTGCGTACTTTTACCCCACAGTCCCAAAAATTATTCAAGTAATGGTTTTGACTTCTTGGTAAACCAACCGGGTTGGTGCTCTGTACCATAAAGTACTCTATACAATAGGTTATCGAAATGGTATAATGTTCACCTGATTGAACGTATATGTGGTAATGAAATACTAGTTGCGGAAATCCAATTATTTTTAGCAAAATTACCAAAAAGTTATCTAACTCCATATCTCCCTTGTTGTTTATTCAAATCGTTTACAATTACACATGATAATAGTTGACCAGAATACCTGTCAAACTGATGCAGTGCTGCTAGTTTATCTTTTTTTATTACTTCAAAAAATCGAAAACGTACTCTTACCCCACGCGCACTCTTGCCCCACTCTACTCTAATTGGTATTAACACTTGTTGTGTATCAGCACAATCCCGACCAACTACCTCAACTCTTTCTGGTAGTGGTATCAATTTTGATACCAGCATTAATAAAATGCGTCGATTAATTAACATCTTCAATATGTAGGTTCAATCGAAGTGCTCTGTGCGAATTGGTGTTGCTGATGTTCGTAAAGAGCGCGAGTGGTGCTCGCATAACAAAGCTAAGTACGACCAAGTGTGGACAATCTTTGAATGAGCGCGAGTGGTGCTCGCATAAAGTGCTCAGTGCGACTTGAGGTGATTATACAATGAAGCCCGTGGTGAATTTCAAATTCACCACACGTTTATCTACATATATTTCCAAAAGCCCAAATCTGGCGTAATAGTTTCCGTACAGTGCCGAAACTCAAATTATGATCGTTCACTGTTCAGGATAACTAAGCAAACGATCTACCATTATTCCAGCCTCATACGCGTTATGGTTCTTTCATCTTGTGCTCTTGAAAAAAATATTGGAAAAGCACATGGTTTACAAAATGACCGATTTCTGGCTTTATTCCATAATGTTTATTTATTTTAATGTTGCTCATGTTCGTAAAGAGCGCGAGTGGTGATCGCATAAAAAAGCTCAGTACGACTTAGTATTGTTTATTTTTTTAATGAGCGCGAGTGGTGCTCGTATAAAGTGCTCAGTACGACTTAATGTTGCTGATGTTCGTAAAGTGCGCGAGTGGTGCTCGCATGAAAAAGCTCAGTAGGACTAAGTGTGGATAATTTTTGAATGAGCGCGAGTGGTGCTCGCATAAAGTGCTCAGTGCGACTTAATGTTGCTGATGTTCGTAAAGAGCGCGAGTGGTGCTCGCATGAAAAAGCTCAGTACGACTAAGTGTGGATAATTTTTGAATGAGCGCGAGTGGTGCTCGCATAAAGTGCTCAGTGCGACTTAATGTTGCTGATGTTCGTAAAGAGCGCGAGTGGTGCTCGCATGAAAAAGCTCAGTACGACTAAGTGTGGATAATTTTTGAATGAGCGCGAGTGGTGCTCGCATAAAGTGCTCAGTGCGACTTAATGTTGCTGATGTTCATAAAGAGCGCGAGTGGTGCTCGCATAAAGAAGCTCAGTATGACTTACTATGGTTTATTTTTATTAATGTGCGCGAGTGGTGCTCGCATAAAGTGCTCAGTGCGACTAAGTGTTGCTGATGTTCGTAAAGAGCGCGAGTGATGCTCGCATAAAAACAGCTTAGTACGACTTAGTATTGTTAATAATTTTTTAATGAGTCCGAGTGGCTCAGTACGACTTGGTGTTGCTGATGTTCGTAAAGAGCTCAAGTGGTGCTCGCAAAAAATAGCTCAGTACGACTTAGTATTGAATTTTTGAATGAGCGCGAGTGGTGTTCGCATAGTGTTCAGTGCAATTATGATGCAAGTATAGAATTACATTTAGTGCAGTAATACACAGTTAGTTGTATGGTAGCATACTTACAACACAGTAGTTTTATACTTTAAGGTGAATTACGTTGGAATCCAATTTCAAAACTACATAGCGCTTTCAAGGGCAAACTCCAAACTCCAGCGAAACGCAGTTTTTCAGCTTTGCTCACTTGCAGCATACACGAAAAAATGGTTTTCAAATGTGCTAATCGCCTATAAATTTACATTTGTGCTAGGAAAAACGCGAGATGAGAGCTAGCACGGCCAGTGGCAGCCATTTTTGAACTCTTCCGTAATTCACCTACAATACAAATAATACAATAGCAGATTACTGCTGGTGTAGCGAATCGTTTCAATCCACATGATTTGCATATATAATGGTGTGTTTGAACAACTAATCCATGTATCTATTACAAATTTTAGGAAGAGAACGGTGGAAATAAACAGGTCGAGTTGAGAATGGAGATGTAAACAAAATTGCTGTTAGGCCTATATTTCACATATTTGCGGTATCTAGTCAGTAGTGGAAGCATCGTAATTGGATATCTCAGAATTCAGATTCGGAAACTAACTGATAATAAATTAGAATATAATAAATTAGAAAAAAAAAACAGTCAAAAAGTCACCGGTTCCCCAAGTCGCATTTTGATTGATATGTGCGTGTAATTTTGACAAGTTTAATTCTACCTCTTCTAATTGTAGATAAGGTAAGGTTTGGTGTAAAATGTAGTTAGAAACACAAACTTTTTATTTTCCAAGTATATGTTTTTCATGGAAGAACAATTATAATGAACAAAGCACCTGCTTTTTTTATCAAAAAAAATACCTGAGAAGAGGGGAAATGTGTGGCAGCGAAATAGCACTTGCTGTTTACTATATGAAGCAAATATACAATAACTCCTAAACCATCTAAGTAAGCTTAATATGAACCAGAACTGACAGCCACATCATCAGCAATCAAAGCAATCGGGAAATGTATCATCAGTCGGACGAAGTGAATCATCAGTTGCGTATGGTGTTTCAGAGCCTCCCCGCTTGCCGACAGCTAGAATTAACTCCACAATAATGTTGATATGAAGGTATCAAACTCTGTTTTAATTATGTTACGGCTAGATGTATTTTTGATATAATTTTTGTTATTTTAACAACTAACCAGCAAATTTTATAACAAATTTTGTTCCAATATTTTTATAGAATTAATAACTCCCCTTGTTATAATTTTGTTATGCATTCTTGATCGGGCCACCGGAGCGTTTTCATTAAGGAATTGGAATACTCTCCCAACACTTCGTTAACACTTTCACCAACTGTAACAATTCCATTAAAGTTCGTAGGAAAGACTCCCCATAAAATAATCTTCTCTTATTTTTAGAAATATTCCATCCGCAGATAAATTCAACTTCGGTATGGTATCCGGTGTTGAACTTAATCTAGAATTAAAAAAACACCTAAATAAAGAATTAAAAAAAAAAACTTCGGTATGAAAAGCGTACTAACTTTCTTCCGGATAGACAATATTAAAGACACTATAAACAAAGACGGGAAATGTTCCAATTGGAATTCCAAATTTACTGTCAGTGTCATTCCAATCGAGCAAGAGACCTGTCATTCCCAAATATCGCGCGCAACATTTGGGAAGGGTTCATTTTAACCAGCACGAATAAATATGTTTGTATTATAATTTGAATATTTTTTTATGGATTTAGGTAAAAAAGTGTTCGTATGTGGTTGAAAATCAATTAAACATGTTTACAGTGAATTGTGGCTATTTATTGGGTGGTTGAACACGATACAAATCAAATATTTTTGAATTATGAAATTCGTATAGACCAATGTGGAAAGTATATCCAGCATCAGCAGTGTTGCGCACGCAGAGTTGCCTGGTGATTTATTTGTTCAGGGATCAGACTTCCCGTCTTTGTATATATGTAGTGTCTTTAGACAATATATGTACTGCGGAAAATTTTTCACATCTATGAGAGCCTTGGAAAATGATCACAAAAGTTGTCATTTTGTGGCAAGGCACAATATAAAAAGTTTGACAAGAACTGTTTACACACACTGAATTAAAATTCTGATCTAAGCAAACGTTGTTTGTCACCGTTACCAAAGACGTCCACTGAGTTGTCTATTTTTCCATCAAGATCTTTATTTTTCTATCATTTTTGAATTTCAGTTTCTAAGCGGACTTGGTAGTCATATGGCTACTGCTTCTGCCTCTTACGCAGGAGGTCGTGGGCTCAATCCCAGGTCCGTTCCATTCTCCTATTTTGTATCTTTCTCTATATTTCTCATGTTCTAGCAAATTTTATGAAATTTGGCCACAATATTCTTTGATATGTAAAGAATGTTTAGGCCAAATTTGAGCAAAATCAGTCATAAAAAACCCCTCTGACAGTAATAGAACAAAACCTGCCAAAGCCGTTATTACCCCTATAAAGTGCGTTTCCAAACATCCAATTAGAAATTCCATCAGCAGGCCTGGTAGCGGGTCACTTTTTAGTGACTTGGTCACTTTTTTCGGGCTAGTCACTAAAAAGTCTCTTTTTTCGACCTCAAATCACTAAAGTCACTTTTTCTCGCAAAAAGTCACTATTTTCAACTAGTTTGAAACTATTGACCAAGATTATTTTATGAAGCTTTATGTATCCATCGAATGATGCTTTGTTCATGGCAGAAATAAAACTACGGATCTTGGAAAAATGATCGCTCAGAAACTTCGCCAGCCATTTAACTCGCTGCTCTTATTGGCATTTCACCAGTAGCTAATTGAAGGTGTTTTACGTTACAATTTATAAATTGGTATACAATCATGCAATCAGGTGACCTGTCGATTTCAAGTTTTTTTTAAGCTCAATCTTTATACAGTAGGCGAAGGTGGGGAGACTTGACTCCTTGGTAGACATGCATCTCCCCTGTTTTACCAAGAACTCAAGTAGTATTGTTATACCGTATTTTTATAATAAATCCTCTAGACAAATGATCGTTATGTGGCGAGTTATTTTTTTGATTGACAACCTTATTTACTCTATTATTTACTGAGTTTTGTTCCTCCTAAAAAAGTTTTTAGTGGCCACGCAAAATTTGAACAACTTCTCCCAATAATGACCAAATGCATTTCAAAATGATTTCACAACACAAATCCCTAAATATGCTGATTGATCTTCATTGATAAACATGCCAACATACCACCACAATTTAAGGATTTTTGGATTTTGAAGTGTTGCCTCAATTTGAGGAGACTTGATCCCTCATTAGTCATCTATATAAAAATTTGTCAAAAAAATTCAAGCAAATATAATTTGTTCTCATTTTTTTTAATTGGACTGATGTAATGAAGGGTTTGCTCTTAAAAAAATATTTATTGAGTAGATATCATAGAAAGAAGATCAAGTCTCCCCAATTTTGAAGATTTCATGCGCTATCGAATTTCATAGCAAAAATCGTTCATGAATACGCAGCAAGTCGAAAAATCTGCGTATTTTGTAGGAAAACTATTTAAAAGTTCAGGGAGCATGGTCCTCGTTACAAGCAGAAGGTCAAGCGTTCAATCCTAGGCTCGTTGTACATGAATCTTCATAATTCTTGTTTCGTTTTCTACCAAAACGATCCGTACTGTTGTTCCTGTCGCACCAAAAATTCCAAAAACTTCCGTGGCATCAGTGACAAATCGTAGAATTCTCTGCATCTTTCTAAAGTAGGTGTTCAGCTAAACCAATGATCGTAATTTTCACTTATTCTTAAGAAAAGAGAATGCTCATTCACGCAGATTTTCGCCGAGAAAGCATTTTCGGGAAAGAAAAACAGGTGTTATTAGTGATAACTTATCACTAATAACTTATTAGTGATAAGTTATCACTAATAACACCTGTTTTTCTTTCCTGAAAATGCTTTCTCAGCGAAAATCTGCGTGAATGAGCAGGGAATCAATATTCGAGTAACGCCTAACAATATACCCTTTGTCATCAACAAAGTTTGTTACTGACAAACGCACCTTGCAACAAGCCTTTGTCAGAACCTGAACACAATATGACAAGAATCATTTGCCTTTCATGCTCTGATATTTCCGAGAATACGAGGGTATTTTCGTAATCAGCGTTAGATTCTCGAATATTTCCATGAAAGTAGAAACTACGTTAGCATAAAACCGAAATTCGCTCTAGAGAGAATGCAAAATAACGGAATAAAAAGTTAGTCTTCTTTTTAGTCGTGGACAAAATTTTTCGGATCTTTGTCATTATTATCTCCGACAAAAACAAAGCTTTGTCGTTGGTTCTATTTTGTCGTTTGTTTCGTATGCACGCTTAAAATGACTTACATATTTTTGTGCACCGTTCACACAAAACGGGCCTCTCCTGGAACAACTCATATTATGAGTAATTACGATGTTACTCATTTTTGTGTAACCGATGGCCAATGATTTTCGGTGAGTTCATTTTACACAGCGAGAGAGCAGTCGGAAATCGAACCTAACCTCAATTTTTAATGTGAAAGTAAGCCAACCTTTCCATACTTATTCGGAGGCTTCTCCAATCTTTTCGATCAACAAAACAAAGTGCGATGATTGTATTCGCACTTTTTTTTTGTTTCGCCATCAAAACAAAAGGAAAAACCTCCGAAAAAGTACGATTTCTTGCAGCACATTCTGCACACGTTCGCCATCATAGCGACCCGAAGGGACTTTGACAGTTCGAGGCAAACTCACTTACACATATCATGCACATGTGAGACAGTACACAGCGACTGCTTGTGTTTCACACAAAATTTTCACTCATAGTGAGAGTTGGCCAAGGCGTCGCCGTGATGTGTGAAAGCTATTCATGCGATGTGTACTTGACTTTAAGCGTGTGCGCATCGACGAAAAATTGATTCCCTGGTGATAACCATATTTCGCTCACTTCCAGCGGTGTAAATATTTGATTTGCTTGCAAGACTACTCATAATTTTGAGTAGTGTTGCTTTTGACTGATATTGAGTAAAATTTCCGTGGGGTTAAAAGAGAGGGCAATACAATTTTACTACAGTGACTATAATAACAGTGTCGTCAAGTGTCAGAATTGGAACAGAATCGTCTGTCATTTCCATACAAATGCGCGTTCCAAACGAGCAGGAGACCTGTCAAACGTAACACATGACGTTACTCTTCTTATAGGACTCTAAATTTTACTTAGTCGTTTCTCTTCTGAGTTTGTTCTAAGAGATAAAAGTTGTGAGTGAAAGATGTTTTCCGCCACAAATTACGGAAAACTTAAGCCCCAAACGCAATACAACGGAACGGCGACGGAAACGGAAAATTTGACAGTTAGCCCATATATTTTCTGTCAAATTTGCCGTTTCTGTCGCCGTTCCGTTGTATTGCGTTTGGGGCTTTATTCTCCTTTGACCCAAAAACGCTTGATTTCATCTCATCGAACTTGCAACTGAAATTGGAAGTCACTATTTGGTCACTTTTTTTGCAACTGAAAGTCACTATTTGGTCCCTTTTTTCGTCAGCTTTGGTCACTAAAGTCACTATTTTCAGTGGCTTCGGTCGCTACCAGCCCTGCATCAGTCGCTTTCTCCTATCTATTACATTGGCAGCTCGTTAACCAAGACAGACCTCTGCCTTTCGAACCTAACCCAAAAATTCCAACAAATTCTGCATGAACTTGTGGCAAGTGCAGAGGTATATTCAGCTTGCAGTGGGCGATTGATTGCATCATCATTTCTTCCCCCTTCCCTACATTGACTTGCATTCTGACGTGGCAGGCACCAGTATGACCTTACAAATGAGATCACCAGTACTTGTACATTGTCACCAGTACTTGTACATCTGTTGGTTCCATGTGCAAGAACAGCTGATCTGGTCATAATGGAGTAGCAACAACGAGCAGTCAATCAAGCTCAAGCTCATGTTTGAATTTCAGTTTCTAAGTGATGAACTTTGTAAACAACTAAAAAATCACTCTGATAAAGTTAAAAATAAAAAAAATCAGTTTCAACTGACCGGTGTTGTTTCGTTTATTTCAAGCATTATTATATGATGGAATATGGATTTCCGAGAAATCAATAATAAACTAAATGTTTTGTATTTCAATATTTTTTTGAAGTCAAGGGCGGTGCAATACCAATCTCTGGAATTGAACAGGACAAAAACACTGTTAGACATTTAAAGCAGTTTGAAATTTAAATTTAAATTTTTATAGCTCCGCCATTAAGGTGAACGTGGAAAGCTGGATACATTACTGAAAGATATAAAAGAAATTACTAAAATAACCGGAGTTTGCAATAATGAAATATTGGAACATTATTGAACATGATTAGTTTCACTAGGTACCAGCAGACAAACAGACATAACACTCGTGAATTTCTCATCGTTCACTGATTTACTGGTTAATTTAAATAATCTTTAGTTGGCCAATCAATCACTCGTGGCGCACGCATCGGATTTGCTCGAGTTTGACGTTTGCTCACTACCGTCATCTGGTGCGTGATTTGACCAACTTAGTGAAAACAACAGATGTCGTTAGTGTGTGGACGACGATGAATTTGATGAGTGAATGTTCAATGTGTTATGTCTGTTTGTCTGTGAGCTTACCTTAGTACACTGAAACCATAAAATGAATACCAATTTGCACTGACCCCAGCATCTTGATAATTATACTCTGGTTCGGACGAGAGAATATCTTGTGTAAAAAATTCTCGCCACTATTCGAGACCATAAATACACAAATTCATGTTTGAGCAAGTCTATCCATAATTTCACACAATTAAATCAGTTTTTTAAATTGTCTAGTGCTGATAATTAAAATCTATACCCATAAAAGTCAAGAAATTCGCGGAAAATTATAAGCATTGAATAGACTTCCAAATCCCATTCACACCTTACATAGCTGCCATAGTCAGCTCACGTGCTAATGGTTAAAGTAAACTAGTCAATCGAACAACAGATCTATGGACCGGCAATTGAGGTGCTAAGTTTCATTGAAGCGTCCTAGTGATTATCGAGCGATTAGTCGCCACTTCACACCTAAATTAGAGTAACGGCCGCCCTCTATGATATTTTCCGCACTCTTCAAAAGATGTAATTTTAAGTGGAAACGAGATGTTTTACAACTCATTGATAATGCTTATTAATTTCATTCCTAAGTGGAGATATTTAGTGATTGATTTGTTTCTAATTATTGTTATTTTTTCAGCTGTGGACACGTATATCTTCTTCTTCTTCTTCTTCTTATGGGCATTACATCCCTACACTGGGACAGAGCCGCCTCGCAGCTTAGTGTTCATTAAGCACTTCCACAGTTATTAACTGCGAGGTTTCTAAGCCATGTTACCATTTTTTTGCATTCGTATATCATGAGGCTAGCACGATGATACTTTTATGCCCAGGGAAGTCGAGACAATTTCCAATCCGCAAATTGCCTAGACCGGCACCGGGAATCGAACCCAGCCACCCTCAGCATGGTCTTGCTTTGTAACCGCGCGTCTTACCGCATGGCTAAGGAGGGCCCCGTGGACACGTATATAATTTTCGTAAATATGGCCAATATAGGTCGAATCTATCAATTTTACTTCTACGCAATTTAGTTCAATAAAAAGAACGTTCATATTTGATTGCAATGAAATAAATACGTTTGCAATAGGTGCCCTATAATCATAAATTATATCACATTGTTAAGGGTGCAATAATTGATTCGCACTTATTCGCCGCAATCAATGATACAACCCTGTTACGCGTGATTCGCTTCAATTTCACTTGGCCATACATATGGATTCTCTCCGATACTTGAACTGCAAATGCAATCCAATTACGCTTGTAGCTTGAACTTGAACCTGAACCTGTGCAACATCGGTCAACAAAGAGTGTGGAAGTTTTCTTCTGGTTTCCGCTTTGTTATTATTTCTACCGGCCACTCAACTCAATCCGATCAAGAGAGCGGGTTCTATTTTTAAATTTATGAGCGTCCCCCGTTGTGGTCGAGGCAGTTCACTGGAACGTATGAGATTGGGTTAACGGTAGACTCGTCCGGCGGCACATGCATGTTGGTAAAAATGGTTATATTTTCCGGATGTGGTCGGAATTTGATTGGTTAGTGCACACATAAGTTTTATATTCGACTATTATTATCAATTCAATATTTCACTATTTCCAAGACATTTTGAAACAAATTTATGCTGGGATTATAGAACTAACAATCCGGCCGGAATTATGAACTCTTGTTTCTCAACTCTGTGTTGTTCTTATTAGATACAAAGAAATGATCAAATTTGAGAGTTTATTTGAGTATATAAAAGTAGTACAGTAAAACCTTTTTTTGCGCTTCCTTTTTTTACATTCCCTCTTTTATTCTTACCCTTTTTTACGCGTAAAAAAGTTGTACATTTCATTTCATTGCAATCAAATATGAAAAAAATTCATTGAGCTAAATTGCCAAGAAGTAAAACTGATAGATACGACCTATATTGGCCATATTTACTGAAAATATATCCGTGCCCACAGCTAAAATAATAACAATAATTAGAAACAAACCAATTGTATGAAGCACATTTGAATTGGTTTTAGAAATTTTGGCCTTTCTTGTACATCATTGTGTAACGTTCACTCCACAAACGAGTTTTTGATAGGATGTCTGGATCGCCCACTTTATATACCAATCAACTCTGCTCAACGTGTTGAGGTGATGTCTGTCTGTGCGTAGGTATGTGTGTATGTGCGAAAAAAATACATTCATTCTTAAGGCACTCATCCCTAACCTATTTTAACCATTCGAAGGGGAATCCTGTCCCATTGCAATTTTCCTTATAGAAAATTAGCCAGATCAGACTATGGACTCAAAAGTTATGGCCAAAATACGCGGCTTTTTGGAATTTTAAATAGTTCGAGATATAGAAAGGTCGATTTTTCAGGTTATTCAATTCAGGCCGAAAATTCGCACACCAACGTAAGATGGAAATAGCACAGCTATTCGGGAAGCCAATTATTTCGAAGCCTTTATTCGAGCCTTCAGGTGCTTGGGGAAGAGCATCAACGATAAAAAAAAACCACAATAGAGGTGATAGCACGCATCCTTTTCACTGCTCTTAAAACTAATTAATGTGATTCAAATTGATGGTTTCATTACAATAAGTTAGCCCAATATGTGTGTTTGTTAACATATCCAATGTTAAGATTTGGCCTGTTTTTTAATATTCCAATCTCTTCAATTCCTTCATATTTGATGTTCTCAAAAATATCTATAAATATATTGTTCCTAAAATAAATCACTCCGACACGTTGCCACACAGCAATAAAAAGCCATAAGAAGCAAACAATTTATTGGTAGCTTGTCTTCATCATCGACATTTTAATTGCCATAAACGATACTCCCACGCGTATACTGATGATTGTACCGCACTATTGTGTATTCCACTTAAAATGTGACCAATATGATTTTCAACTATACTATGTCACATTTCTAGCTGATAGTATGTAAGAACATGTTTTACTTATCCGTATAAATATAAATAGTTTTCATTCCAGGTAAAGCAAAGACCATTTACGATATTCTAGAACAGCGGTTCTCAACCTGGGGTACATGTACCCCTGGGGGTACCTTTACTGGTCTCTGGGGGTACCCGAGAAAAAAAGCGTAATGGCGGATGTTGTATTATATAATTAAAAAAAAATCTCACTTTAGAATTGATCTTGAAATTTTAAACGACTTTAATTCTTCTTATTCACACTAGATAAGACGGCCAAGGACCGAAAGTCTTGTTAATAAAGACAAATAAAAAAATATCTTCTTATTCAGTTTATTTCGTTCATATGACGTTACTATCAGAAAGAACTTTTTTTTCTGTTGAGCACATTTGTTGTCCTGAATAAAGTGCACAGTTCTTATGAGGTTAGGGATTTGGTGAGATTTTACAATCGCTGTTCAAAATCCAAGGTTAAAATATATTACGCCCATTGGAAAAAGTTCATCAATTGTTATAGTGAAAATTGATTTTTAAACACAACATAACATGTTGAAGAAATCATAATTTATATTACGTAATTAGCCAGATCCCGACCAGTACATGGTAACAGATTTATATCAGAACTTGTTATTCTGTTACAGAAGTTTTTTATAACAGCGGTTGTTATAAAACATGTACCATTAGTAGTTAAAATAACAAAAATTGTAACAAAATCTCTTCTAGTTTTAACAAAAATATTACTAAATATGTTATCAATCGAACAAAAATATAACTCGATATGTTACTTTAAAAGCGGTGAAAATAGCTTATACTGTAACAAATTATGTTATTGAAAAGATTATGATTATCCATAATGTAGGCTATTAACTTTGTCCTGCTGGTTTAACTTTGAATGTAGGTTTAAGTTATACTGAAGGTGGTATCTTCGGTTTTTTTCAATTCCTATCTACCAAAAATGTAGGCAATTTTTTTCAGAAAGAAAAACATAACACATTATGTTATAATCATGTTATGACGATCATAAAATTTTCTTTCCTCCAACTTTGACAGAAAAATTATAACAAAATTATTACAAGTTTTGTTACTTGTAACAGATATTGATATAATTGTGATAAATTTTTGTTATGACTTACTGGTCGGGGAGCTACGCAGTATTAAAATGTTAAGCATATATGATGTAACAAAACCCAGATCAATCCACCTAGCGTTGGTGGTGCCTTTCTCGCGCATTAAAAAAAATAAGAAAAACACATAAGAGAGGTCGAAATAGCACTTCAGGGGGATAGACTTGACTTTTTCCATCAATTCATATGCATTTGCGGTCATTTGAATGCATTGCTGCAATCTTTGAAAAAAAAATCGTTTTTGAATTTTTTTCCCAAGGGGGGACCCTTGGCAAAAAAACAATGTTTTTTCAATAACTTTGGAATAATGCTTAGTACCAAAAAGTGTGTCTCACATTTTTGTACACACACAAATACAGACATCACCTCAATTCGTCGAAATGAGTCGATTGGTATATAACACTATGGGTCTCCGAGCCTTCTATCAAAAGTTCGGTTTTGGAGTGATATATATAGCCTTTACGTATACTTTGTATACGAGAAAGACAAAAAGGCTCCGTTCAGTTTAACTAATTTTTCCATCATTTTTTAAATTTAACAGGTTGTTATTACTATGGAGCTTTTATTCAATATTGCGTACAAGAAAAAGATGGATGTAAAATTAAAGGCTATTGAACACAAAAATATGGGTTCAAATATTTCCATAGCGTGTAATTTTCATAATTTTTAACTGTGTAGTTCTATGAAGTTTGGGACAGGGTTTATAACATGCATAATTTCCTTATGAGCAAAAGGGAACGGAACTGCTGACGAAATTTCTTGTGACAAACTATGCGTCCATTTTAACATACTATTAGAGAGGAGTACAGCGCAAGTTTTCTTTAAAATTGAAACATCGACATATTTGGCAGTTTTCAAAAAGTTTGTGGTAGCCCCAGGGTTCATAGAGGTCGATAACTAATCACGTACAGGCCTGCCCAACATTTTCAATCCACGGGCCAGAATTATCACTTGCTGGCGTACCAGAAAATATTTGATACATTTATTTTTTAGTGTTTTCAAAATAACGAATGTTTTCTTTTCTTCATTTCTCTAACTTTAAGGTGTACAAAGTTAATATTTCTTGTTTAATATCGTTTTTTTCTTACGCAGTAGGTCTTTTGGTTGAAAATAGAATGGGAAACATGGAATTGTTTGCTACTCCAATACTCGACGCATATTGTTTTGCAGGATTTCAAGTTTTTTACTGCTTTTATTCTTCAAAAGAGCTGTTCACAGTGCTTCTGAAGAGAGAAAATCTTAGGAGAAATGTTTCTTTCTGAAGATTAGATTTAAGCTGGTTTTACATTGGAGGTTAATAATCTCCATTTCAAATATTTCAGGTACATTGTTCATAGCAGTGTTGAGAAAATGAAAGTTTTGTTACTGTGTTTTCAAAAAATCAGCAAATAGGCTTGAAAACTCCAGTAAACTGTAATTCAGCATGAATATTTTCAACAAGATGATGTAAGCAGCTGTGCCAAAGTATTAATTTTGTTTTAAAAGCTTCAATGAAAAAAAATAATTTGACGTGTATATCCTTGCCTTGCAGCTTTATATTCAAGTAATCAAGATGGTAATATCTGCTTAAAAAGCTATTTATTCACCTATAAAGGATCATTCAGTTCGACCATTGATTTTCCTTTATCTGGTAAAGAGTGTGCGTCCTATCGAAGCGAATACAATCTTTTAAGCATTGTACCACGGCTAAGCCAACGAACTTCCCGCTAATGCAGCAAATCTACGTATTGAGCTTCCATGTCTGTCAACATCATTTGGAATTGATGGTTGAGTTCCCTCGCGTTGATAAAGTTAATTGTCGATCGCCTAAACTTCAAGAATATTGATATTTTTTTGGTGAATAATGCATTGTGTAGGGAAATGTCATTATACAGATGATCATGCTCCTCATTGCTTAGAAATATCATAATGACAGTGTTCTTTTCCAAAGCTGTCAATTCCTCTGTGAGACGAACTACAATTCTCTTTGAGAAGATAGCTACCTGGGCCATGTTTTTCACATCAGTATTTTTATCGCTTGCGGGAATATAGAATCTAAGGCAGGAGTCTTTTTCGCATAATGTGGATTTCGAATATTCTGCTAGAACTTTTAATCTTCACCGTGTTCCGCGACAAACTAATGCTACTGAAGGAGGCTTTTCCTTAGGGCAGACGATGTCAAGAACAGCCGATATACATTTTTTAACAATCAATGCTTTAAATCCTAAGATTCAAATTTCTCAAACACTGACACTCAACTCTGTCCCTTTCATTTCTAGAATTTTGATAAGAATTGAAAAATTTCACTCAGGCTCTCATATTTTGAAGACATTTTCTTAAACTAGTAAAAAGTTCAAATACTTGCAAATACCGTCGTGCGCCCGCTTCTTTTGATTCCGGGGGCTACTTTGGATTTTTGATTTTTTGAAAATAATAAACGGAAAAAATACCAAATTTGAAACAGAAAGTTGCCATCCAAGTATCAACAAGACACCCGATTGGTGATAATGACAATTTTATAGTAATTTTCGTTATAATTCTTGTTTTAAAATGTCCAAAGTAGCCCCTGTTTTTTCAAAAGAAGCCCCGCACGACGGTAAGTGTTTCTAGAGTTCTATTATTTTTTCCTTGGCATTATATTATTAACTGCGATACTTCGGAGCTTTGTTGTTATTTTTTGTTGTTACGATGAAACTGTCCAGTCGAGTAAACTATCTGCACCGAACTGGGAATCGAACCCAGCCTCCTTCATCACGGTCGTGCATCAGAAGACTACCCAAGCAACCAAAAGTTCACATTTTACTTAAATTTGTTCCTAACCGAACCAATTAGTTCACTCTTGGTTCACATCGAGTTCCAAGCACCTTAACAGAACTTCAAAGTTCACTTTTGCGCTCCAGCCATACAAAAAATTACTTAAAATGCAAGCTGATTAAGCCAAAAATATCCCATCTTATCCGTACTTTTGGTTGCTTGGGTAAAAGTTTCAGGAAATGTTTTATTTTTCGAAAACACCGTTTTTACCGTTTCTGTGGAAGTATCTTAAATTTCACTTCATTTTCGTAAGCCATATGTGTTCTAATTAAAGTTGAAGTTAGCTCACTTTAATATTAAGATGGTTAGGAAGGTTCAAAATTGATAAGTCGATGTACATAAATTTTTCAGAAGACCAATTTTTTTTGTATATTCAATGAATGTTTGATAAAAGCCAAGTAAAAATCGATTACCCACTTTTACATTTGAGCTTACCGGTAAATTGAAAAAAACTAGGGGGTACCTCAGGCTGTGCCAAGGTCTGAAGGGGTACCACTCAAGAAAAAGGTTGAGAACCGCTGTTCTAGAATAAATCTCATGGAACACTCATGCATTGAAGTCAGTCATGGAATTATGGAAGGATTTATTCCCTATCCAATATCAATCTTGCCCTCCCTTTGAATCTGAAATCTTCGTTATGGTACTTCTCTAGTAACATTTTGGTCTGCTTCATGTTCTCACTGCTCCAAATGCCACCTCACCCGACTCCCCCATTTGACAACCAAGACGGCAATACCGATTGCCAATTAGATCCGTCGTGAGCTCGAATGACAGCAAATGCTTGCAAATTTACGAATTCAATTCAAGCAACCGATCGCACTTGGACAGTCTGTATGTGCCCACTTATAGGTAAACTACGCTCCATGAGCGGCTCCGAAACTTAGCTTTGTTCCTCACCGGGGAGTGGACCTCGAGCGTCTATTCTATACGCAGTGGCAAATGATGTCGATTCGAGCACGTAATTATCATTACAACTTTGTAGTCGCAATTGTGCGGCTTCCGATCATCGATAGGAAGCATGATGAGACCGTTTCTGACAACCGTGTAAATATCTTCGATCGCCACAGTCGAAGGTGTAAGGAAGTCTGGCTCCGCTGAGGGGGTTATATGAGAGATGCAACTCTTCATAATCAGGGCCATGGCCACAGTGAATAATTTGCATGCGTTTGCGATCTATTATGCCTCGCAATGTATATTTATGAGCATGTGATGATAATTGGAAGAATACAAATTTGGAAAACATAACATATGACGGTAGGTACGGTAGCAATTCCCTTCAATGTGTACACATCTTTATTTTAGCTATTGAAAACGTTTGAGGTTAATGATGCTCATCTAAGATGTTAACTGACTATCAATGCTCAATAGAATAAACCCCAGCTGGTCAATAAAATCACAACAACTCAAATCAGAACGGCCAAATCTAATAAAAAAAACTCAAAATGGCTCGGGTACTTCTTTTGAGTATGTCTTTACCCGTCAATCCGCACAAGAGTTGACCTTTTCTTGTGGCCAAGTAATCTTCTCAAACCCTCCACGTGTGCACTGGGGATGAAAAATTCATGAAGGGTTTGAATTCGAGCAATGTGATGGAAATCTAAGCAAGTGGGGAAGCAGCACACGTGGATGTCATTAGCGCAACCTTGAAAAAAAAACATCCTCGGTGCTTTAAATATGGATCATGGATCGATTGGTTTCGAAATCTATTTTTCAAGAGCGTTGCGTCATTTTCTGAATTTTTCCTTTTTTGGATCGGAAAATATAATACAGCATTTTTGCAGCACAAGCAAAAACAATGTTTCGGATTACTATGGAAATGTAAGTTAGCATTAGCATTAGCATTGAGCAATTCGCACAAATTTGTAGGTGGTACAAGCCAAGACTATTGTACGAGAGTAGCATCACTTTCATCCGTTACCACAGGTAATGGTTTGGGAGTAATCACTACCTCTTATATTGAAGCAATGCTCTCTCCAATAGTCGAGATCTGTCCTGGCCACGTCCTTACGATCAGAGGTGTGCGCCGGTCCAATATTCGTCGGCGGCGGCGTTTGTCGGGTCGGCGGCGGCGGCGTGAATCGGCGTGGCGATTTTTTCATTACGTTTTACTAAGATTTTTTTTCGGGTTATTTACAAGACATATAAAGATGATTAGATTTTCCATGCGAAAAAAACCAAAATGAACCAAAAAAAATCTGGAGAAAAACCAAAATTTGGAAAATATTTTAGGATTGTTTGAAGCTTCGCGAAATCTTTGGAATTACCAAGAGAAGGTATTTTGAATTCCCAAATAAACATGATAATCTTGGGAATTTTTACAAAAAATTTTTCTTAACTTACTACTCTTAACTAACTACAGGAAAAACTTCGGAAATTTATGAAAAGTTCTTGTTGAGTTTCTGTTGAGTATTCTTCCAAATTTGCACAGAACATTATTGATAATTGAAGTAGAGTGCGGCTGGTTGAATGGGTGTTTTACCGTTCGCTTTCTCAGTCTAGAATAATAAAGACGGCTAGTTTGGCATGGCCAACGATAAAATAGTTAATTCTTAAGAATATCCGCGGGAGACTCTAAGGAGTTTTCATGTTCAGGAGAAATTCGCCGTAAGTTTAACGGAAACTTCTTTAAAATTTGGATGACATTTACGTTGAAAAGGCTTTTTGTCAAACGACTGTTGAACGAAATTTCGTAACCTCTCTACTTTTAAGTCGATACTGGCGTTTGAGCCAATAGCCATCCAACCAAATCCCATTAGGCCGTATTGAACGTTTATCCGAAACTGTTATCAGGTCAAAAATGGTTTGACCAAAAATGTAATTTAAAGAAGGTTGCAGAAAGAACATTTAAGGGCCAAATAGCTCTTTCTGCCAAATACCATTTTTTACCAAACGGCATTTTTGGTCAAATGATTATGATGTATATTCCGTCAAACGACTTTTTCACCCGAACGCCATTTTCAGCCAAATGACCTGTTAGGGTAAATAACTTTTTACTAGTCCGTCGAAATTTTCCTTTTGGCTGTACATCGCTTTCGGCCAAACTTCATTTTCGGTCAAACCAGTTTTCATCTGATAACAGTTTCCGTGAATCGTTTTGCTAAATGATACCTGGCTATATATCTTTTGGCCTAAAGTCCAGTAGCGACTTAAAAATAGAGAGGCCACGGAATGTTGTTCAATGACCAATTGACAAAAAAGATTATTTCGCCAAACAAGTGGCCATTTCTGACCATATTACCCGTTCAGTACGAGGTTCAGTCATTGAAATTTGCTCAAATTGCCCATTCTGTCAAAAAACTATTTCTGCTAAATTGGCATTTTTAGGCAACGATGGTTTCGGCCAGACGCAAACGACTTTTTCGGCCAAATTACCAGCTTGGTCGTTTGTCACTTTCGGTCTTATTGGAATGGAATGGAACTTACCAAGAATTTTTAATCAAAAATAGATAAAATTTTCTGAAGAAATCCAAAAACAATCCTCAAAAAATTCGAGTATTTTTCCGATGTTTTAAAGTTAGCTGTTCAATGATGAACTTCTCCCTGCGAAAAAAAAATCACTCTTATAAAGGATAAAAAACTAATCGTCTTGCATAATTTAGATTGGGAAAGTCAACGTTAAAGCATCTCTTTCACTAGTCACAATTTTCTGTGTGAATTTTAAAGAATACTCAACAGAGACTCAATAGTAACTTTCCGTGAATATTCCGAATATTTTCCTGTAGATATTTGGAACAACTTCCCGTAAAAACTATGAAGAGATTCTCATGTAAATCCCAAACAAATTCCAAAGAGTTCTCGAAACTAGAAAGTAGAAAATCTGAAAATAAAAAAGAATTTCTGGGGAAGTTCATCAATTTTTTGATGCGAAATTCAAAAGATACTCCCGTTATTGTCGTGAAATATCCAAAATGCCCAAAAACTGTTCGACCAAATACCATTCTCGGCCAAATATCTTTTGGCTATATAAATATCCAAATCTATATCTATAGATATCCAAAGTCTGAAAACATAACCCAAGTAACCAATAAGAACTATATTCCGCCAAATCAGCCATATAGTGCTACTTTAATGCTTTTAAGTTTTTAAATAGCCGTATAGTGGCCCTATATAGCGGTTTGGCGTAATATAGTGCTAATGGTTACTTGGGAATGGGAGCATATAGAATATTTTGATTTTGACATCAAATCGATTCATAATTTGTTTTCAAATATGTATAAATCATTCGGCCTCACAACTTTCAGCCTTGTGACGTTCTGCCGAACAACTATTTTCTGTTAAAAAATTCAATTTCAAACAGATTTTTTTTTATTTCAACGTGAACTCCTCCGCAATTTTCACGCTTGGTTTTTACGGAGAGCTCTTTGAAATGTTAACAAGATATTGTATGGAATTTACATGGAAATAATTGGTATCTTCACGAAAAATTCTCTGGAGTTTCCACGTTATGTTGTAGAGATCTATCAGGAAATTATACGGAAAATGAATCTTAGGAGTTTCCACTTAAAAATTTTAATCGGCGTGGAAAATTATAGATCAGCAGCGTGACAAATTTTAAACGGCGGCGCGCCGATGCGAAAATGTCGGCAGCGGCGGCGTGCCAAAAACTGTCGGGGGCGGCGGCGCACACCTCTACTTACGATTTCTGAGGAAGAGGAAGGATGGCTAGTTGGACACCTACTTAAGAAAGATGCAGAGAACTCTTCGATTTCTCATGATGCCACGAGAGGTTTTGGGATTGTGTGGAAAGTTATAACAGTAGGAATCGTTTTGGTAGAACGTGAAACACAGAAAGATAGAAATACAAAGTAGGAAATGGACGAGCCTGGAATTAAACCCACGACCTCCTGCTTATAAGGCAGAAGCGGTAGCCACTAGACCCCCGAGCTCGTCAGGATTTCTACGGAAATGTAAGATGAACATTTTTTAGGAAAACGTCAAAGCTGAAATTTCGTAGAACCACATCACTCAAAATGTAAAACATACAAAAATGTAAAAAATACATGAAAAGAAATGTATTGAAAGTAGAAAAAATACAGCATTTAGTTAAGGAGAATATTTCCAGCTATATTTGAATAATGTGCAAGTTGTGAACGTAATATTCTCATTTATATCCATTCTTCACTCTTTCCCATCTCGTGGTCTTGCCGTCTAGCTAGAAACTTTTTTTGTTAGATTTTTAACAACAGTTGACAATATTTAAGTTGATCTATTGTGATACACCCGTTGTTAAGCTGCTGCTAAGCTTAGTTTGTACAATAAATTCGATATATGCGTTGCGTTGCGTTGCGTTGTAACGGAGTATTTCGTAGATTGCATACTGATAGTTGTCATGTATATTCTTTACCTTTCTTACCCCAATTGCTTATGGATTTCCATTTGGGATTCAATGGAAATCCAATTGGGGGTCCAAAATGATAAAACATGAAAGCTATCATTGCCGGCCACGCCCATCTTCTCCGTTACTAGGAAAGGGAAGGAAATGATGATATGACATCTACTTAACGAGAGGCCAGCGACTCACCGACGCCCTCATAGATGTCAAGGAATTGGATGGTGGATAGGGTATGTGGTTTAGGAGTATCATTATAAGCAAATGATAGAAAATTTGTGGAAATACGTTGGGAGTGACTTTGCTAAGAAATTTATGTCACTCCATTATCCTTGCCGATGATTTTCCTCGGATGGGGCGAAGGTATTAGCCTTGCCCTGGCTAATAGCCTAGGTTTAAGCTCCTTTGCTCGCTCTCTGAAACGAAAAAAGAGCAAAAAGAAATTAAATTCCCCTTCCCCCCTGAAATGATAATGATTTTGATCAACAAATGAATTCTAAGTGGATGAATAAATGATCAAACTTGCAGCCGACAAGCCTCTATTGTCGTAGCAGGAGCAAACCCGCCTCAATACGACAGGCAGCAGCACATGTTTGTGATTCAAACTATGATTGGCTATACTATTCGTTGGTTCAAATATTAAAAAGTTCATGAATATCCAAGCATGTTTAAAGCTATATTGTCATTATTGCAGATTTGGTTAAGATCATCATTGGACCAAACGCAACTTGCATATTTATTCAAGGGTGAGTCAGCCAGGGGCTAAAAGCCTCTTAAATAAAGACAATAGTAATAATAACTTGTATATTATTGCGCCTGGCACATTCTCACCCTCCTTGTAGAGTGCGTTGCACGTGGCTACGAACCACTTTATGAAGTATTAATAATAATAAAATTCGACAAAGTAATAACAGAGTATCGTAATATAATAAGCAGGTAGCCTTCTATTTAAACGCCAGTTGGTAAGATGTGAATTTTAATAATATTTCGAAAGGTTAAAAGTGTGCCTCAAGATTCGTAACAGTTTCTGAAATATTTAGAGTGGAAACACTTTTCATTTTTGCCTCAATCTTACTCCCAAGGCCCAATGTCACCCGAACGACGGTACACTAGAATAGAACTGAGAATCAGTATATTTTTATGCCACATAGATTTAAGTTTCGGAGTCGCGGATTTGATTGACGGCAGAAAAGGCTTGATTCAATATTTATAGGCGAAAATTATGCCCCTAACAAACCTAACATTACACTTTGTTTTGTATATAAAATCTATTGAAAAGAAGACTTACCCTTTTTATCTCGAATAATTTGAAACACCTTACCAAATTAAAAATAAGTCCACACCATTAGTTACTTCCTTCGTTATTTTATGTTGATGTTCATTTAGACCCAGAGACGACAGTTGAGAAATATCATTTGTGGTAGGTACAGTTTGATGACTTGTTTGACTTTTTGATGGATGATTACAAATGATCCATGCAGCCATCCACTTATTGCTCCATCCAAACACTTCAGAAGGTTCACAACAGCTAAACTTCAATAGCAGAAACATATTCAGAATAAATACCAGCCGTAGGAAAAATTGCTGATAAGAGCAAAAATTGAAGGGTGTAAAATTCTGTACACTAAATTCGTTATATGGTACATAAACAGTTTTTTTTTCGTATTTCCCGATAGTAAGTCCGATGAGTCATGAGTTAAACCTCCTCAAAAGGCGAATATGATCCATGAGAATAGGCCCATAATCCGTAACACAAGTTATCATATCATTGAAAATGTAATAAAAATATATCGATCGTTATTTCACACTATTTGCGAACAAATGCCCTGTCCCCTCTGGAACCTAGATAATCTTCAACTTTTAAGAACTAAACATGGACATCTGATCCATAATGTACCGTCTTAAACAAAACATGTTAATCACAAGAAGCGCCATTAGCAATATAATACTCATGCATCTTTCACGTACAGTTTTGGTGTTTCACAAGTTTCCAACTTCACCGCAGACTGCTTTGATATGTTTAAATATTAGGCCTGGTAGCGGGACACTTTTCAGTGAATTGGTCACTTTTTTCGGGTCATTTACTAAAAAGCTTCTTGGCCTGAAAGTCGCTCTTAACTTATTCGTGCCTGCAAGTTTCCACTAAACTAAACCAGCCTTTTCATTCGATTTTATTATTAGTTTTTCAGCTGTAGTTCGTTGGAGGGGTTCTATGGCTCTATTTGTGAATATTTATATATTCGCAATTCTAAAGTTCATAAATTCTAAATGAACTCCCATAAAATGGCAAGCAGAACAAAAAAATGCACACCCTCAGAAAACCCGAAACATTTCCGGTGCCCATGGACCGATCTAAAACTTAGGACAGAGACAGAAAACTAAGAGTTTCTGCGTCCGATGGTTCCGGTTTTATCAAAATTGGTTCACCTTTTTAACGGTTGATTTAACTTTTTGTAGGTGGTTCACTGATGGCGCTTCCATCGATTTTACGTATGTTTGACGTTTGCGTACTACCGCCATTTGGTTGCCGATTGGCCACACATTGGGCGACAATGTTTCCGCGATGATGATTTCGATTGCATTTTGTTCTGAGTGAGACGTCTATTTCTCTGTGATTATACCCTACAATTACGTTGAACTAAGTTTAAAATAGTTGTTGTAATTGTTCATCTTTTTGTGTAACAACTTGTAATGTAACTCACTGCCTAGTTATTAATTTCCATTTTTGTAACTTTTCTAAAACTGAAAGCAATATCAATACGTTTTTTTGCAATTTTTAATCATGACTAACACGTCTTATGGCAGGGTGACATTCTATTGAACGAGCTCAAATTATAATTTTCTTATCAACATTATTCAGACTTTTGGCAATTTTCAGACGGCATCAGCTTACGGAAACCGTTGTATTTGAAAAATGATAGCAGCATTTCCTTAACTGGAACATAATTCCACTTCTCCCCTGTTTGGAACATGAACGGTAATTAATTGGATGTCAGCTTTGTCGCTTTGTTAACATCTGAACCCAGTAGCTATAGATTATTTAAATTGACACAGGGTTAATCAATCTACAGAGTATAATGATTTAGTATCAATTTATTCGTTGGTAAAAGATACGATACCAGTGAAGCTTGGAAGCTTGGAAGCACTATCAACGTCATGGCTGTTAACATTAATTTGTATTGGATATTCAAATGAAATGCAGTTGGATCGTTTAATTTCACTTGAGCAATCCTTTCGGATAGAGGCAACTTAAATCATTTTTATAAATTTGCGCCTTTTCAACTGACTTGTAATACCTTATTCCGTTCACTTGAGTCAAGTACGAGACACTGAAGATGGCCTCACAGTTGAGTTCGAAATACGTACAGGGGATAGACAAAAAGGTTGAGATAGGTAAAAATAAGTAGAAATTCAAATCAGCATAACTTTGCGTATAATAATCCGATTTTGATAAAACCAGGACCATCAGAAGCGGACACTCTTCTAGTATACTGTCCTCCTGCAAAACCTGAGATTGGTATGTTCAAGATGCATTTTTTTCACTGCTTGTAATTTTATTTGACGTTATCTTTCTTCATGTTTTATACTTTCTCCGAAAACTAGAACTAATATGCCGGCCAATGGTGGCTGTAGATCGAGAATCCATCTAAACTACACAGAGATACGGCCATTTCCGTAAAAACGGTACCGGGAACATGATTAAATGATAACAGATCGGAATAATGCAAATATGAGTATCTGACTTCATGGCTTTGCGAGGCGATGATTACAGAAACATTTCCAGGGTAATAGTGTCCACTGCCACTATTATAGCAGGTTCCAGGGGCCTTCCAGGAGGGGCCGGTTTTGGCACCATCTGGAACCATGCATATATGGGTGTCAAAATTCATGTTTTCCCAAGACGATGAATATAGGATCTTTATTAGAGATATATTTTAAGGACTGTGAAACTCTTTGGCCAATTTGTAACAGGTTCCGGAAGTTCTGCGAAAGTGACATTTGTTCAGGGTGTATGGCCAATCCCGTATCGTTTTCACGAAAATGGTCATATCTCTGCGTATACCTAACGGATTTTCAATCTGCAATAAGCATTGGTCAGCAAATGAGTTCTAGTTTCTGGGGAAAGTATAAAACATTATGGCAGTAAACGTCATATAAAATGACAAACAGCAGAAAAATGCATTTTTAACATACCCTCGAAAAACCCGGAAAACTACCGGTGGCCAAGGGCCAATCAGAAGTTTCGCATAGGTACCATAGTACTAGAAGAGTTTTCGCGTCCGATGGTCCCAGTTTGATCAAAATCGGATCATTCTACGCAAAGTTATGCTGATTTGAACTTCGAAAAAATTTTGCCTATCTCAACCTTTTTGTCTAACCCCTGTATCTGTAAAGATAACCAAACGTGGTGGCTGTTATTTCCTGGCAAATTTTAAAGAACCTTTAGTTTCCTTAGTTGTCTTTTCATTTTCTGTTTTAACTCCTTCTTTCTCAGCTATTCCTCCCTTTCCTTTTGTTTTTTTTCCATTTCTACATTCTGTTTTGCCATCTCAAGTTTCTCCACATACAAACGATAAGCATGACTAATGGCCACAGATGGGGGGAGAAGTTTTCGTTGGATGACGTTTAGCACGTTTAGTTGAAATAGTCTGTGATGTAATCGGAGTGCGAAATGAATACTCAAACTTGTTTCGTGGTTCACGATTCTCTTTCCCTGCGTCAAATTCCATCGAAGTTTCTGGGGAACCTCGTGCCTGGTTGCTTTCTGAAATAGCCGATTTTTTCATGAAAAAAAATATATACCTACGAATACATTATATAATGCTTAAGTTTCACGCACACATTCCTTCAACTAACCCTTCGTCGAATCCATGAAATACAGGCGCTACTGGTTCGGGATTCGATATGTACCTATGTCTTAGCCTTATTCCACACTTGATACATATATGTATCAAAAATTGCTCCGTTCCATTCTCCGATCGAACGACAGCTTTGGAATACGCTCAATTGATCAGCATTGATGATTCCAGACAACTCGCGAAGGATTGTTCAACTTATACCGCTGACGAAGAAGTGGTTGGCAATGTGGTCGCCGCTGCTGGTTCCATAACTTTGGTCGGTAGTATAACATCAAGTCCTCCTTTAATTAAAGATGAATAGTTGACAGCTCCTGGAGCAAATAGGTATAGGCCGCAACACCTGAACCCGTGATTCAAGATTGATGGTAAGTTAGTCATGCGATCTACAGCACTTTTTTTTTTTTTTTTTTCCTTTAGTAACATTTTCCCATTATTACCAATCCTCCGTTCTACCAAAACTTGATTGAGTGGACTGAAGAAGCTGAGGTCTAGTGACTGAGTGACTTGAGTAGA
Source organism: Armigeres subalbatus (assembly GCF_024139115.2). Lineage (NCBI taxonomy): Eukaryota > Metazoa > Arthropoda > Insecta > Diptera > Culicidae > Armigeres > Armigeres subalbatus. The sequence goes on along the minus strand of NC_085140.1, from coordinate 425,333,535 downwards.
ATAGGGCGGAAGACAGATCAGAATCATGTTCTACGCACGTGAGACTTATGCCCAGTACTACAGAGAATAGTGTCTTGCTTAACAAGCCAAGAATAGAATATGTCTCTGAGGAATAGAAAAAATGTGTCCCTATTAATCCAACCAGATTCCGTTTTCCCTGCGGCCCAGCCTTCTGGCAATCTCTGGCAATCTTTGAATATTTGCTCTGGGTTCTTTAAAACTTTGGATAACCCTACTTCTGCAAAATATTCACTAATTTCGGTGAATCATTGTCTGAATTGTGGTTTTCGCCGAATAGTTTGTGGTTTTTTACAGAACAACTTAACATTGGTGTTTCACAAGGTTGAAAGTCGCAATCGTAAAAATATTTTTTTCGATTGAAGCCTGCTCACAGTATTTTCTACTTCTATTTGGGAAAGGCCCATTGCTCTATTTGCGACTTTTTCGCTTATAGAACAAAAATGTACTACCACTTCTACCTCATACGCAGGAGGTCGTGGGTTCAATCCCAGGCCCGTTCCATTCTTCCTACTTTGTATCTTTCTATATATTTCTCATGTTCTAGCAATTTTTTTTAATCTTTATTAATGTGCTTTTTTAATCTACAGATTAAGTTCAACACCGTGTTCTAGCAATTGCTAGAACTGGAAATGGGCTTTCATACCGTTTCCATCTTTTATCCTATACCTACAACTTGACTAGTTCTAGCAGGTAACTGTTAGAACTCGAAGTTAGCGAAAAAGCTCGTTTCGGCATCCAATTGGAATATACCTCCACCGTTTCATATTACTATCACATTGGCAACCCGTTAACCAAGACGATCCTCTGCCATAGAACCTATCCCCCCAGATTCCAATAAAATTCCGCATGAGCTCGTGGCGAGTGCAGAGGTATTCTCGGCTTGCAGTGGTTCTGGTCAATCACAGAGTAGCAACTACGAAATGCACGGTCATTATGCTCATACTCAAAACAACATTGTCGAATTCGCCCTGCTGTTCAATGCTTGTAATAATCAGATAATTTGTAATATTTATTACACCTTCTGACAAGCATCTGATATTTGGAGTTGCTTTCAATTGGGCCAATAAGTGTTTAACAGCAACGATTTTACAGAAGTACTGTAAAAATCACATAAATCCATGATAATATTTATTTTTACCGAATTTTTTTTTCACAGATTTTGGTAGCTTGCCTATGTCAACGAACGTTCGGAGTATTTTGTTTCGTTATTTTTAAAATTTTCAAATTTTACGGAAATATCTGTAAAATTTCCCTTCAAAGATAAATTTTGGTAAAAAAAATCACAGCATTCTGCGATCTATTCTAAGTGTGTAGGTCGTCTGCGCACTGTAAATGTAATGTGACAACGCATATGAGAAAGATCGAAATAGCACTTAGATTGCTCTATTTCCGTTGTCATATTAGTTTATTTTTTCCTACACGCGAAAAATGTTTCGGTCGAAACTACCATTCCTATGCTTAATTTAAGGTCACTCCTCACGGAATCCAAGTTTCAAAGTGCTCGCGTTTTCGGGAGCACACCACTCGATACGGAAATATCGCCCAACTACCATTTTTATTATTTCACGCATGCTGCGACGCAGGAAAGCTAAATGAACAAAAATGACAGTTGTGCGCCGCCTCCGTACCGAGTTGCGTATTGCCTCCAAAAACGCGAGCATTTTGAAACTTGGATTCCGTGAGGAATGTCCTTAAGAATACGCACTGAATCAGTGGTGAATTTGTCCGAATGCATGATTAATTTAACTGAAAATTTGTGGTTGTTTTAAAAACATGGCGTAGTCTACAAAATAGTAATTGTTACCATGATTTTTTTTCTGTCTAGATATCAGTGTTTTGCAATATCTTCAGAAAGTAATAATCGATCTAGTAAATTTTCAGTAGGAACCAAGGTATGTCCCCATTAGGGTGGTTTAACAAGTAGTATCGAAACCGGTAATACCGGTATTACCGACCAATTTGAGTTCCGAAAATACCGGTATTGCAGACGGATAAATACCGGTATTTTCGGAATTAAAAATTTTGAACACGTGCATTGTGATTTAAACCTCACAAACGATATCCAGTTATGATAATATGTTATAATCCTGATATAATATTTCCACTTGGTTGACATGCTTCGTGTATGAATTTCAGTTGAACCATTCTTTATATACTTCTTATATACTTCTTATGAAGAATGTAACAAATCATTTATATGAATTAAAACAAAATATAAGACAAATATTGTGCAATGTGGTGGCGTTTCGGTCACCGTGCAAGTTGCAAAAAAAAGATTTAGGTATTGGATAAGCTTTGATAGAAAACTCTAAAGAGGAAATTTTAAAAGTGCTAACATCTTATGGAATTAAAACTATAGTAACGGAAGCATTTGATGAAAACAATTGAAAAATCTCTGCAAAAAAAATTGGAGATCGATCCTTTGACTGAAACTTTGGAGAGTGAACAAACTATTTGGTGGAGATCGGACGTGTTTCAGGTAGGACGCAGAACATTCGCGAAATCCATGTTTGTGGTTCTGGTTTGTGCAGTCAGTGATTACAATGCGTGATTAGACGTGTTTTATATTGGACGCTGAGGATTTGCAAGATCAGGGATAATTTGTTCTGCTTTTGACGGTTCGTAAGTAAATTTATGAATATATTTTTATAACTTTTCACTGCTTTGTATGCAACTGCAATTTGCGACAAATACAGAAGATTGCTCAATTGAACATTGTATAGTCACCCACGATTTGTACAATCACATATGCTATAATATCCTTGACTGAATCTTTGGAGAAATCCTTCCTGGACACTGGACAGTATTGTCATGTTCGACCAGAGTTCGCACAGACTGAACACTTAACATCTAGCATTAGACAACGGACAGGACATACAGGACGCTTTACGAAAAGTTTTCCCCTTTCCGGCGCGGAAATCGAATCCACACTCCACAGCACATGCATCTGGACGATTGATGTCGCTAACCGCACGGCAGCAAAGCCCACTAGTGATCGTCATGCGAAACCGAAAACAGAAGCATTTTCATTTTGAAGAGACCAAATGAAAATGTAACGAATTTCCAGTTACTTGTCGTATTAAAAGCGCTTATGATTTGATGAAGCGCTTGTTTTAATTTGAAAATTTCTAAATTGTTCTAATAGATTTGAGCAAACAACGATGACTAGTCAAACACATGATTATATCTTTCCTAATTTTCGAGTTGGAAGCGACAATAACAACTTTTTTAAGCAGAGACAGCTTGTTTACAATATTTTGACGCTCTTTCTGACGGTAATTTCTTTCGCTGTTTATGTTTTCCAAAAGTGTGAGAGAGAGCTTTATGTAAATATCGCGTGACTTCTCGCAATAAAAATGAAAATCTCAGCACTGCTCCTGGATAATATTGTGAATTTGTGAAACCGTATTACTGCAAATTCTTCAGTGTTTTTACTTCTGAAGAAATTTCTTGGAAAAATCCAGGATAAAACCTATTGGAAGCTGACTATCCAAAACAAGTATGGGCTTCGAATCTTCCGGATGATTTCGAAAATTTCATTCAACAGCAAAGAAACCTATTTTTTCACGAATGTTGGAGCATTTTGTTTATTGTTATTGTGTCTTTTTGAAATAAAATAAATCCCTTTTTCTTCTAATAAATGACTTGCAACCAGCATTAAAAAAAAAACTTAAAATCTCAAATCTTATCCACGATTTAAATCAAGCGCGAGTCAAATTCCACCGTACTCATTGCCCAGTGAATCATTCATGATTCGACTCACATTCCTCTTTGTTGAATGTATAGAATTAATGTAGGGGAAGAGGCCTCAAAACGCCCCCCGGGGCAAAACGCCTTTTGGGTATTCCATCATATTTATCGTATTTGGTATGGACATAACGAAACTAGACCTAAAATTATGTGGGTAAGGCAAAAAAAAAAGTTTCATAACAACAGATAGGAAGATTGGATAAACCGACAATTTTCCGCATTTTGATAAAACATCTAATATTTCGGCGAGGCAAAACGCCCTACAATGTACTACGCGTCTCCACGCACTATCCATACTAGAATGCTGATTCGCCGACGCGTGGTGCGTTGTTCCCAAAGAGCTGCCAGCTTGAAGGCGTTTTGCTTCATGAGCTTTCCGGCAGCGAAATATCACACTTTTTTTTTAATGTGAATATTATCAATATGATTGAGATTTTCTACAATTTTTAAATGGCATCAGGTAACTAACTATATTGTTTAAATGTTACATGATGTAAAAATACCCATGAAAATCGTTACAGCTAAGAAATCAAAGCAGTCATTGCTTAGCTAGGGCATATTGCCCCTCCTTCCCCTTTAGAATTAACTGTACGCGAAATGTTGCAGTTCTGCGTAAAAAGCTCGAAACCGATTCGTGCCCTGCAGATTGTATCCTTAAGAGTGTTCCACGACACAAAAAGCAAAAAAAAAGCAAAGCGAGCAAGGCATCCAAGCTTCATCATGTTCTTTCCAATACGCGCAAATTTAATTTATGCTGAATACTGCAAAAATAAGTAACTCTTCCGTAAACTTTCCGTTTCTTTGTTCTATTCGGCATGTCAAACGTTATTATTTTCTAGCACTCTTTAATAAGACTAATTGGAATTTGAAACGAAGCAGAAATAACTGTAGCGTGCATCGCGATCCTACCACACTAATTGGCATTGTTTTCTGTACTCAATTTATTGTTGATTAACAATAAAATATGATAATATAAAGAAAAAAAAAGTTTTTACGTAAAAGCTTGAAGCATTCTCGATGTCGACTCTCGGACATCCATCACCAGTAAAACAATAAACCAAAGAACACGCTTCCAGCGTGTCGCAAAAACTTTTGGCTCGCATCTTAATTAATCGATACCAGAGCGAACTGGAAATTCAATGAAGGTCGCAGTGTGGAACAAGAATGACAATTTATTAAACGATGCTAAACATTTTGACAGAATTTCTGCTGTGATTTTGTCGCTTCGTTAACTTTTAACCCCAGCGCCAGCAGCTAGAGAATATTTAACTTGGCACTTTAATGTCTTTATTTGGCTGGGTCAAATAGATTTGCCCAAAATACAAATTTCTGATCAGGGAATGGAGAGCAAAGAAGGAATCTCTATGTACTGCGCCGGTTGGATGAAACGAACCACCTCATTTTCTCAGATAATAACCCAAATCTTATCGCAAAATCGAAAAGGGCTGAAACTAATGAAAATTAGTAGGTCCTGAACCAAAAGAAGTTGCTTTAAATAATTTTAATAAAAATTTGAAAATTCATTTTTTGTGGCTTTTGTTTTCTGCCTTTTCTGTCTGGGAAATTGATTAAGTTGGAGATCGAAACTCAACAAAAAATCAACCGTAAACTGCATTAAACCACACTTTTTAAGCAAATTAAATATTCATAACCTATTAGTTATTCATTGTCAAGCTGTGATGGAAAATTGTGAAAAATCTCTATATTTTAATAAAAACAACGATTTGCGGGTTTTTACATTAGAGTTCAATCCATTAACAAGCAAACAACCATGCGCTCACCGATTATTTCTCTAGCAATTGTGTCGCTTTGTCCCACACCTAGTGCGATTTGCACTTGGGCTTTATTTAAACACATTTCAATTGCATTTGAAAATCACAAAAATTAAGCTATTTTAAAAGGGAAATCATAGTTTTTAAATTTTGTGTAAATCATATTGGGTAAAATATCGCTAAAGCTCAAACATCCTCCCCTACAGCAATATTGTATACAGTTATAAACTTAACCAACACGAACGCAACAAGTTCATCTTCCCTAATTTTCTACAAATGTAATGCAACAAAAAGACACGAAAACTGCACGAGCACTGCGCTTGTTAGGTACACCCACATCTATCTCTGATTCAGCTCGGTATTAGGCGTGCACGATAAATGCTAAATGCATTGTCAAGTTTATTGAACCGGTGCAGCGCACTGCCAGTTCGCCTTATGGGCATAGAAAGTACTGCCCTCAACGCTATCTTCTGGGTACTTGTTGCAACTGCAAGCGTCCGTAAATGCACTTGCATATAACTACTTCTCGGTTTATCGTGCTTGCACGTGACCACGTGGTCCAACAGTAGTTTAGACTAAGCGGTGTTCAGAAGCCTCTCGTTGCTGAATCTTCCATATGATAGAGTGTTGTGCTCTCCAAGAAGCTTATTTGTTATCGCTTGTTTATACAAAAGCGCATTCTGATGCATTTGCGTAGGCAGTTAATTTATACGAATGGTGAGATGCAAAGCTCACTCACAATGTAACGAACGCCTAGATGTAGACTGAGTCAATGTGTAGTAACAGTGCCTTCCAGTTATTGACAACACATTCTTAGCAGTTAATTTATTCCTCAAGAAATGTATACTGCACAAGTATTATGAGCAATCACATGAAAAGAAAACTCTGAAGAATGAAATAAACATTCAAACCAGACATCCTTTACTCACATTGAATTTACTTTACCTCCCCCAATCGGTACCTTAACGCCTTGCAGGGATCTAATCCAAGTCTTCATTTATGTACACACGTATGTGATCTATCATGTAACATACTCTATACCCTTCGCATCGCAAAATTTCATTTATCGAACTGAGAGCCAAACTCAATTAGGTAGGGGAACTGCTCCTGGAATTCATCTCATGGCTCGGATATTCATCCCATCAAAAACAAAGCAATGGAAAGCAATTTGATTTGTTTCTTATTTTTGTGATTTTTTTAGTAGTGAGCGCCAAAATTGGTGCTGTATTTCATTGTTTCGCAATGAGCTGAATATATGTTCAGTGAGATGGAGATCGGGACAGTTCCCCTACTTTTCCATCGCTTCGGTAGTGTCCATTGCATTGTATGCGTGTCTTACTGCTGAACTACTGAATACCAGGCAAAAATCATTTGCTACCAAAAACGGAAAGGTACTATAATACACAACCGGTCGAGCCCCTTATTGGAAGCTTAATGAACACACCCTAGCGATAAAGCTGTGACGCGAAAACTGACAGCATATGTCTTTATTGCATGTGCTTGTGATAGAGGGGCCGGGAAACGTAGCTCTTGGGGGTAGGCAGAAATTGATAAAAAGCTTGATCAGTGGAATGTCTTCGTACAAGTCAAGGAAAAGAACACTCGATAATTAAAAAAGAATTTCTCTCGACGTCGAGTCATGTTAGTGTTAACCAAAGACAATATCAGAATCATATTGTTAGCTTACAGCACAGCTTATAAGACAAAACTTTATTGACGGTATTTTTGAAAATAACTTTTTCGGCTCGAAATTATTGTTTGTAACCCAACAGAAAAAATGGATTTTATATCTATCTCGGGTCAAATTGAGAAACAACGTTTTCCATTTTCATAGGGATAATAATTGCTCTGTTCATTAAATGCTGCTATGAAGCATTCGCTTTTGAATTTATTTCTAATGTTCGTTCCATTCTTCAAACGTCACTTGAAATCTGAACAAATTCGAGTAGCTCGATGCTACTTTAAAAATTTCAACAGCAGAATTGTATAGTAATTATTCTATATCGCATATTTTCGGTGATTAAATCACCGAAAATATGTGATTTTATTTACCAGATTTTATTTTAAAATTTGATTTCCCGATAATTTTATTTTTTTTTTTTTCAAAAAATGTGATTCTTCAGTAAATAAGTAAATAAGTAACTATGTAAGTAAATTATATAAACTTTGAAATATACAGTTCGGGAGAGTTTCCACCACCGGGAAGCTTCTAGTCGGAATAGGCTAGATCCACCGCCTAGGACTATGCCGACTAGTTCGTGACGCGTTAAATAATCGGTTTTGGGTAGTCGAAGCGCTATTGAACCGGTCGCTATGCTCCACCCGGAATCAGTGGGCCGACTTTGGCATCCATTCCCGTTGAAGTGAGAAAGTGCCTTGCTTGTTGATGTAGGTGAGATAGTAGTGTTGGATACGCAATAAACTCCCACATACGTTTCGTCAGCTTTCGGGGGAGCTCTGACTGACGGCGGCGTTGACTTCCCGTCGGAGTAGAATAGATTCTCCATCGGGAACTAATTGAGTAGGTGGCAAGCAAAAAGTTCTCGTCGCCAGCAAATTAAATCATGTAATTAATACGAATAAGGTATTTTTTTTTGTTTACGTGTTTCCAAAATTTATTTGTTCAAAAAACTTATTTTTTTGTTCCGCACTGGTATTCAACTTCCAAAAGCTACTTCGGTTTGATTTTTGACAAACATCCCATGATTGTTCAAAACATGACATAGTCAGATTACTACTTCATCGGCTCCACTGTCACTGGAAGTGCTTATTATGTGCAGAATCTTGTTAACAGTGGCGTTTACCGCTGAAAATGCTTCAAGGTTGAAAATCGAAATCAGTTCTGTGTGAGTGTGTGATACATTAGTTTACTCATTTAAAACGTGTTTAGTTTTGAAATAATGTATCGAATGTACATAAATATTCAACGACCAATATTCGACTGGCTATTGACATCCCAGAATCGACTGTGGGTGCGTCTGGAAGTAACTTATTCAGATTATAACAACATCTGGTTGCAATCTCAACTCCAGGTCATAGATTAAGGAGGGTTCAACGATTACACAATAAGGAACTGTTCCGATTTGCATCTCACTTTAATGAATTCATTTCATCTCGAAACAAAGAAATAAACCACCAGTTTCATAGCTACTTCCTAATAACATGCGTGCTCGTTGGTGAAAAAATACAAAAATAAGAAATACATAAATCGATATGGTTTCGTTTCTTTGTTCCTCCTACAAACTGGCGATCTAGCAACATTGTCCCCAAAATTAATTGGTTCGCAAATTACCCATATAGGGGGAAAGACGGCTTTGGCAGGTTTTGTTCTATTATTGTCAGGGGGGCTTTTGTCGACCAAATTATATGAAATTTGGTCACAATATTCTTTGATATGCAAAGAATGTTTAGGCCCTATGACTGAGTATAGTCAGTCATAAAAAAACCCTGCCAATAATAGAACAAAACCTGCCAAAGCCGTCATTCCCCCTAGGTACTAACTCGTTTTTTTACTTTTTCATGCGGCCGATTCCGTTGTGTTTACCTGGTAAGGGACAAAAGGTCGAAGTTCCTTCTTTCTTCTTCCTTCTTCTTTATTCTTTCTTCTTTTTTCTTTCTTCTTTCTTCTTTCTTTTTTCTTCCTTCTTCTTTCTTCTTTCTTCTTTCTTGTTTCTTGTTTCTTCTTTCTTCTTCTTTCTTCTTTCTTCTTCTTTCTTCTTTCTTCTTCTTTCTTTTTTCTTCTTTCTTCTTTCTTCTGCCTTCTTTCTTCTCTTTCTTTCTTCTTTCTTCTTTATTCTTTCTTTTTCTTCTTTCTTCTTTCTTCTTTCTTATTTCTCATTTCTTCTTTCTTATTTCTTCTTTTTTCTTTCTTCTTTCTTCATTCTTCTTTCTTTTTTCTCCTTTTTTTCTTTTTTCTTCTTTCTTCTTTCTTATTTCTTCTTCCTTTTTCTTGTTTCTTTTTTCTTCTTTTTTTCTTTCTTCCTTCTTCTTTTAGACTCCTTCCTTTTGCCTCCCAAAACAAGTAATATGGATCGTGTACATCAATATCACTTTGACCCACACAATCTTCCCGATTCCATTTAGCTTGGTGTGGGAAAAGGACACAAGTTTGCATGGTGGTAATTCCATTCTCTGGTTGGGTATACAGAACAAGTTTAAAAATTAATCAAATTCAAAATCAATCCACATATAACCCAAGTTCAATCTAAGTTGAATGGAAATCAATTCAAGTCCGAATCTCTTTAAAATAATATACAAGTCTTATAAATCAATCCAAATCCATTCCAAATTTTGTCCAAATCCAATCCAAACCTAATTTAAACTCAACCAACATTAAATCCTAATCCATCCCGATGATAATCCAAATTCAATTCATATCCAAACCAAATACAATCTAACATACAACAAATTCAATCTACAAACTATCCAAATGCGATCCCATCCAGTTCAAGTCCAATGAAAATCCAAATTATAAAGCAATCAGAGGCCAAACCAACTCCATTCCAAATGCACTTCAGAAATAATCCAAATAAAATTCAAACCTTATTTAATCCAACCTAAATTGAATTCAGATCAAATAATTCAATCAAAATCCAATCCAAATCCAATCCAAATCCAATCCAAATCCATTCCAAATCCAATCCAAATCCAATCCAAATCCAATCCAAATCCAATCCAAATCCAATCCAAATCCAATCCAAATCCAATCCAAATCCAATCCAAACCAATCCAAACCAATCAAACCAAATCCAAACCAAATCCAAACCAAAACCAATCCAAATCCAAACCAAATCCAATCCAAACCAAATCCAAACCAATCCAAACCAATCCAAACCAATCCAAACCAATCCAAAACCAATCCAAACCAATCCAAACCAATCAAAATCCAATCAAAAGCCAATCCAAACCAATCCAAATCCAATCCAAACCAATCCAAACCAATCCAAACCAATCCAAACCAATCCAAACCAACCAAACCAATCCAAACCAATCCAAACCAATCCAAACCAATCCAAACCAATCCAAACCAATCCAAACCAATCCAAACCAATCCAAACCAATCCAAACCAATCCAAACCAATCCAAACCAATCCAAACCAATCCAAACCAATCCAAACCAATCCAAACCAATCCAAACCAATCCAAACCAATCCAAACCAATCCAAACCAACCAAACCAATCCAAACCAATCCAAATCCAATCCAAATCCAATCCAAACCAATCAAAACCAATCCAAACCAATCCAAACCAATCCAAACCAATCCAAACCAATCCAAACCAATCCAAACCAATCCAAACCAATCCAAACCAATCCAAACCAATCCAAACCAATCCAAATCCAATCCAAATCTAATCCAATCCAAACCAATCCAAACCAATCCAAACCAATCTAAACCAATCCAAACCAATCCAAACCAATCCAAACCAATCCAAACCAACCCAATGCAAACCAAACCAATCCAAACCAATCCAAACCAATCCAAACCAATCCAAACCAATCCAAATCCAATCCAAACCAATCCAAACCAAACCAATCCAAACCAATCCAAACCAATCCACAAACCAATCCAAACCAAACCAAACCAAACCAACCAAACCAATCCAAACCAATCCAAACCAATCCAAATCCAATCCAAACCAATCCAAACCAATCCAAACCAATCCAAACCAATCCAAACCAATCCAAACCAATCCAAACCAATCCAAATCCAATCCAAACCAATCCAAACCAACCAAACCAATCCAAACCAACCAAACCAATCCAACCAAACCAATCCAAACCAATCCAAACCAATCCAAACCAATCCAAACCAATCCAAACCAATCCAAACCAATCCAAACCAATCCAAACCAATCCAAACCAACCAAACCAATCCAAACCAATCCAAACCAACCAAACCAATCCAAACCAACCAAACCAATCCAAACCAATCCAAACCAATCCAAACCAATCCAAACCAATCCAAACCAATCCAAACCAATCCAAACCAATCCAAACCAACCAAACCAATCCAAACCAATCCAAACCAACCAAACCAATCCAAACCAACCAAACCAATCCAAATCCAATCCAAACCAACCAAACCAATCCAAATCCAATCCAACCAATCAATCCAAACCAATCCAAACTAATCCAATCCAATCCAAACCAATCCAAACCAATCCAAACCAATCCAAACCAACCAAACCAATCCAAATCCAATCCAAACCAACCCAACGCAAACCAAACCAATCCAAACCAATCCAAACCAATCCAAACCAACCCAATCCAAACACAAACCAATCCAAACCAATCCAAACCAATCCAAACCAACCCAATCCAAACCAATCCACAACCAATCCAAACCAATCCAAACCAATCCAAACCAATCCAAACCAATCCAAACCAATCCAAACCAATCCAAACCAACCAAAATCCAATCCAAACCAATCCAAACCAATCCAAACCATTCCCAAACCAACCAAACCAATCCAAACCAATCCAAACCAATCCAAACCAATCCAAACCAATCCAAACCAACCAAACCAATCCAAACCAATCCAAACCAATCCAAACCAATCCAAACCAACCAAACCAATCCAAACCAATCCAAACCAATCCAAACCAACCAAACCAATCCAAACCAATCCAAACCAATCCAAATCCAATCCAAACCAATCCAACCAATCCAAACCAATCCAAACCAATCCAAACCAATCCAAACCAATCCAAACCAATCCAAACCAATCCAAACCAATCCAAACCAATCCAAACCAACTCCAATCCAAACCAATCCAAACCAATCCAAACCAATCCAAACCAATCCAAACCAATCCAAACCAATCCAAACCAATCCAAACCAATCCAAACCAACCAAACCAATCCAAACCAATCCAAACCAATCCAAACCAATCCAAACCAATCCAAACCAATCCAAACCAATCCAAACCAATCCAAACCAAACCAAACCAAACCAAACCAATCCAAATCCAAATCCAACCAACCAATCCAAATCTCCATCCAAACCAATCCAAACCAATCCAAATCAAACCCAAACCAACCAATTCAAACCAATCCAAACCAATTCAAACCAATCCAAACCAATCCAAACCAACCAAACCAATCCAAACCAATCCAAACCAATCCAAACCAATCCAAACCAATTCAAACCAATCCAAATCCAATCCAAACCAATCCAAACCAATCCAAACCAATCCAAACCAATCCAAATCCAAACCAAACCAATCCAAACCAACCAAACCAATCCAAACCAATCCAAACCAATCCAAACCAATCCAAACCAATCCAAACCAATCCAAACCAATCCAAATCTAATCCAATCCAAACCAACCAAACCAATCCAAACCAATCCAAACCAATCCAAACCAACCCAATCCAAACAATCCAAACCAATCCAAACCAATCCAAACCAATCCAAACCAATCCAATCCAAACCAAACCAATCCAAACCAATCCAAACCAATCCACAAACCAATCCAAACCAATCCAAACCAATCCAAACCAATCCAAACCAAACCAAACCAATCCAAATCCAATCCAAATCCAATCCAAATCCAATCCAAATCCAATCCAAATCCAATCCAAATCCAATCCAAATCCAATCCAAATCCAATCCAAATCCAAACCAAATCCAATCCAAATCCAATCCAAATCCAATCCAAATCCAATCCAAATCCAATCCAAATCCAATCCAAACCAATCCAAATCCAATCCAAATCAAACTCAAATCCAATCCAATTCAAATCCAATTCAAATCCAATACACATCCAATCCAGTCGGAAACCAGTAATTACGAAAATCTCTTTATTATTTCTGTGAATATCTTAAAACATTTTATTCTTCACCATGAACCCAACGTCATCCGACGTCCTATTCTTGTGATGCTTACGCCCAACCTCTGCACCAAATGAACGGGCGCTTGAAAAATTCCTCAAATCATTCCCATTGTGTTCGTTAGTTTATCCCGTATGGATTAACAACAATGCGACAGTTGGGCAACATGCATTCGCCTGTTCAATTATCGCACCCTCGCAACGCAGCACTAATTCACGTGCTTTCTGAAGTCAGCCGACGAGCGGATCTGGTCATCCGGCCCATACCGGCTGCCTGGTCTCGACTTATGACGCAGGCTCGCGAAAATCCCTCCGAGGGGTTAAGGGATTTAGTTATCTGATCAGTGTCCGGAGACCGTGCGTTCATTCGGTTTTCGGTGGATTTTGTTTCCAATCTCTTCTGGCGGACTTTGTTTACTCCGTCGAAACGTAGAACCGTATTCCGTGGGCCATGATAAGGATAGATGCGCGCAGAATGACTACAGGCAGCGCCAATGTCCACCTCAGTTCCGTGTTTGATTTTATCGACTTCGGGTAGGCGCTGCAGTGCAATTCATAGTTTAATCAGGATATATTTATAAGCGCTGGTTAAAGTAGGTGCAAATAGCCAGCTTGCACGAGAGAGATTACGAATTGATTATAGAGATTGCGTGGGTGGGGGTAGCGCGATAATGGAAACCGCAGTAACGTACGTTTACTCGAATGGGATCTGGCGGAAGAGGTGAGTGCTCCGTGGTCAGTGACGATGGTCAAGGTTGGTCATACTTTGCGGCAAGATTGCGGATGCTTGGGAGGTGTGGCACCGAGTGGTAACCGCAGATAACGGGATAAGCTTAATAATCATTTCATCGTTTCAATGATCTACCAAGCGCCATTGACCAAATTGTGTTGAGCTACCAGAATCCAAGTTGAACGGGTGTGCCTAAAAAGCGTTTGTAACATAACTGGTGTTAAATGGATTAATTCATATCAATCCATTTGAGCTAGCACTGTCGGTTCCTTTCTCGTTCATCATTGAAGATAACAAGAAAAACGTATTCTTCTTCTTAGGGAAGATCCATAAAGTACGTCACGCAAAAATTGGCGATTTTCAACCCCCCCTCCCCCCTTCGTCACGTTTTTTGTAACAAACCCCCAAAATTTTTGTATGGATCGTCACGCTGCTCAGAACCCCCCCTCCCCCCTAGAGGCGTGACGTACTTTGTGGACGGCCCCTTATTGGCATTACATCCCCACACTGGGACAGAGCCGCCTCGCAGCTTAGTGTTCATTAAGCACTTCCACAGTTATTAACTGCGAGGTTTCTAAGCCAGGTTACCATTTTTGCATTCGTATATCATTAGGCTAGCACGATGATACTTTTATGCCCAGGCAAGTTGAGACAATTTCCAATCCGAAAATTGCCTAGACCGGCACTGGGAATCGAACCCAGCCACCCTCAGCATGGTCTTGCTTTGTAGCCGCGCGTCTTACCGCACGGCTAAGGAGGGCCCCTAAAATCGTATTAGAGTGGTCAAAAATGACACTTTAGGAAGATTTATTTTAGAGTTCCATTTATGTACATAATGGATTTACAATTTGAGATTTATCTATACGTAACTTTTTTCAGGGAGAAAAAAATCTGGAAGTTTTTCCTTGGGCAACAAATTATTTTGCCATAATCTAAATCAAATTAGATAATGCTGTTGTGCCTAAAAAAGTATACACAACAGACATACAAACATCAGCTCAGCCCATGCATTAGTATATGATACTAGTATAAGCGTTTGTGAAGCGCAACAAAAATAATCTTAGTAGTGATAATGTAGACAACACTCGGGTTTACATAAAAATGAATAAAACAACAATAGACATTAATGTTAAAAACCACAAAAAACCTGGAGAAATTTTCAGATGAAGAGATTATTCATCGGAATTCCTTGATGACTCTTCTTCGTCTTCTTCGCTGGCTCACTCACTGCGACATTGATGCCACAAATCTTAGTGTTTAGTGAAATGCAATTCTTTTAGGTCAGGCTACTATTTTTGCATTCGTATATCATGAGGCTAACACGATAATATTCTTATACCCAGAAAATGTTGAGAAAATTTCTAGACTGAACCGGGACTCAAACCAAAACACATTCAGTATGGTTTGTATCTCAACATCTCACTGCTAGTCTAAAGAAATTTCAGAAATTCTTTGATGAGCTCGAGGTGGAGTTTTTGCGTGATTTTCTGGTGGATTCTCCGGTTAAACTCATGTAGGAGTTACTCGACAAGTTACTGAAGAAATCAACGAAACAATTTCTGGAAGAATACTTGGTAGAATTTCCAGAGAAGCCCTGGAAGAATTCCCAGAACTTCTAAAAGAATTTTCGCGGCCCTCTCTAGATTACCACTATATACCTCTTATAACAGTATATTATGCATATTATATATATATATATATATATATATATATATATATATATATATATATATATATATATATATATATATATATATATATATATTTAAATATCTCGAGATAAAATAGAATACTGCGGCTTCCTGCTGGTTGCTTCTCAGGTAATCGCAACGGTCACTAAACACGACAGAGTCAATGAAAATCTTACCCACCGTATGCACTTGCCATGATAAACACTCTCCATGTACTCAGTGACTCCGGTTGCCTCTCACTAATACAATCGAACACTGCTGTCATTTCGCGAAAAGCACGTGGTTTTGTTTTGAGCGGGAAAATTCTGCCTATCTTTTAATACGACGGCTATCTTAACGTTTACTTTCGCAGTCGAGCCTGCGAGTGTAAGACCGCCGCAGCACTCTAAAAAAAGGTAAGCGCGACAATATAAAATCCGTTTCAAGCCGCCCGCAAAAAAGGGAATTTGGCTGCGGCAACTGTCAAAAATGTTGCTTTGAAAAAACAGAAACAAAACCTTGCAAACAAAATTATTTAATAATAACAAACTAAAGTGTTGATGAAAATCATGATGAGGATAACTACAAAATAATACTTTTTCAGGTTTTTTTTTCAATGTACTTTCATGGAAAAGAGGCTCGCTCGATTTCATGGTGAAAGCTAGTGCAAAAATGAGATTAGGCACTACGCGCCCGCAAAATAATATAGTTTTGGACAATAAATTCAAAATTATTATAACATCAATAATGTAAATCTTTACTAAATTTATTAATATTACACTCAAATATGTTTGTTTTTTATATCTTTTATCAAAAACGTGTCGTTCGCGGCGAAAACACCGTCTAATCATAAATTCAAGTGATAAATTTCACTGACTCATAGATTTCGATCAGAAAAATGTTGCTCTTATTGAACACCGTGAAAAACCCTTTGCAATGTAAATATTCTTATCGGGGTTATTCATTTGACCACATTACGACCCAAAATTATGGCTTTGATCAAGCTTTAAAAATTGGACTTATTATACTCTTCGCTACAACCGTAGAGCTGTTAACAAGACTAGTCGGCATTTGACGTTTGAAGCTTTTCGAGCAGATTTATTAGAGGTTTATTGATAGCAATAAGATCGCCAATAAATCTGAGAAACTAGCCATGTGCATAGCTGCCATAAATCCGCTATAAGGATTAAATAAATCTAACAAGCATGAAAATTGTTACTGGGATCATTGTTTTCGAAGCAGCGTACGATTCAGTGAAAATAAATGAAATGTGGCAGATATTTTCTAAACATGGTTTTCCGGCGAAACTGATTAGACTAAAATCAAATATTATATATTAACAATATAGTCTACTCTTGCTTAAAACAGGCGAACACGACTCCAGCGCTACGACGGATGGCGGTCGAACTATTTCACCAAAGCGACGCGTGGCGGTGCATCGTTGTCTTCAATTCGACGCTTTGAGGCGCACCGTTGCGAAGTTCATCGTTGCTTCCGAAACAATCAAAACAAAATGAAAAGCCAAACGTCATTATCTTTTCGATTTATTGGAAAGAGCTAACCTACCCTCCGAAAAATTAAAAATTTCTGTAATTTTTTATTTGGGATAAAAATTCTGATGGAAATACTCGTTTTTACGCACAGCCCATATAACAATTCAAAACATATGAAAAATTAGTGCTTCTGGTGGCTACCTTCCCGAAAACCTTAAATGGCTGTACATGTTGTACAACTTTGACTGCGCCCCAGCAAATTTGGTTCGGTTCGAGTAAAGTTGGACCGTCTGTGGGCAAGTTGTACTGTTCAACAGTCATACAACTTGCCCACAGACTATACGGACTGACTCTACTCCGACCGAACTGAATTTCCTGTGGGCGGAGTCAAAGTTGTACAACATCATGTCGGAGCGTGTATGGGGCCCAAAAACCTGAAGTTTTTCATATTTACTTTGTTGGGTTGTGATCGTTGTTGTTCTTAGTTTTAACATATTATTTTTCAAAAACGTTGAGCTAGTTCCTTTTTCTAACAAAAAAGATGCCTCCATTATCATCCAGCAGCCCTTCACCGAAATTATGTACTACATAACCAAGTTCATGAACATAAATTCATACGGAATATGCTTGTCAGCTCAAGCAGCAACTACTCAAAGGTCAGCTCTCACTTGTTTCTAGTGAACACACAACGGACCAAACCAACCAAAAATGGGATTACAATACAGTACTGTACAGCAGTACAAACCAAAGTACAAACACAGAAAAAGATTAAGTATTTATTGAATATTAATGTATTCGTACTTTTCAACAAATAGAAAAGCATATGACCTTCAGTTCTAAGGACGCCTCCCCATTAGTCCTTCCGGTGTCTTCAGAGCCGATCTTTGTCCGGGAATCCTCCTCGGGTAGCACTTGCTGAAATCGTTGCAAGGGATCCAAAGCAAACAAATTGCGCTTGAGGTCCTGGCATCTGTTCCAGTTTCTCTATTTATTAGGTCGTTACCGAAATACTTCGATGAGTCGAGTTCAAATATTCTTCTCGAGTTGTTCGCCAACGGATTGTATAGGATAATGAAGAGTGGACTATCTTGTACTTTAAAATCTTTGCTAATATGTGCGCTTGATGGCTCGAAACCAAGTTTTCGAATTGCAGATGCAGTGTCAACATTGTTTTTGACCTTAGAAGGATTGAAGCAATTTCCAATTTATTGTTCAACACTGCTCTCGATGGTGCGATTAGCGAATCTGGCTTGCAGAGGAACGGCACTTTCATTACACGGATGCTATTGGGCTTTGCGGACGCCATCGACCTCATTGGAATCGACCGTAGGACAATAGTGGACGCTTTTGTCCCACTGAAGGGGGAGTCGTGAGGATGAGCTTAACCATTAACTCAACCAAAACTAAGTACATGGTTGCGGGTAGAGGCAGAGGGAGACCTAGTGGCGTTGATGCTGAGATAGTGCTTTATGGTGATGTGTTTGAAGTTATTTACCTTGAAGTGAAAATACGTACCAGTCAACGGAAACTCGTATATGATGCCACTTAAGATGGTAAAGTGGAGGCGATATACGCATATATAGCCTCCAGTTCAGCATCTTATATGACATCATATACGGTCATGCACTGACTGGGGTATTGTTGCTGCGAACATGACTTTTACGGATTATGTAACCAGCATAGCACCCGCAACATGCAGACGGAAATGAAATTTGCTCCATATAAAACTCTGCTTCTACCAGTGGCCTTTTTCGAACATGAGGCGTGGACGTTAAAAGAGGGGAACATGATAGCTTTCGGGGTTTTCGAGCGAGGGAAAAAACTCGGAGGGAAACTAGAAAATGGTATGCAGTGCCATGAATCACGATGCAGCTCGTGAACAAAGAAGAAAATATTGTAAATCTTATAAAACACGGCATATTTCAGTGGATTAGTCACTTTGTGCGAATGTCGAAAGAAAAAATAGCAAAACAATATTCAACACAGAACCGGATAGAGGCCGGCGACTTCGTGGAAGGCCATGAACACGCTGGCTGCAGACAGTAGATTTCGACTTGCTGAATCCGATCTGCTTTCAGATATGCTCATGGTCCTACACTTTCCAACACATTGAAGCCTGCAAAAAATCAACAACATGTGGGCAGAGAAGCTGTAAATGTAGCAAAGTTAAAATACTTCAAAATTAAAATACTACTAATATTCCATTTACTCCCACTATATTCACTTTGTATCAACAGATACGTATTTCGTGTTTTACTTGAAAACTTCTTTAGTGTTTTGTTATCAGACTTTGAGTCGATAATAAAACACTGAAGAAGTTTTCAAGTAGAAAACGAAATACGTATCTGTGAGTAAAATATAGAGATAATAGTCGCATTTATCGAAAAACCATTTTGACTTATTTGACTTGACTTATCGAAAAACCAATTTTGACAAATGCAAATCCTCTACCAGATCTTGGTGGGTTTCGATCACCGTGAACTTTTAGATCTTTGGTTTTGATATTTTTTGGTGAAAACTAAACGCACACTTCAGATTTTGCATGACGTTTCGGCCCACTGCCTTTCAGCCTAGACCTCTTCGCCGCAGCACCACGCCGCCGCCGCTGTCGTCAGAAATGAATCGGCGCCGCACCGTATGGAAATTTACCACGCCGCCAAATATTTTCTACCAAGCCGATGGCATTTTGACTGTTAACAAATATAGTATATTAACAATATAGTCCACTTCGTAAATCCCCATATATAAGGCAAGAGACAGCACATTAACACCATCTTGCGTCACAAAAGGCAACTAAAAACGATAGCCAAGGGGTGCGTTAATTGCGAAAATTACACTAATTTTACAATTTTTGAAAATTTGAATTACATTTTTCTAAATTTTATTTTTAAACTCAGATATCAAAATGGGATCATGGGATGATTTCTAGCATATCATTTTGAAATGTTATGTTGCATATTGAATTATACGTTTAAGCACCCCTCGGAATGTCTCTTCACTACATTGCTTGCCTTTTGTGACACCGCGGCGCTACTGCATTGTTTCTTCAAATCAGCCAGAGCGGACTATATTGGTAATAGAGTATATTTGCTATTAATTCAAGTTTTATATAGTTCCTCTCGGAAATACATATTTTCTGCCGTTACTGCATCAATCATGGGCAACTGACATCCAATTATTCATCAGAAAACGGAGGAATCGCTCTTCAGAAAATTGAGGACTTGCTCCTCTAACTTCTTGGGAGGTTCGTACTAGAATATTCCGTTAGAAACTTCCAGAGGAACACGTAGAGGTAGCTCAGAAAGAGTTCTTAAAAAAAAATTCGTAGAAATTTTTGAAGTTATTTTTGGGGAAATTCCTGGATTTTCTGGAGATGATTAATGATGTTTCGGAGGAGTTTCGGAGAGAATTTCTTTTCGACCAAAAGAATTCCTCAAAGTAGCCAAACAGATTCCTTGACTTTTCTGCTTTACTTCAATGACATTTGTCTAGTACTGAAGACGGCCGATGATTTCAAGCTATTCCTCAGAATAAATTCGTCGGAAGATTGCTACTTTCTACAACAACAGATCAAAGGGTTTGCTGATTAATGTAGGAAAAGTCGAATGGTCGTTATAACAGATAAGTGAATGAGTAATCTCTTTTTCGCGAAAAAGGGACCCGATTTGTTTCAGTTCAAACTACACGCTTGTATATCGCCGATAAAGCACCTCGTGCATTCGGATACATCTTTCGGATTGCAAAAAAGTTTGCGGATACACCACTTATTGGGGGGACGTAAAAAGAATGTGATGTAAAAATAATGTTTGCTTGAATTACTAGTTTTTCGCTTAATTAATTGATCTTTGGACAATTTGGATGTATTATTATCACATGTTCTAAGAATTCCTAGAGTTCCATGGAGTTAAGTCTTTCAGGCCTCCACGCATTAACTAATATCAATGGGTATTTTTGATATGGTACATGCTCCCAGTGGTCCGAACATTAATATTCCTTGGGATTGTTTAATCAAATTGGACATGCCCTCAACATCTGTTCCATTCCAAGCCATCCAAGAAGTCCAAGAACTGGAATACAGGTCTATAGGTCAATACACGCAACGAAATATCTGTCTGCTCCTTTCAAGAATGCAACATGCTCTTAATGATTATTAGAACCAAATTGGATATGAATGGAATGCACGTTCCATTTTAGGTCATTGAAGAATTCCAAGAATTGGAGTTCAGGCCTTGAGGTCAATACGCGTAACGAAAGATCTTTTTGTTCTTTTTAGAAATCAAAAATCCTCTTAGTGATCATTTGAACCAAATTGGATATGACTTCAATGCATGTTTCATTCAAGACCATCCAAGAATTTCAAGAATTGGAGTTCATGCCTTGTGAAAGGTCAGAACGCGTAACATATGATCTATTTGCTTTTTTATAATTTGAACATGTTCTTGATCATGGATCATTCGAACCAAATTGAATATGAATTGAATACATGATCCAGTCCAGGCTATCCACGAATTCCAAGAATAAAAATACAGGCCTTAAAGTCAATACGCGTAACGGAACATCTATTTGCTCCTTTTAGAAATACAACAACCTCTTAGTGATCATTTCAACCAAATAGGATATGAATAGAATGCATGTTCCATTCAACGCCATCCAAAAATTCCAAGAATTGGAGTACAGGCCTTAACGTCAATACGCATAACGAAAGATCTACTTTCTTCTTTTAGGAATTTAACTTGCTTTTAGTGATTATTCAAATTAGGTAGGATTTGATTGATTCTTGCCTTGAAAAAGAACAATTGTTGAACAATCATCATTCAATTTTATGGATCGCAATTAGTATAAACGATCAAAAAACAACAGCTCTCAAAGAGCTGAAAGCCTATACTTCAGGTAATTCTTGGTTGAACTGGGATGCAACAATAGTTGAAGGTGTATCAATTTTTTTCTATGGATCACAAGGGCATCAACCATTTCTTTATCAAATCGGATCAAATAGAACAGGAGTCATTTGAAAATATATGAACCATCTAGTAACGCGTGTAGACCTTAAGGCCTATACTCCGGGGAATTCTTGGACAATCTAGGACGGATTGAAAAGGGCAGGAACATTTCCAAAAAAAAAAGAGATATCAGCTCTTTGGTGGTGCGTATAGACCTTGAGGCTTATACTTCAGGAGAATTTTCGAATGACCTGAAACGGAACAGTTATTTAACAGGTGCATTGGGTGCATCCAATTTTGTCAAATAGCTCAAATAGGGCATGAACTATTTTTAAAAAGTGATATCAGTTTTTTGGCTACGCGTGTAGATCTCAAGTCCTATACTACAGGGAATTCTTGGATGAACTTGACAGGAACTGCTTATGAAGGCGAATCCAATTTGGTTTCTTGCATTAAGTATGGCATGAGTCTATTAAAAAAATTGAATCCTATGTTTACCTGAATAGACTTCAAGTCCTATACCCCAATGAATTAAATTAGTTTTTAAAAGAGATGTCAGTCCTTTTGGCTAGGTGTGTAGATCTTATGGTCTTGGTTACGCGTGTAGAATCCATGGAATTCTTGGATGACCTGAAATGGAACACTTGTTTTAGGCAAAAGTTGAAGATGCATAACAGCTACTTAGTTGTTTAGGTTTCTAAGAGTGCCTACTGACAGGTTTACTTTTGGATGAAAATATTGCTTACGTCACGTGCCGTAAAAAGAGGGCTTTAAAATTAAATGACAAATATGTAAAGAAGTGCCGTAAAAAGAGAGTTGAGTGTACTGTATCAAATCGCTGTCACGTCACGGTCGATCCTGAAATATTGCTCATAAATGGGTTTCATTTCGACTCCCCAGCCATATGAATCGGTGTCGATTGATTCATCACCGTAAACCCCTAGGACATACGAAGGAATTTGCTAACAGATTGCTAAAAGTAAATGATCACAATGCAGGAACTGGATAAAAATTAAAATAATACACCATTGTGAAATGTCAACACAATGGTTGTGTTAATATCATCCGAAATTGTAAATTGACAACATTTTAAATGTCTGTAAGGTTCTTATGCAGAACTATATTAACATTGGCCATTCGCTGGTTGGGTGTAGAAATACTGTACAACTATGGTGCATATTTGACGAATTTATTTACTAATGCCGATACATTGGTAACATAAATTTCCAACAGAGAAAAAATATTTCGATGAAATCATGAAAAATTATTTCTTTTTCATCTACCTATCTTTTTCCGCCCTTATCATCCAGTGATAACAAAAGTTATATCTTGATTTGATTTCATATATTCAAGGTTGCATGAAATAAAACAAGTGCCGTCGTGTGGGGCTTCATTTGACAAATCGGGGGCTACTTTGGACATTTTAAAACAAGACTTACAACGTTAACTACTCTCAAATTGCCATTATCACCATTCAGGTGTCTTGTTGATAGTTGGATAGCAACTTTTCGTTTCAAATTTGATATTTTTTTTCTTTAGTTTTTTTTTTGAAAATGAAAAATCCAAAGTAGCCCCCGGAGTCAAAAGAAGCACGATGGTTATTTCGATAAAATATCCAGAGGAGTATCCGTACATAAATCTTTCTTTAACATTCTAACCCACTGAGTGTTCCACTCTTCGTGTAATTCCGTAATAAGTTCATCGTTTACATTCTTCAGTTGAACAGCACTGCGTCCATTGGCATGGAACTTTCCTAGGTTGTAAATTTTCATACAGTGCTAATCCCTGACTGATAACCGCAAACCGCTTCTCTCGAATATATGAACGTAAACCCATTCCATTCATAAACCCCTGAACACTTATCCATACAATTAATAATAACGGGTATAATCTGGAAATAGCCCAAACCCTTCCTTATCGCTGCCATCGAACTCGAGCGCATCCCCTGCCAATGGTGGAGTCTACGATTACCTTCTTGGAAGGAGTCGATGACGACAGCACAACACCGCAACGGTCCCTTCCCATCAGCTGAGCCGTACCACGCTTCCACTCACACACCATCTGAAGTGTATGGCTTAGTAACTTGATTCCAAAGGTCACTATCAGGGGAAGCGGCGATATCGTAGTTGATAAATGTGCGCCCTGTATTGTGATGGTCGCAAATCAATATGTGTTAGCTACTAGACTACGGCCACCATAAGGGTTTGGGAATAGAAAGGGCTTCAACCTCACCGAAGGTAAACACCAAACATGTGGCAGATAGTATGAAACGAATTGAACGCTAGTAATTATTTGTTCACAATTCCAATAGGGAAATGAACTTTGTAGATCTACTGTAGTCATGGAACTTTTCACAGTGCTTTTTGGCTTAGATTCTACTTTATACTGAATTTTATAGCAATTCAGGGTTAAAGTTTACATTTGCCTATGATATTAGCACTAAAATCTCTTAAATTAACATATTGCTACACGAGCTCTCGCAGAATGAATATTCTGTATTTGGGGGTAGGAACATTTTGAGTCAAGTACGACACGTTGAAGATATTCTTACCTTCGAGGTCAAAATACGTATACTACGCGGTTGAATTAAATTTTGGTTACCGATTGCTACAATTATTGTATGACCTCAGTGTTAAGTTTTGCTCCCATCCTGCATAAAAAAATTGCTAACTATGTAATTAAAAATCAGAATCAGCTAACCATTTCGAACCAAGATAAATAGCAAATAACGAAATGATAAGAAAACAGGGATTTTGATAACCGGATTTGTGGATTTGCCTGATATAAATCAACAGAAAATAAATGATAACAGATCTGAAATCAGGGTGATAGCTTGTAGTAATAAATAATAAATATGTAATCCTTTTTCCGGATGAATCATGATAATTTGTTAAGTCATTATAATATTGACAATATACCGAACTTAGTATGCTGGAACCAGATATCGAATTTCTGATAGTTAGTTGCCAGCAACAACCACATAAACGAGGGTTGCTTTCAAACGATTCTTCCTTGAAAGTGTCGAATGGGAACTCGACAGAACATCTCAAAGCGATCATCCTTTATGCCACTCCTTATAGCTACAGTGCATGCTCCACAATGCTTTAAGGATCAATATCGATCGACTCAATGAGATCAAATTCCATACATGATTTTTTTTTCGAAGCCTACTCTTCAAACTACCTACCTAAGCCTGAACTCTTTAAATTTCTTTCCATAAAGAATGGAATTTCGATACTTCCATAAGACGACTGTCTCTTCAGTTTCTACTCATGAACGTATTCTGTATTTCTATCTGTTCTTTGATCAATGTGTTTAGTATGACATCTAGAGGTGTACTTTAGAATTAGTTACATATTGAAAAGAAGGGTTGCGGGATGTGTGAGGATCCATATAAAATTCAAGTGTTGCATACAGAAATTGTTATACAATGGGGGATGGAAAAGGGTCAATTTACGAAATAGCCAAACAGAAGGCTTTTATTTTTTTATTATGATTAGATACCAGTGCCTGTACCTATCCACCACTGATACTGTTTTCTATACACCATCAGCATCTAAAATTTAACAACCAGAAATTTATATGCGAAAGATATCTTAAAGGCATCTATAAGCATAGGTTGCATATTAGACTGGCCCAGATTACTATGGGGGGAAAAAATGTTGTCGAATTCCACGGGGCACCCCCCAGAATTGTGTCTTTGGGTGAGAAAATCAATCTCTGAAAATTTCAGCTCAATCGCTTGTTGCATAAGCTGGCGCATTTGATTTGAAGTTTGTATGGGGATTTAAGCCAAAGCGATTGAGCTGAAATTTTCAGAGATTGATTTTCTCACCCAAAGACACAATCCTGGAGGGTGCCCCGTGGAATTAGACAACTTTTTGTTTCCTGGGCCAGTCTATTGCATATCTTAGCTACAAAACATACACAAAACAAACAAAACAAACGATTCGTATTCTTGATTTATTTTTAATTTTTTGACGTAGAACTACGTCTGTCTTTTCTATATTGGGGTACACTTTACGATTGCAAAAAATCAAAAAACGTCACGAAAATATGATAGACTTTGATCGTTAATATCTCAGCCGTTTTTCGATGGATTTTCAATTTTCTTGGACCATTCGATCAAGGATGAGTCAACGCTTTATTCCCGATGTACACTGAAGTCATTTTTTACGCGGTTCTTTATACACGATTCGCTTTTTATGCGATTTTTTTTACTCGAATTTCGAATTTTTCGCGGTTTATTCAGACATGTTTCGGGATTTACGCGGTTTTTACGTTGTTTTAATTTACGCGGCCCATATCCTCCGCGTGAAAACCGACTCCAGTGTGTTACAATATTTATGTATGATAATTATTTACTATTGAAAACTTGCTAACAGTTTAGCAATCGGTTTGCGGTGAATTAGTCAATCTCATAAGTGCATCGCAAGCTTCTTCTTCCATAGCACTACATTCCAACTGGAACTTTGCCTGGTTTTTAACTTAGCAATCTATTAACAATTCTTTAATTATTGTTCACAAGGCTAACTCGAAACCTCAAGCCAACATAGAAGTCAAATTAATGCAACATACAGGGGTTTTAGCTAAGGTGCAGTTCGTTTCTGCCAACTAACGAAAGCTTGGGGGTGTTTGATGGCAGCTTTTCGCTTACGTTTATTGCGTCGATGCCAGTTAAGGAACTCGGAAGGGCCCTCCTTAGCCGTGCGGTAAGACGCGGGGCTACAAAGCAACTGTGGAAGTGCTTAATGAACACTGAGCGGCGAGGCGGCTCTGTCCCAGTGTGGGGATCTTCTTCTTCTTCTTCTTATTGGCATTACATCCCCACACTGGGACAGAGCCGCCTCGCAGCTTAGTGTTCATTGAGCACTTCCACAGTTATTAACTGCGAGGTTTCTAAGCCAAGTTACTATTTTTGCATTCGTATATCATGAGGCTAACACGATGATACTTTTATGCCCAGGGAAGTCGAGACAATTTCCAACCCGAAAGTTGCCTAGACCGGCACCGGGAATCGAACCCAGCCACCCTCAGCATGGTCTTCCTTTGTAGCCGCGCGTCTTACCGCACGGCTAAGGAGGGCCCCAGTGTGGGGATGTAATGCCAATAGAGAAGAAGAAAAAGTAGTAGAAGAAGAAGAAGAGGGACTCGGAATCTTCTGCGCTGCTGCAGTGGATGCGTTCTGGTAAACTTTATTCGGCTCGGTTTTGCTGATTCCTAGATGTCTGCTGGAGTAAACGCAAAGTCCGATGCAACTCACGCGAAAGAATAATGATTTTTATCAATAAACTTTCAAACTTCTTTGTCGCGTCTACTCTGGCTTCCTCCATAGGATAACCATCAAACACCGTTGACAGCCCAGCTTTCTAGATGGGTTCTTCAATAATGTACCACCAGGGGTTTGGAATGACCCAGTGAGGGTGGTTAGTCTCTGTTCCGTCGGTGATGGTTGCAGCGGTACACTATCAGCCAGGGTTGTGCTGAATCATTCTTATACGATAATTAATGGAATTATCATTTGACAATTTCTGAAGTGTGAAAAGTAGGCAAGTTTTCATCGGCGATAACTTTTTAAATCTTGCAGTCTATTGATAATAACACAAAATAATATAAGAAAATTATTTTGAGTCAAGTACGAGACACTGAAGACGGCCTTACTGTTGAGGTCGAAATACGTATTTGTCAAGATACAATTAAGTGGTGGAATTCAATGGGATTGTATTAACTCGTCTTATGACAATTGACAAAATAATAATTTTAATGTAAACCTAACTAATACCAATTTAATGTCAACAAAGAAGTTCAATCGGATGTTTGGTATTGTGTTTTGGTGTTATGTAGGAAAATAAGTTCAAAAGTAGCATTAACCAATGCTTCGAATCGAGATAAAGTTATCGAACGATTCTTACTCTCTAGCGAGTCTTTAACAATTGATAATTTGGATATGTTATCGCTTGAGAGTGTTGTTCATCCTCGATTATTTGGAAAATTTATTTTCATCATCATTTTCAAATAATATACATCACTAAGGTTCGTAATGCTAACTCAATCTCAGGAGCACAGGATAAACCAAGATGAATACACAGCTAGGTGTTTCAATCTGCCCAATTTATGGGCGAGAAGAAGGCGGGGTGAAAAATTCATTTTCGGTGCAAAACATAAACAAACCGGCTGGCGCTCCCATACTAAAATCCAAGATGGCTGAATCGTGAATTTGGCAGATTGGAACACCTAGCTGTGTATTCATCTTGGGATAAACAACGAAAACCGATTCACTCTGGGTTTGAAAAACGCTTGCTTTGGTCTCATCGAAAAGAAAAGTATAAAACAAAAACATGTATATTATCCTACAGCTACTTAGTTCTTCGTCACTTTTGCTTACAACCCTATTGGGCTGCACCTTTGAGTTTTATTTATTATTACTGTTCTTTGTAGAACTTTCAATCAGGGCAAGTTATGCATTTTGTAGAGCTGCATGTATCACTACTGACACTTGGAAAAGTTTGAAGTTGAATATACATAAATTTATATCTTGTAGAAATTACCGATTTTTTTCCTTTGTTTCTTTGTTTGCAAATCTGATTGAATTGATCACAATTATCTTGAAGATGACTCGTCCAGTTCAAATCTTGTTAGAAGTGTATGGCTGGACCAACATCATCATCAACAAAGACATATCAACCGGAAAGACAGTATCACTACCAGGTGAATGTACTAAAGTTTTTTAATATTATTCCTGTATAACTTTCAATCGATCAAATTTTGAGTCAAATCACACAGAACAAGTAATTGAATTAATTTTTGTTGATTTCAAGTCAATCCAGTAAAATTTCATTACCGACTATCTGGCCCATGCCATGATATCTTTGTCATTCACAAAATAATCAAACGCAATCAAGGCAGTTGCCAAGCCCACACCTTCTCAAAGTACAATGAATGAACAGATATATTCTATTCCGTTTCAGAATTATTTATGAAGCAGTACCAACACATTACAAGGGATAAATTTGTCATTGTTATCCAAACTACAGTAACGACAGTAATACGTTTGCTAAACAATCAAATCACTAATAACATTAATCGACCAATCAAATTATCACACCAAAGCATATAGCGCAATACATAATGAGTGCCGACCTTCGTCGTTATATTACGAGGCAACGTGACCGATAGTCGAACATTTTCTCATAGGAAAAAATGCATGTTTATTATTCGATTTTTTTTACTATGATTGCCATCTTTATGGTTTAAATCGTGGCAGATACGCCATTTTTTATCTCATCTATGATGTTGTATTCAATTTTGTAATGTGATAACTTTGACCGAGCCCATGACATGATAGGAAGATATAAATTAATAAGCTTCATAAACATAAAGTAGCTTCATATCCAGCTCCAAAGTGGGAAAATCAAGCGTTACTATTCAGGTTTTCTTGCTATTCGAGCTGGTCTGGTCTCTGAGTTGACGTTTGTAGAGGTCAGCTTCACCCACCGTTCCAAGCATTCTGAAAAATGTGGTAAATAAAAAAAGTGCTGATGAAGTGTATTCATGCCTTCTTATTTACCACATTGATCATAATTCTCGGATTGGTGGGAGCAGTCCAGCGATGCCAGATTTATCTTCAATTTGAAGACATTTGAATCTCTGTGAAGACATTTATTTCATGAAGACATTTTGAAATCTTTAAAAAATATTTGAAGACTTATCTACTCATTTGAAGGTATTTGAAGACAATCAATAAGCTTGCGAATCTACACAGATAAAAATATGTTGTGATTTTAAATGTATTTTCATGCACATATTTGGAACATGCAAATAAACGTAACATTCAATCGATCTCACTGTTCTCTTAAATCGAAATAAATTTAAACTGCTCTTGCTTGTAAAGTTCAATCAAAATTAATAGAATATTGAATGTTCATTCGTTTGGAAGGGTTAGCTGCAATTTTACACGTCGTTGAATTTTCAAAACTATTTGCTGTGTATATATATATATAAAAATAGATTTCTGTCTGTCTGAACCTTTTAGACTCAGAGACTACTGAACCGATCGGCGTGAAATTTCATATTCAAAGGTTTTTGGGGCCGGGGAAGGTTCTTAAGAAGGTTCGAGACCCCTCCCCACTTTGTAAAATGGGGCTCCCATATAAATGAAACACTAATTTCTTCATAATTTTTGAATTAATCAAGCAAATGGGACCAAATCTGGCATGTAAAGTTTTTGGAAGGGAAGATATGTTTCTGTGGTGGTTTGAGACCCCTCTTCCGGAAAGGGGGACTCCCATACAAATGAAACAGAAATTTCTACTTAACTCGTGTTATCATTTACTAATCAGAGAATAAATCAATTTTAATTTATTAGGCGAAACGAAGTTCATCGGGCCTGCTAGTAGAAAATAAAATTTGATTTCAAACTTATAAATTATCATATGAATATTACAAAAGTTTATACATAATACAATAATATCTCGGTAGTAATGAACTCTAGCTAATAAGAATCCCGAGCAGGAGCGACAACCTAGATAACAGAAATTGGTAATTGGAAACGCAATGCTGTGGAACGGCGACGGAAACGGCAATATGTATTTGACAGTTTGCCCATATATTTTCTGCCAAATTTGCTGACTGAATTTTCAATCCAAAACGCGCTATGCATGACGTTTCCTTGGTGGCAGAGGCGTTTTCGTGGAATTTTTAAAAAGTTCCGTATGGGCAAATAAAGTAATATCTCCGGGATATTCATCTTAATTTCCGAAAAGATTTTTTGTTTTCTAAGTTCTTGCGGGAAAATCATCTGAATTCTCACAATAAAGCCTTTTTCATTTCCACAATAAATTTGTCTCAACTTTTAGGGACGTCTCTTTGAATTTCCAAGTACCATCGTTTTTACGAAAAGTTCTAAATTTCGACAGGAAATTATTTTGTACCTTCTCGGAAATTTCCATAGAAAATTCTTACGAATGTCGACAAGAAATTGAAATGAATATTTCTCAGAATTTCCACCATAGTTTCTTCTGAATTTCCACAGGAAAATCTTCTAAAAATAAATTGGGAGAAATTCGATAAACAAATCCGCTGAAGTTTTCATTAAAGACTCAGTTGAAAATTCAGGGCAAACCCATTACACTATTTCATTGAATTCTTCCTTGATATTGGTATTATTTTTTCTAGAAATATCCAGGATTTTATCTAGGAATACCTTTAAGAGTTCATCCAGTAAATCCCTCTGGAATTCTTTCTGAAACTTGTTCTGAAGTTCCTCCAGGAATTCACCCGGAAACTCCTTCAGGGTTTTTTTTCCGAAAATAACTCCGTTTAAAGTACCTCTAGGAGCTCCTCCATAAGTTCGTCTAGAAATTCTTTCGGTTGTCTCTTCCACGACTTCTTTCAGCAGTTTTTCCAAAAATTCCTCCGGAAACACCTCCAGGAATTCGTTCGTTTATTCCTAAAGAAATCTCTTCGGAAGTTTCTCCAGGAATTCCTCTTGATGATTCTCCAAGAATGTTGCCGAAAGATTCTTAAATAATGCCTCCGAAAGCATACTCTGGAATTTATCTGTTATATTTCCTTTTCTTTGGAAATTCCTGCAGGAAGTTCCTCCAAGAAGTAATCCACATGTACTCCACTAGAAAGTCTTTCCAGAAACTCCACCAGAAATCCTTTCATTAGTTCCTCAGGAAAATCCTTTAGCAATTCTTCCAGAAAATTCCTCCTAAATTCATCCTGAAGTTTTATCCAGGAATTTCTCCTGAAAATCCTCCAACAATTCCTCCGGACATGTCATTAGTATTTCTCCCGGATGTTCCTTTAGAAATTTATCCGGAAGTTCCTTCAGAGAATCTTTAGGATATTCCGACAGAGGTATTCCTCCGAAAGTGCCATCAGGAATTTATTCTGAAGCTTCTCCAGATATTCTTGCGGGAGTTACTTCAGAAATTCCTGAGGAATTTCTTTGTTGTATTTCATGGTAAGTTCTTCTGAATCCCTACAGGGAATTCCTCTAAAAAGAAATTCAGTTAGAAAAATCCGTTGGAATTTTATTTAAAGACTGAGTAGTAAATGCAAGGAAAAGTCAGTACTCGAGAAAATTTGAAAGAATAATTCAACAAGGAAATGATTGAAATTACAAAACTATTGGATTTTTGTTTCTCGCTTAATTTTGATATTGGAGACATTTGAAGACATTTTTACTAGAAATACTAGAATAAGAGATCAGCGAAAACGTCATCTTGTTTCCAATCGAACCGTCAAAAGCGGTTCCAATTCAAATTGTTTACATTTTGCACCCATAAGAAGCAAGCAAAAAGCTGCGAGTATTATTTTCACGTTTTCATACCTTATAATACGTTGCCATTTCGACATTTCCTCCCTCCATCGGTCTCTGGTTATAGGGTTGCTAATTTTTACTCGACTTTGAAGACATTTGAATATATCACCTGGCATCCCTGGTGCAGTCTCTACAAACGTCATATCAGAGAGTCCACAGGCAACACGGTTAGAAAAAAGTATTTAATTTTAGGTACTTTTTTTCTCTTGCATCTCCCTCCCTAGTCTCTTTGTTGCCATAAAATAAAGAGCAAAACCACTTAACAATGGCAGTAAAGTGTGGGAACCCAACATTAAGTAATTTCATGTTTAGTAAAAGTTAAGTAAAATTTACCTAACTTTTGGTTTAGCTTAAATTAAAAATTAAATGTACTATACTTGATATTGAGTAAATTTTACATAACTTCCAGAGAAAATTACTTAATTTTGAGTTTTGGATCAGAAACTACCCACTGGCAAGCTCGCGGCCACTACCGCTTGTTGAGAAAACTGGATTGGCGGTTGGCAAAATTTCATTCCTGGCCTTTTTGCGGGAGGTTGACGTTCAGATATGTTTGTCGATGGCAACAGCCTTGTATTATCTGCTGTGATTATTAATTGTTTGCTGCATCTATATTCGTCCGAATAGCTGTCCTAACAATTTTTTCAGGCCAGTGTTGGTAAAATCACTCACAAATCTCAAACATCAGCAAACTCATTTGCGAATTAGAAGTGGATGAGTTTTCCCATGCCAAATTGTATCGTTTCACTCATTTGCTAATGAATCATTATGTTCCAAAATGCGACCAATTTGTTTTTTTTTGTTTACACATGCAAGAGTATACATTTTTCTATGCGATAAACATCAATTCATAATTTTAACGAAAGAGAATTAAAGAAAATCTACGATGCTTCAATTCAACCATGAGTATGAACGTATGACAAATGATACATAAATATTTGGAAAATAATCCATAAAAAACTATATTTTGATCCATAAAACTTCAAATTTGCGCTTTTTTATCGTTTATTTGTTTGTTTATTTGCTTATAACATCAACAGGCTATGTGTGGCCCCAATGAAGGTCTTAAAATATAAAGTACATTTAAAAATCACAATCAATCCAAAAAAAATGTCACAGTAGTAAAATTGCTCTCTAGGTATGTTAAAAAAAGTCAAAAAAACCCCGACGTAACTGGGCTGAGATGTTGCAGTGCGAAAGTAATGGTTCCATGACAACGAGTTCGAACAGCTTAGAAACGGCGCTTAATGACGTGATTCCTCGGTAATTGTCTACGTTGCGTTTGCTACCTTTCTTGTGCACCGGGAACATGTGAGCGATTTTCCAGCAAGAAGGAAATATTCCACTAGACAGTGACAAATGAAAAATATGAGGAAGAGGGTCAAACAAACAATAAATTTTTTTTTGAGGAAACCAGACGGAATCCTGGATTATAGGACGGCTTGAGTTCTGTTGCAGCCCTAGATATAGCGTCAATGTCGACATTTAACACGCCTAATGTTTGGCTGCTTAATGGAACGTTGCTAGCTGCGAGTCTAACTTGGTCACCTCTAATACGCTCATCGCTGAAGACGCTGGCAAATTTTTCAGCGAATAGCCCACAGAGCTCCGATGGGGTAGACGCAGTTTCACCGTTGAACTGCATTGAAGATGGCAGACCAGACTCTTTGCGCTGTTTGTTGATGTAACTCCAAAAAGATTTCGGCCGCTGCTTGAACTTACGCTCAATACTGTGCTGGAAACGCAAAAAGTTCTGACGACTGACAGCTGATATTCATGGTTGAGCCTCACATACTGATCTCGCAGTGGTAGTGTCCGATACTCGGTAAATTGCCTCAAAGCAGCTCTCTTAACTGCCTTCAATTTTCGTAATCCGCTTGTCTGCCAGGGAGGTCGCGAAATGTTATTTAGAACTCTCTTTGGAACGTGCCCATCATGACATGTGAGAAGACTAGAGCAGCTTCATCCACATTAAACTTATTAGGAACATTTACCCAATCGATACCCGATAATACATCTGTAATACTTAAGTGGTCGGCTTTCTTAAAATCACATGCCACGGGAGCAGCACGTTCGATGAAGTCGTGTACGTGACTATATTCGATGCTGATAAGTAGTGGAGGGTGATGAGCAGCATTTTTGACCAGTGCGCAAAGTGCTGGCAATATGAGCGGTGCATTGTCCTGTCTGCTTACAAAGCATAGGTCCAAAGTGCGACCGTTTTCATTCACAATGCTGTTAATTTGGCTAAGAGTGGCTGAGTTGTAGTTATCCAAAAGACTGACAACGCCAGTATGCAGGATCGAATGTTTTGGATCAGGGTAAAGGAAACCGCTGTGGGACTGCTTCCAAGAGACACCAGTCAGATTGAAATCGCACAGAATAAGCACTTCGTCAGTCGGAGTGGCTGTTTCTAAGACGGCGAAGACTGACTGGCAGTGAGTATCGATGAGGTGTATGCCACGGACCAGATCAGGAGGCATATACAACGAGCACAGAAACATTCTTCGGTCACCCATCTCGATTGATACCCAGACTTGTTCGAGACTCCTCCAAGAATCGCTTTCAACTGGTTTTGCTTTGATTCCGTAACGCACGGCAATCAAGATACCGCCACTAGTAGACTTCCTGCTGTTGTTTTGCTGGTGTTCAGACCACCTACGTTTTGATAGTAGATGGTAATGTCTGTTGCTTCCTCATCGCGATACAGTTGTACACTGGAATTTGAGACACTCTTAGGCGAAGCAAGCGACTCAAAAGCAGGGCCGGGACGACAGCTGGTCAGTGGCTCGACTGCGATGAGTGGGGTAGGGGCTTCCTCACTACTTGTGTCGAATGATGTGATGATGATCCATAATTTCAGTAATATGATCCATAATTTTAGTCATATGATCCATAATTCTGGCCGTTTGATTCATAACTTTGTTCAAATGACTCATAGTTTTGGTGATATGATCTATAAATTTTGCAAAATAATCCATAGATTTTAAAAAATGTGTGGATCAATTAATATAGTTTCATTGGCCTTCTTTCCAAGCATTATGGATCACATTATCAAAATTATGGATCATATGATCAAAATTACGGATCATATTACTGAAATTATGGATCATCATCCTCAAATTGCGCAAATTTAAAATTTTATGGATCAAAATACAGTTTTTATGGATCATTTTCCAAAGATTTATGGATCATGAAATTATTCTTTATGAAATCTCCCGAACTATTTTAGGGATTTATTGTAGCGTTTTATGGAACATTCAGATGTTATTTACGGATCGTTTTTCATTTTTTATGGATCGTTTTGCACAAACATTGCAAAGTAAGGGCTGCCAAGTACTGATTTAGGTGCGTTTTAACTCACGCTTGATTCGAATCGTCCATAATTTTTGAGATTTTCAATCCAGGTACGTAGACTCCATGACTTACTTGATACTTGATGGGCTACAGCTCTCCTCGATAAAGGTACGCCGAATGGAGTATCCTTCTCCACTGGATTCGATCCTGGGCCAATCGCTTCCAGTCGCCCCGAAAATTGAACGCCCCCGGTCCTTTTCAACTGTAAAAATAACCATCGTGTACGCGGTCTTCCACGAAGCTTACGGCCTCTTTCGAGTTTTTTACGAACAACGTGTCCAGCCACCGGAAGAATCAGAGTAGTTTACACCCAGTTCTTTTTTAACACGGGTGGGTTTTAGTCAATTAAGACTCTTAGCGTTAATAAAACTATGAACTAATCTCATGAAAAAAATCAAAAAAAAAATTCAGGTGGTATTTAAAAAGCTGTGAAAGATCATGTTAACCGGGAAATTAAAGAATACCAACCGTGTAAAAAAAGTATTGGGAGTATAGCGCAAATTTCGTTTTCGTTCGCAGACTACTGGACTTAAGCTGAATACGAAGTCCGTAATAAGCCCTATTTGCAGCTGCAATACGCCTTTTCATCTCGCGGGTATCATCATTATCGCACGTTACTAGAGTTCCAAATTCATCTACATATTCAAATTTTTAACCATCCTCGTTGATTGCTAGGGATCATGTACTTCGTTTTGCTGGTATTGATCGTGAGTCCAATCCTCGCTGTCTCCCTCTCAAAAAGCACAAAAGCCTCTTCCACGACACGACGAGAAGTATATGCGTTCTTGTGATAATGGTACCGCTTCTTTGTACACCAGCTCTCCTAATCGCTTTCTTAAGCGCTATATTGAACAGTAGATTCGAGAGTGCATCACCCTGCTTCAACCCATCTAAGGTAACAAATGATGTCGAAATTTCATCCGCAACCCTTACACTTGATTTCGAACCGTCCAACGCAACACGAATTATCATTATCAGTTTCGCCGGAGAACCATGTTCAAGCATAATTTGCTATAATCCATTTTTTTTTCACTGAATCGTACAGCGTTGAAATTAAAACAGCCCTCAAACCAGATGTGCTAGTAAGATTCTAGCCTGAAGAAAAAAAACAAAATTTATAGACCTAGTAGTGATATTGTCTTTCTCGTAATTAGTCAACATATCATTTACTTTTGCTTCAATACACCATTTTCTATATAACTCTTGAACGCAGTGGTCCCTCGAGATAAAATTCAATAATGATCAGCTCAGCTTTGTGCCCCGTCGAAACCAAATTGTTGCGATTAATTCGGTTAGTCCTAGTTTCTATATGAAAAGTTGTCCAATGTTTTCTGAGCTTTTATGCACATACACGTACACTCATATACCCACATTTTGCTCAATTCGTCGAACTGAGTCGTTATATAGTGATAGTTGCCTTAAATCCTTCAATAAAAAGTTCGTTATGGTGTAAACACATAGCCTTTTACAACTTCTTTGTTGTTTATTCTCAGCTTTCCTAAGTATGCCTTACAATTGTAAAAATTTTAAAATCCCCTTGAAAACGTCGCTATTACTAGCTGCGAAAATGATTGATAACGAGGCCATCGCTACCCTCAACCAGTTTACAATATTTTCGCGTGCCTGAAAAATAACAGTGGCACTTGATAGCAACCTCGCCACTGTGCAACAGCCGAGCCGACTCGAGTCTAGATTACACAGAGAAATGGTCCTCAACGAGGAGCGTCGCCAGCGAGATTGCATTCTGCGAAAGCTTTTCTCATTTTCCTCTGCACTCATCTGCTTCTGCATTGTCATCCGTTGATTGATGCCTTCCTCACATATGGCGGCGTCCGTCACCGGCAATTCGCGCGTTTCGCATACTAAAGCTCACCGTCGTCGTCGTCGTCGGTCGATTAGTGTGTTAAAACAATTTGATAAATGATGGATAATGCATGCACGGTGCAATCTAGCGATACTTCTGGGAGCGAACGCGCGCGCTGCTCTGGACACCTACTCTTCACGCCGCATGCACCTGACATGACTTGCAGCAGCTGGGGGCGGCGGACGACCTGCCCTGCCAGTAGCTACACACCTCCATATCTTGTGATATCGAATCGTATACGTCAGGAGCCGCGTATACGGGAGCAGCGTGTGCGTCGCGCCGCGTCGGCCAAAGCGGAGCGCGCGCGTGGTTGGCCCTATCTCCAACGAACGTCCAAACATCACACGCCCAGCCTTTAGTCAGTTAGTCGGTCAGTCAGTTGCGGTAGTAACTCGAGTTGACTGGTGCTCCTGTTGCCGTTGCGGTGTTTTTGTGATGATTTTTTTTAAAACACAAAAATTTTGACCTCGTCCAGCTCAGTCTACTGACAACGGTCGGTCGGTACGCATGTGCCTTAGATCTTTCAACCGAAATACGAAACGAATATAGAAAAGTAACAGTCGTCCTTCCTCCCGACGGTACGAGTGGTGTGAAGTTTCATTTAAAGTGCGCAGAGCCGATATTTGGTTTGTACGGTTTGTGATGAAAATTTCGGCGCCGAGGGTGTGAGAAGAAGTGATACTTGAAGAGAGAAAAAGCGCACGCGGTGTGAGATACTTCGAAGAAGAATGTTTCTGTTTTGACGAAGACAAGTGGAATATGTGATTAGGAAGCGAAGAAATCCTTGCTGGGGATAGTGGTACAGTAATCTCTGAAATAGTGCGAATAAGGGCGCATGGTGGAATTAAAATCCAAACAAAAATCAAATGTTTTTAAACTTGTTTGATGGTGTGCTTCCTATCAAATATTTTACTTGGTGTTTTTTGAACAAATTTATTTCGGGTTTTCTTTGTCGAAATTACACGATTGACTTGACAAAAAATGTAAAATGTATCTTCTTCTTATTGGTGTTACATCCCCACACTGGGACAGAGCCGTCTCGCAGCTTAGTGTTCATTAAGCACTTCCACAGTTATGAACTGCGAGGTTTCTAAGCCAAATTACCATTTTTGCATTCGTATATCATGAGGCTAACACGATGATACTTTTATGCCCAGGGAAGTCGAGACAATTTCCAATCCGTAAACTGCCTAGAATGGCACCGGGAATCGAACCCAGCCACCCTCAGCATGGTCTTGCTTTGTAGCCGCGCGTCTTACCGCACGGCTATTGAGGGCCCCGCTGTTCTATAACTTATAATAATCGGGAGAAATTTCTAAAAATACAGAGGAAATCCACGAAAACTCGGAAAATCTGCAGAGGAAATATCGAAGAATTTCAGAGAAATGGAAATTCCTTGGATGTTGTTTCGGACTGGTTATTCAAGTTTGGTCGTTTGGGTTCCCAAGAATCAGTTTTGAAGGAACAAAGATTTAAAGGACAATTTTCGGCGTGATTTTTTAATGTAAATTTGGAAATGTTCAAAATAGAGCTATGGGTCACCGCACCGGGCCGAGATTGCCGATGATTTTGAAGCTCCGTCGCCACCACCATTTTTACCGTATATGTATCCTTGCAATTTTTTCCTAACCTTTAGAATTTTAGTATTACAAAGAACAGTCATCTGGATGTAATGTGCCATCAGAGGATTCTGATCATCGTATAAGTTTGGCATTTTTTGTTTAATTTCTTAGGCAAGCCAAGTGAACGCTCAACCAATGTGAAGAAACGCTTCCCATTCAAATGCCACTGTAATTATTCGTTTGTTACAATCTTTACATTATTATGGTGAGACTTACGAAAATTGCGAGTGGTTTCGTCATAAAAGACGAAAAAAGTCAAGGAAAAAGTCATGATTTCAAACCATGAAGGAATAAGGTTGGTTTCTCCTTAGAGAGAAAATATAATTGAGGAGTTTCACATACAAAAGAGGTAGAAAAATTGGGCATCTTCCTACATGACTGGTTACCAGGGATTGAATCCTAAAGAGAATGAACAAGTTTCTCACTTATCATCTCTGTATACATATACGATATGTAGCATACCGCGAGAGACTGCGACCCAACTGTCATGATAGAGAACTGATTCGGGAGGCTATACCCCATGATTAATTTCTTTTAGAAAGCTCCAAATGCGGGGAGCACTGGCTCTGGTGATGCATTTCAACTTGTTCTACACAGCTATGCAGTTACCAACACGAAATGAGCAAAAACAAAGCGAGAATCACCATTTTTCTGTGGGGCTCCTTATCCGATTCTGTTTTTTCGCACTTGCATACAAATTTGATAAATTTATTATCATGGCTTGTTATGATTCGGAACAGTTTTTTCCTCTCTTTTATCGTTGTTCGTTATCTATTGAGAGCGATTTCTGCAAACCCTGCTGGTTACAAAACCAAAAATTTTTTATGGAATCATTTTTAAAATCCTTCCTCTAGAAATAGTAAGAAGTGCCTTCTCCAAGAAATCTTTTTTTTTTTTCATCCACCTTCTGGATCTCTGGGACACTTCACTACCAGCAATTCCTTTTGCAAGAATGATGGGAAATTACTCTGCAGAAAATTTTAAAAAAAATCCTCACTACTCCAGACATTTTGGAAGGAATTTCTCCATTTAGAATTCTAAGTAGGATGCTCCCATGTCTGTCTCAGATCCAATAGGGATACGGCAGGTATTTCCGTCCATCGTCATAGGGGCTAAAACCAACGAAAGCAACGTACATTTGCTAGAACTCCACTATAGCAGAACGTTTCTCCTGAGCTTACGATTTGGTACGTATGAGTTTTACAAAAAAGCGTCTCTTTTATTGGTTTTCGAGACTATGACGAACAGACGAAAATACCTGCCGTGTCCCTACTCATCTTATTTTGCGATCGCTTAGCTTCTAGCGTAAAATAAACAGTGTTTTCGCAGTTTATTTGAAGTGACAACTATTGAATTACATTCATATGGGATTAATTTATGTGATACTATCAATAGTTTCATAAGTAATTCACTAATAATATTCAATTTAATAAAAAGAGAAAAGCACTTACTGATGTGGGATGAAAATCTTACTTTATAAGATTGATTTTCTACACTCGCTCATAAGTACTACGCCATCAGCACTCACTGACACTTAACTGTATCACTGGATTTAATGGAATGGAATGCACTATTTAAAACACCATAAATCTTTATGCAGTACATGTTTTACACTTGCGATTAAATTATCTAATGATTTAAAATTCAAAACCAGCTTCTGAAAATGAAAAACCGTGGGATTAATTTCTCCCAAAATATAATGTATCACTGATTATATTTCAATCCCAATTCACTACTGTTGTAGCAACACAGGGATGCCAGTTTGTACGAAACTAAAGGGTTACTATTTATTTATTTTACCTAGGAATAAATCGATTTACACTTCGAATAACTAAAAAATATTGATTTATTTCATCACCAAATATGTGAAGTAAATTTGTTTGCGGTTGAATTTCTGAATTACAAATAGTTTCAATGACGGTGAAAATCATTGCATTCTCTGCGCAGCTCTGAATTTTCTCCGTTTGGCACCACAGGAAATATTGCCCCAGGAATTCTCGAAACTCCAAGAACTCTGGGAAGGTCTTCGATCATTCACGATTGTTCCAATGATTGTGTCATTCTATAATTTATTTTTATATTATTTAAAAAAAAAGTTATTAAAAGGTTCTTGAACAAATTGAAAATATGTCGGAAACAAGTCGAATGTACTCCATCATTGAGCATGAGCATGAGCATGATTGACCGCCCACGGTTGCTACTCCGTTATTGCCAGGTCAGCTGTCATTACACAGAGAACCAACAGATGAAGTTTGGGACTAACATCATCCTCAATGTGTAAGAACTGGTGACCCAAAAATAAGCAATACCAGCGCCGGCCGTGTCCGAATGCAGGTCAATTAAGGATTGGGTAGGAAAATGTTGACATGATTCTCGCTTTGATAGAAGCCGACGAGTCATCTGCACTTCCACGAGAAATCACTGGGATGTTGGATATATGGGGTAGGGAGTGTGGCAGGGTTCGTTTTGGTAAACGATATGCCGTGTATAACGTGTAATTTGATCGAAACGAAACTAATAATTTTATTAGAAGGCCGCACAAATCAGAACAATAATTCGGAGACCGGCCGATCGTTCTGCTTACCGCACATAGCAGAACCGAATTTCTAAGACCGGCCGATCGTTCTGATTACTGAAGAAAACATGTCTGGACGCTATCTGAACTTTTACTTTCTAATTGATTTACTCACCCGCACAAAGCAGAACAAATTTTCGGTGATCGGCCGATCGTTCCGCTTATCGAAAAAAGCAGAAGAAAATTTTGATGACCGGCCGATCATTCTGCTTACTGAAGAAAACGTGATCTCCGATTGTTCTACGTCCAATACAAAACACGAACAAACCTGCACTGATTGTTTCACTTTATAATTAATTTACTAGCCCGCACAGCAGAACCGGACACTTCGATAACCGCACTATCGTTCTGTGTCCAACACAAAACACGAACAAACTTGCACTGACTGTCGAACTAGAAAAGAAAAAAACATATTAAATGGTCATGCTTAGCTAATTTAATGTTCGGAGAGAGTTTCGGGCATTTCCCTTTTGCCCCCTCGCACACCAAGTACACGCGAAGGCCATATGATCTCTCTAAAACCAAATCTTCTACAGAAGGCACGGAGACCCACAGTACCATACACCGATCGATCCAGCTCGACGAATTGAGGTGATGTCTGTGTGTGTGCATGTGTGTGTATTAGAGTGGGGCGCACTTATATGGAAAACGCAAACTTCATCCAATCAAATAAAATCAAGGTTCTTCCGAATCGTTTCGGGACCCCAACCGACCGCGCAAAAGATGGGCCCGACTGATTGCGTCCCCGCCCTCCGCATCGCGCCCGAAATCCGTATGGAAATTAATATGGGAAAACGTTCCTTTTTGCATTTCTGCTCCAAACGGCTTCAATTCATCGTCAATCAAGAGAATCATCACTTTACCATACAGGCTGAAATATGCCGAAATACTTTGCTGAAGAAGGCACGTTTCTGGAACGCCCACAAAAAATGTTATAACGCTTCGAAGATTGATTGTTCGAACCATATGGAAGAAATCAATGTTTCTGCCAGCACTACAAGGCAACCTACGGTTGTTTGTGGGCAAAACATTCCTTGCTTTTTTAAGTTCTTTAGTTCAGCAGTGCTGGCAGAATAATCGATTCCTTGAACATGGCCTGAACAAGCAATCCTCGAAGGGTCATAATTCTCTTTGTGGACATTCCAGCAACGATGCTTCTTCCCTCGGCATCCCCTGGGTTATACTTTAACACAATGTGCCACTTGGTTTTCAATGAACTGAAACCTCTAGAAGTAAAAATGCAAAAATTTACGCTTCTCCATACCAACCCCCAACCAAACCACAGACGCGATGCGGAAAGCGAGGAAACAACCATCGAGCCCAAATCCCGCACAGCCGTCCGGGACCCCGAATAGTATCGGAAAACCCTTGATTTGAAAAAATGACCATGATGCCCCACTCTAGTGTGTATGTCTGTGCGCAAAACACGTGCAAAAAACTCACTCATTTCTTAGGCACCCATCCTCAACCGATTTGCTCGCAAGTTGCATTCGACGCAGAATCCATTGAAAACTAGCCAGATCAGACCATGCGCTCAAAAATTATGGTCAATACTATAATACTATTTTCATAACACACGAGAAAGGCCCCATCACCGCTATGTGGATTAATCTGGTTTTTAATATTCTTTATTAAAGAGGAGTGCAGCCCTAGGCTGGCTTACCTGGTTTCAGAAACTTTTTTTTTTGTATCATTAGCTTTGGCGTCAAACTTTTCGCAAAAATTCGAAAATGACACCAGCCTAAATTATTATCTAAAAATGGCGTTACTTTCTTTCGTTTTCATGGATAATTTTTGGTACTTATCATTAGCACATGAGAGGAAGATCTTCTACAACCTCCAAGATCTGCATAAGCCTTTACTTGTGAATGCTAAAATTAAAGGGTAAGGTCGACTACTTATAGGTCAAGTCGAATGTACTCCATCGTTGATTAAAAACTCAATATTTCCATTTGGTATGAAACCAAACTCTTGATACGGGATAAAGTATTTGAAAAAATCAACCACAAGCAAATACTTCAATGTAAGAACAATGTTTTGGATCATTTCCATGTAGCTGGACGTATGAGCATTGTTTCATCACGTTGATTCTATTCTTCGATAAAAAAAACAGTACTCCAAGAATTCTGTGTTTTTTCTTCTCCAGGAATTCTGCAGACTCTCTGAGGACTTACCTCTTCAGGAATTATGGAAACTCTTCCTACAAGAAACTC
Organism: Armigeres subalbatus; assembly: GCF_024139115.2. Taxonomy (NCBI): domain Eukaryota; kingdom Metazoa; phylum Arthropoda; class Insecta; order Diptera; family Culicidae; genus Armigeres; species Armigeres subalbatus. The sequence continues at coordinate 425,289,365 of NC_085140.1, read as the reverse complement.
AGCAAACTTTTAAAAACGTTATTCTGTACGAACGCGTACTCGTTTGCCGAAAATTCAGGATAATTTACTTGGTGAATTTCACCAAAACTCTTGATAATTCCGCCTCCAAAAATTCTTTCTACAGAAATGTTTTGGAATGCTCTTCTAAAAAAATGGGGAATCACTTCTCCAAGAGTTCAAAGGAATTCTTCTAATATTGAACTTCTCTACTGAACTTCTGGAAAGTTCTTTCTCTAATAATTTCAATAAAATTCTCATTGAAGAACTCTGGGGAGTTTCTCCTCGTTTTTTTGATTAGAAATTCAGCTTCCCTAGCCTATTCAGCAGTTTCAAAATCCCTTCTCATAAAACTAACTTGATGCTCAAATGCATAGGATAGTCCAAAAACTTACTACACTGTGCCTTGAATCGAACCAAATATACTATATTACCAATATAGTCCCCTCTGGCTGATTTGAAGAGCCATCACAGTAGCACCGCGATGTCACAAAAGGTAAGCAATGAAGTGAAGAGACATTCCGAGGGGTGCTTAAACGTATGATGCAATATGCAATATAACATGTCGAAATAATATGCTAGAAATCATCCCATGACGCCATTTTGATATTTAAGTTTGAAAATTAACTTTTGAAAAATGTAATTCATATTTTGAAAAATTGTAAAATAAGTGTAATTTTTGCAACTATCGCAACCCTTGGCTATCGTTTTCAAGCGTTAGTTACCTTTTGTGACACAAGAATGTGCTGTCTGTTGCAAAATATATGGGGATTCACGAAGTGGACTCTATTGTTAATATACTATATTTGATCGAACCCATAATGCTGGAATTTTCGACGAAATTTTGAAGGAACCTATGTAGGAACTCCGTGAAGAATTCCTGGAAAAATCTTTGGAATAAATCGTGAATAAATTGATGGAGAAAAGTTGGTGATTCTTCTCATAGTATTCCTGAGAGAAATCTTGGGCAAATTGATGGGGATTATTGAAGAAGTTCCTGGAGGATTATTGAAGAAATGTCTGCAGGAAATTCTTGGAGAAATTCTGTATAATGCCAATTATAAAGATTTTCGGAAATATTTATCCAAGATTTTCATTGGAGTGTTATATGGTGCTATAGCAATTCTGGAGAAAGTTACCAGAATTTTCGGAATTCCCAGAATAATTCTTCATTATTCTCGAAATTTTCCAAAATTATGTAGAAACCTTGAATAATTTATTACATGATCTCCTGCAGAGTTTACTGGAACAATTAACTTTGAACCCAATTTTTCAAACGATCATCGAAAGAAAATAAATATAAGGCCTGTAAGCCTCAATTCGAACTGAATCCCCTTAAAACTAATGTCGATTCAAACGAACAATAAAGCTGAGATATAAAGCCAAATATTATTTTCATTGGTGCGTTTCGCCATAAGTGAATGAGTAATGCAAGCATTCAAAAATGGGTGTTTGAGAGATAATTTTGATCCGCGCCGATCCACGCCGATGTCGTAAATGACCTAAGATCGGCGCACAGATCTAGCTCAAAAATATTTGTAGCAATAATCCCAATAAAATGTAGCTATTGTCTATTTCCGCGGATCATTACATTTCCTGGTTGTTCGAGCGTCCAGCGTTCTTGCGAATGATCCGGAACATTTGCAAAAATGATTTATTCTTGAAACTCATTTTAGAAAAGTGCGATTTTTCCCAAGCTTTCCATAACCGTTCTTTGAGGAAAAAAAGAACTGTCATGATCCATACGTATGAACCTGAACGATACTCGATTGTTTCCGAAAAGACTGAAATATCCGTAAACGAGGTCAATTTATGGAACTTACCCAAGAAAAGCAATTTTTTTAGAACTTTTTGTTGTCGTACACTGAGCAGAAATAATTGTCGTGACCAGTGTTGTAAAATGTCATAAGCATACATTTTATAATTTCTCGCGATTTTTTCCAGAAGTCAGAAGACTCATCGTGAGGTATGAAGAACTTGTAAGGTTCTTCAAGGTTTAAGGGTTTTTATGACTTTGTCTAACAGGACATTGGTCTTGATATGTTATCTGAGCTGTGAGAGACAAAATGTCATTCAAATGATATTATGTCAAATGACACATTTTGGAAAGATTTCCTTCTTCATCCTCAGATTTCATATTTATGAAGAGAATAAGACTTCTGAAACATGTTATGGACAAATCAATCAAATAACATGCAGATGATAGTTTACAACGACGGACTTGTAGCGCTTAAATGAGCCTACTGCTTTGTCCAACAGGACACTGCTGTAAATATTTAATCTGAGGTTGGGCGTGAGAAGCAAAATGTCATTCAAATGACATTATGTCATTAAAGGTTCATCAAAAAATATTAAAATAATTGGGTTTCTTAGAAAAAAAAATTGGACAAATTAATCAAATGATACGCAGATGCCATTTTACAACAACACTGGTCGTGACCTATACTCATAGACCAGAGTGGCCACTGGAGGTCCTCGAGAAAATTATCCGGAACAGCATAGCAGTGGTTAATGCATAAAATTTTGAAGATTTCTCCAAGAAATTTTTCGTGGGTGTTTCGAAGGACTGAAAAAAAAATCCGAGAAAACTCCTAAAAGTTTTCCGATAAAAATCAGCAGAATTTCCCGATGAAATATCAAAAAGTTTTCCAAGAAAGTTACAAGATTTTGCCAAGGAATCGCCAAAAAATTTACCAGGGAAATTTCAAAAAGTATGATTCTGAAAAAATCCGAATAACTCCTAGATGAAGCTCCGAGAAGTTTCCACAAGCAAACCGACGAATCTCTCGTAAAAATCTGGAAAAACTTCCCGTAGAAATTCCGAAGAATATCATTTGTAAGTTCCAAAAAATTTCCCGTGGAAATTTCAAAATTTTTCCTGGAAAAAACTGCAGAACTTCTCGAGAATAATTACAAACAAAGATTTTTTTCGTACAGAAAAATTACCACGCCACAGTTTCACGCCACCGCCGCCGCCGGCTAAAACTATTGGCGTGTGTGTGAATCAATGAAATATTCGCAAAAATGTCTGCAGTAGCAATCAGAAGAGTTCCAAAGAAATCACTGTAATCCAGGAGTCTACTTCAGAGCACCATATTATTGTGATTGATTCTTTGTATTTTTCTATTTGAGCACCGGTTTCAAAAGTATAGAACTATTGGAGAAGGAGAAGAAGCGCCAATTATACATATTTATTATTCCTTAATCTGCCAAGCAAGGCACTTTCTGCTAAATGCCCTACCGCAGTTCTCTTACTATTCCATTCGATCAAATGTACCTTCGTCTAAAAGTCTTTTTATACTTTTAGACGAAGGTACATTTGATCGAATAGAAATCATGGGTTGGAAAATACATTGACAATCTCCTGAAATTATCAATTTTCAGGCTTTAGACGTGTCGAGTTGCTCCCATCTGTGACGGATGTGTAATGTGTATTTTATTTCATCGTAGAAATCAAAATTGTTCAAAATTACTCCATTTGAAGTTGATTGAAATTATTTACTAGTAGGGGAAAAGACACGGCTTTGGCAGGTTTATTATTGTCAGGGGGGTTTTTGTTGACCAAATTTTATAAAATTTGGCCACAATGTTCTTTGATATGCAAAGAATGTTTAGACCAAATTTGAGCATAATCAGTTATAGAAAACCCCCCTGACAATAATAGAACAAAACCTGCCAAAACCGTCATTTCCCGTATTTCGTTAATAAAGCATACTTGCGATCAAAATCATCGCAAGTGTACTCAAATGAGGCCGTTACAAATATTTACTAAACAAAATATTTCCAAAAGGTAATCGAAAGGTAAAGGGGGCGGGGAACTACAAAAAATATGTAGGGTAATGATGGTATTTTGGACATCTGAATATATTTTGTTGGACTTTTGGCTATATTTTGTTTATTTTGTTACATAGATGTGGTTATAAATGTGTTTATAAAAGAGGCCAAAGAGACACATGATTCCTATTTATTTAAAGAAAGCTAAGTTGAAAAACACGCAAAATATAACCAAAAGTCCAAAATATATTCAGATGTCCAAAATACATCATTTACCCTACTAAAATGGAAAAAAATTTAAAAAATCCTCGGACTTGTTATATGTAGAATGTTTTTAAAATCTTCAAAATTTTACTGTTGCCCCCTCAAACTCTTCTTTTCGGGCAAAACTATCCGAGGGGAAGGGAGGAGGCATAATTTGAATTTGGCCTAATTGAAAAAAAATAAAACTTATGTACTTTGACAACGTTCATGATCATATTCATCAAATTCTTTTGAATCAAGTTCTAAAGTTGCGATTTTTTCTTGTCATAAGACGAGTTTGTACAATCCCATTGAATATACCACTTAATTGTATCTTGACAGATACGTATTACGACCTCAACAGTAAGGCCGTCTTCAGTGTCTCGTACTTGACTCGAGTACGAGACACTGAAGACGGCATTACTGTTGAGGTCGAAATACGTATCTGTCAAGATACAATTAAGTGGTGGAATTCAATGGGATTGTACAAACTCGTCTTATGACAAGTGAAGACATTCCACTAAAAAGCTCAAAATAATTTTCTAAATTGCGATTTTTGTTATATACATACAAATACTCTCATATCGGTGTATTCGAATGTGTAGTATATAATATTTAAATTACAGAAAACTGCAACGATTCGAGATGATATGCATACACTCTTTCATCAGCAGATTTTATAAACCCATTATTTGATCAACCAGTTCGAACGCACAATTCCAGAGATTACTGTACCCCGTCGCCTGGTAGAGCCAGGAAAGGACCATCATTTGACAATGGACATCTTCCACCCCCATTCCAGTGCAGTAGATAGAGCATAAAAGAAAGCAAAACAAATCGTCCCGACGGAAAAAAAAGAGCAAAGATTTTCCCGACCATTAGCCGGTTAACTGATTCCGGTGTTTGGCTCTGAGGTCAAACAAAAGTGACACTGATCTCGAAGCAAGAGGTGAAACGTGGATTTTCACACTCTGGAAAGGGCCTGCTGTGGAAGTTGATAACTGTCAATAAGGAAAACACTTATTCCGATCCAGTGCAATCAAGGGTGTGAGCAGTGAGAAATCGTTATTTGTACAGAAATGAAATTCAGTGAAATTTAAGTTGAATGAATGAATCTTTACTCGCTGGCTAGAGTTAATAAAAAAATATATATCGGTAACCGGCGACGCACAGTGGGCGACCCCGAGAGTGTAAAAATAAAACGTGAAAATGCCTGCGTCGAAAGTCAGTCAACAGTGGACAATAGCTCCGAAGAAGACCAGTCAATTTTGATAAAAGGAAACCGACAGACGAAAACGATCACAATTTATGCGTCACATAATCAAATTGATTTGATTGAAAAGTCAGAAAATTGTGAACGACATTTTTGAACTGAAATACCCAAACTCCACAAATATAACAAGACATTTTAACACGAAAATAAAATGATTAGGATGAGCAATGTAAAAATATTAAAAAGGATAAAAGTTCATTTGATATTTCTATTGGTTATTTTTGGAGAATTTATTAGATCTGGGCTGAGCTCAGACCAGATTGAGGAATGCTGCTCAATTCGATATACTCTCTATGTTCAATTGACAACATCTAGCATTTGATTTTCTTTGTACTTATATAATTTTGTACTTTTGAACTTTATTACAAATTATATATCCTGCTGCCGTCGGACAATCGAGCACCGACGAGTGGCAGTGACCCATTCAACCTGTGGAAAAACCTGCACGACAAAGATTTTAGCCATTTTTCTTCTACAAACGGTCGCACTCTTCCTGTTGGCCGTGGTTATTTTTTCATCAGGATTTATGTGTCATAAACATCTTGCGCAGACATTTACCCCTAGTGACTTTGGTCTTACAATGATACCGCAGTCTGTTCACGCGTTGAACTGATACAACCGCATGCACCGAGCGCGTCGTTCCAATAATCCCGAAATGAAAAGAACGCAAATACTGCAGCATAACCAGCTTGGGCCCGGTTCGATCTAGAAAAATGAGAAACTGGATTTGACGAGCCCACTTATCTGATGGAAATGATTCATTTTTGCACTTTTCTACATATAAAACTACATCGCAAAATTGTTTAGCAGAAGAAAAGATTACTTCCAAATCCGTCATAAACATGTTAAGCTGCAATACCGGCACAATATCGATCCATGACGTCCACTTAGGGCTTGTTGTTTGAATAACCATATCTAATCTCGTATCCTCTGTGAATGGAAACTTTTTTTAACAGCAACATATTTACATCGAAGAGTTGACAGGTCCTAGTTTTACGCATTCCATCCTGTTGTGCTACCCCAGCACTATCTATGCTAAGATCAACAACAGCTGATTCGAAACCGGCTCTAATCCCAACAAAATTCCGCGTCAGACGATTGGTGTTGTTTATTTTCGAAGCGTAACCTTGTACGGCAGCAACAAACCCCGAACGAGTTGTCTCGCTTTGATCGATAAACAGTAATACAGCACCTTATTGTAGGTAATTATTCAACGATTAATTCACGTCTCTATAAAAGGACGCAAGTCTTTAAGGTTTGGCACGACTAGAACTGATTTTTTCGGAGCCGTTTTAGTTATACTTTTACACATTTTTTAACTATCAGCTCAATTTGGACTTACTTTTACTAATGCATCATATTTTGGATTTTTATTCACTTTTTCAATGGTATTTAAATTGGACTTCGATTGTCCATTAAATGAACAGTTCAATAAAGGTATGCATGAAGCTATTACTCATGTATGTAAATAGGTTAGAGACTTGAACCCAACGGGTAGCTAACTGTCGGTCACTTTTAATGGGAACGTTACAGGGCATAAAAAGTTGTTGCATTGCAAAACTGTGTGGGATAGACCAACCAGTGCATTTATCTATTTCAAATATGGTTGGAACAGGTTCTAGAGCATTCTTAGATGACATGACTATTTAAAACACGGTGTGGCCATCGTAATAAGGAGAATTGTATTGATGTAAAATTGGACGCCTTGCTACTTTTTATTTGTTATAAAAGCTTTTCAAACTCAAATAAACACTTTTTTAATGGTTGTCAAATGGTTAAATTCCTACTAAAATGAAACCAGAGTGGGCCTAGGATGTCCAAAATGTTCTATCCAGAATTATGCTGCAGGTACAAACATAGAATTTCTACTTCTATCCTTTGACTCAGTTATTCCATTGGCACTGAGAATGCACACTAGAATGTAAGCATAACTAGCTGATGCCATTTAAAAATTGCAAAACATTGCGATAACTTTGACATTGATCAGATCATACTTATTGTCAATTTAAAAAGTAAATTATTAGTTAATCATTATGTCTAACCATAAGTTTGAATCACAATGAATTTGTTTATTAATTGGAATTAATTTCAATCATTATCACATTCAACAAGGAATGCCTGTATTAGGACCGCATTCGTATAGCATGAGGCTAACAGGATGATAATTTCATACAGAGGGAAATCGAGAAAATTTTCAATTAGAAAATTTCCTAGATCAGACCTGGAATCTAACCCAGCCACCTTCATCATGGTCTAGATTCGTAGCCACTCATCTTACTGCACGGCTTAGGAAGACCTCGTGGTGTTGAGGAAGGATCCATTTCTCCATCGGAATTGGAAAGATATCTAATACATTGACGATATCTTGTCATTTCTGTTTCTTTCAATTTCATTTGGTCTTTCAGCCGAATGGTCATTTATTCACCCAAATCACGTTGAATTGATATCGAGAGCCGTTCTACCGAATCTCACTCGGCCGAAAGCCATTTGGTCGAATGCCACTAGGCCGAACAAACCATTTAGGTCAAAACTCATCTGGCCGAAAGTCATTTGACCAAAAATGCCGTTTGTCCGAAACGGTTGTTTAGCAGAAATGTCGTTTGACCGAACAAGTTTTTCGGCCGAATAGACCGTTTGGCGCATCACCGTGAAAAATGAGAAGTGTGAAATGAGGAGTGAGAAGTTAGAAGTGAAACGTCTCACTCCGAAAAGTAAGAATTAAGAAATGAGAAGTCAGAAACAATGAGTAAGAAGTTAGAGGTCTCACATCTCACTCCTTATTTCTCACATCTCAATTCTCACTATGAATAGTGAAAAGAGCTGTGAACAGCGAGAAGTTCGAAATGAGAAATGACGAGTGAAAATTTCATTTCTTACTTCTCACTGTAAAATGTGAGAAGTGAGACGTCTCACTTCTCGCTTTTCACTCCTTACATTCCACAGTATGAAGTGAGAAATGAGGAGTGAGAAATTTTTACTCCTCACTCCTAATATCTCACGGCCTCCTTTCTCACTCATCATTTCTCACTTCTAAAGGTCAGAAGTGGACAGTAAGCAATAATAAGTGAGAAATGACAAGTGAGATGTCTCACTTCTCACTCTTCACTTCTTATTTCTCATCCATCATTTCTTACTTCTCATTTCTCACTTTTCGCAGTGAGAATTGTGAAATGATGATTGAGAAGTGAGACGTCGAATGACCTATTCGGCCAAATGACCTACGCGGCCAGATGGGTGTCGGCCTAATGGTTTGTTCGGCCTAGTGGCATTCGACCAAATGAGTTTCGGCCAAACCCTTCCCCGAAAATAATATCGATTCAACGTGATCGAAAAGAGTTCAAATGATGAACTGTATTTTAATGAATACTCGCTTAACTTTTCAAAAGGACCTAAGTAACATTTTTGTCATGAATTATTTTGAATAGCGCAATCAACAGAACAACATGAAAGTTTTTGGTTGCAGTACTCAAATTAATTCAGCGGGCTTGGTAGTCATATGGCTACTGCTTCTGCCTCATACGCAGGAGGTCGTGGGTTGAATCCCAGGTCCGTTCCATTAAAAAAACGGTGGGCCTGGCCGTTTTAATACTTGTGTCGTATTTATGATATGCTGCAAATATTAATACAGACAAGAAAATGCTCGGGAACACAACCGACATTTCCAGGATGCTTTTCAATACTGGCTGTGCATGTGCTAAGACAAGACAGTACTCGAATTAATTCATGAAAAAAAGGTTACTTAGGTCCTTTTGAAAAGTTAAGCGAGAATAATAAAAATCATCACGATTGATCGCTACTTGGTACCACATTGTCGTAGCATGTTTTTGGTTTTGTTTCTCTCGCCTTTTTTACCGTTTCTAGAGAGATTGAAAGATTAGACGCACTCCCACGCAAAATATCACCACAGACAGATAGGGGAAGCCTTTGGCTACCTGATGGTGGTGTTGGTTTGCGTGGGAGTTCCATCAGATTGGACAAATCAACGAATCAATCTTTGTTTACAATCTTTGTATGTTGTTCACATACGTCCTTTTGAATAAGTACCGGAGAGAATCATTGTTTCTAAATGCCGAGGCGAATTGAAGTGTACAGGAGAAGCAACCGTTCTGGTTTACATTAGTGCTACACTTTGTTGATTTAAATCAATAAAAAGCCTTTTTAAACGATGTTGACGGTTACTTGGCCAGCTTTTCAAATTAGAAGTTTAACATTTCCTCAAATCAGCAAGGGAGACTGGGGTGACTTGATCCCCTTTTCTGATTTCCGATGTATCACAGCCAAAAATAAATAAACAAACGCGATTTCCACACAGACTCTCTAAGAAATATAGTATTAAACTTTACTGATGTATGACAGTCCTTAAATTATTGTTGTTATTGATACACAATCGATTTTTTGGAGTGCTGTTAAAAATCGACTTTAAAAACATTCGGGAGAAATTGATCCCTCTCCAAGAACTATCTTTGATAAAATTAGAAAGGTACAGATTTTTTAAATATTTTTCTTTCAAAATACGCGGAATTTTTGAATTTCTGTGCGTATACATGAACGATTTTTGTTATTGAATTCGACAGCACATGCAATTTTATCATTAGGGGAGACTTGATCCCCTTTCTATGATATCTACGCAAGAAATGTTTTTTCCTGGCAACCCTTCATCAAATCTGTCAAATTTACAAGAAATAAGAAGCCTTCTTCTTCTTCTTCTTATTGGCATTACATCCCCACACTGGGACAGAGCCACCTAGCAGCTTAGTGTTCATTAATAAATAAGAAGCCTGAGAACAGATTTAATTTTTTTTTTAATTTTTTCGCCAAATTTCTGTATGGGTGACTAATGGGGGAGTGTCCCCATATTGAGGCAATAACTTTCAATCCAAATATCCTAAAACTTTGATGGAATGTTGACATTTTCATCAGTACAGATTATTAAGCATATTTATTGCTTTGGCTGTAAGGCTGTCAATCTTAAAAATTACTCCCCACATAAAGGTCATTTGTATAGAGGAACTATACTAAAAAAAATCCGCTACAACAAAACTACTTTAGTTCTCGATAAAACAGACGATTTTGGGTCGGCGCGCCGCCGATCATAATTTTGCCACGCCGGTGACTAATGGTTATAAAAATTTAATTAACTTGAGTCTAGTAAAGTACGAGACACTGAAGATGGCCTGGTTGAGGACGAAATACGTATATGTAAAGCAATAATACGTGGTGCAATTAATTGCAATAGTACTAAACTCTTCTTATGATATAGTACATAAATGTTGTTAAGATGGAACTCATCAGAATTCAATTTCAAATTTTAAGTCTTCTTTGTTTTTTTTAATTCGTGCTATTAAGACTGTTGACTTATTTGGCAAACCAGTTTAGCAAAATATTTAAATCCCTACTGTGAATGGTTTTCCAGTTTTTTGTCCAGTAGGGTAACTGTACCCTTAGTGGAGGTAGCACCAATAATGGAGGTAGTGGGGTTTTAATGCGATTTATCATATTTATACACTTTACGATGGTTTCAGTTGATGCGTCGTGCTTTAAATATCCCGTTAAATGCCACTTATCTCAAGATTTCGCTTGAAAAACTATTGAAAATATTGATTTTCCTTAACAAAATTGACTCCCTTGCACCTATAGTGGTGCATCTGTACCAATAGTGGCGAGTCTCATAAGAAACCAATGGATAACACCACTATGGGAACCAACATAAATTTTTACCGCCACTAAAGGAACAGTGTACCCATAGTGGTGCAAGCAATATTTGGTAATTGTTTGTCTTAAATAACATCTATCTCATTTTTAATAGCTAATTTATTAGTTTATCTATTGACTAAGATATTAAAGCTGTAAATTTCCCATAATTATCAATTTTTTAAAAATATTTTCTTTTGTGGGTCTACTGATACCTCCACTATTGGTATCGTTACCCTATAACAAATTTTTATTTTGAAATTAAGTTTTGAATATGAAAAACATTACCTTTGAAAAATACTTTAGGAATTCTTCCGGAAATTTATTACGAAATTTCTCCGAAAATTCCTTCAGAATTTCCTTTACGGATTGCTTCAGAAAATCCTTCACGAATTTCTTTCGGAAATTCCTTATGCATACGAAAAAAAATATTTCAGGAATTCCTACGATTTTTTCCCCTTAAGGAATTCCATTTGACGTTTCTTTAGCAATACCTTCAGTAATTTCTTAAGGAATCCATCAAAAAATTCCATTAGTAGTTTCTTCGAAAATTGTTCAGCAACTCTTTTTTGCATAAGGGATTTCTTGGAAATTTCCCTATGGAATTTCTTAAGGACTTTTTCCAGCAATTACTTTAAAACATTCTCCGGGAATTCATCCAGAACTTACTTCAAAAATATCTTCTTGGGTTCTTTTCAAAACTCTTATAGTAATACCTTTCGAATTTTTCAGTGTTTATTGTTCATATTTTTTGTTTTATTCCTTTAAAAATTCAATTAGTAACTCCATTGAAAACTATTTCATTCTCTTAGTTTTCAAAGGATTTCCTGGGAGAAATTCCGAAAGAATTCCCGAAGAAATCTACGAAGGAATCTCGGATGCTTTTCGAAGAAACTTTTGAATAAATCTCTGGAGAAATATTCGAAGGAATTCTTGGCAGATTTCTTTTTAGATTATTTAAGGAAAAAAATCTTGAGGAGTTCTCAAATGACTTTATGGAGTTTTTGAAGACATTTCTGGAGGGTTGTGTGCAGGAATTTCCAAATGAATTTTCGAAGGCATTTTTAAAAGATTTTTAATGGATTTTCGAAAATAATTCCCGTTGGAACTGCTTGAAAAGTGTTTGAAGGTATTTCTAAAAGACTTCTTGAAGGAATTTTCAAAAGAATCCAGAAAAAAATTCCTGAACGAATTTCCAGAGGAAATGCTTACTGGTTTTTCTTAAGTATTTCCTAGATTTCTCCAGGAATTCCTTCGGAATTTTTCCCAGTAATTGATTTGCAATTTCCTCCAGAAGTTCCTCAGGGTCAGGAGATTTGTCCAGGAATTCTCTCAGAAATTGCCTCAAGGAGTTGAACATAAACTCCTTCGAAAACGCATTCCAGAAAGTCTTTCCAGGTGTTCCTCGGAATTTCACTTAGGAATTGATTAGCAATTTCCTTCACGCATTCCTTCAGATATTTGTTTAGGAAAACCTTGGGAAAATCGTTAAGGTATTCTCCCTGAAATTCCTTCATAAATTCTTCCAAAAACTTTTTGGAATGACTTGTGAAGTTCTAGCACGAAATTTCCTTAAGAATTCTTGAACAATTTCCTGAAGGAATATCTGAAGAAATTCCTGAAGGATTTTTCATAGCAAGAAAAACTGAAGAAACTTCGGACAGTCTTAGATTTCTCCGAAAAATTCCTTTGGACGTTCCGTCAATACTTCGTTCAGAAATTCAGATATACCTTCTAAAAATCCTTCGAAAATTCCTTTTGAAATATCTACGGAAAATGTTTTAAGAGTTCCCGTGGAAATTTTTTCAGATTTCCTACAAAAATTCTGTAAAAACTGCTTCAGAAATTCATTTACGGATTACTTTGGAAATATCTCTCACCTTTGGAAATTCGCTTAGGAATTTCATCGAAAATTAATTTACAAATTTCTTCGGAAGACTCTTTTGGGAATTACCCCGGATTTTTTTTTTGTATTCCTCTAGGGGATCCTTAGCAAGTTCCTTGACAATGTTTCCTGAAATTCCCATAGGAATTCTTTCAAAACTGCCTGAAGCAATTTTTAGAAAATTTCTCCAGATAATCCTTTGAAAAAAATTTAAGGCACTGACAAAACTAGCTCTGTACATATTATTGATTCGTTCAGTCGCCCTGTGCGGCTATGAATCATGGACGATAAAATATGCAGACTATAAAATTTCTCGAAATGTTTGAGTGAAAAATACTGCGTAAATGGCGCAAACCTAGGATAAGATGTGACAATTGAATTACGACTGCCTTGTTGTTTCCTCAGTCGGTTGCTTCGACAAGGTGGTGGCCAGTGCTTCAGTCATTTTCACCCGTCATGTTCACCCAATCAGCAACCGGTACGATTTTGACAGAAAATTGGTACGATTTTTAATGACTAATTGGCACATCCTTGGCTCCGGGGTAGACAGGAATTCTATCAAAAAAATTTTTCGGATTCTCTTCTAAAATTGCTTTTTGGATGCATTCGGAAACTCTGTTAGGAATTACTTTGATTTCTTAAAAGATTCCTACTGATTTATTTTCGGGAGTTACTTCAGTTCCCAAAGTTCTTTTGGAAATTCCTCCAAAAAATTTGCCGAAGATGCCTTCATAAGCTCTTTCCGACATTACTTAAGACATTACTTAAGGAAAAACTCAGAAAGTCCTTTAGAAATTTCTTTTAAGAATTCCTTCCGAAACTAGTTCATTCTTTAATAAAATTCCGAAAGAATTCCTGCAGGAGCATTCTATGGTTTTACTAAATAAATGTCCCAAAGAGAACCTGAATGGATTCTAGAAAGAATACCTATATGAATTTCTGCAAAAATTCTCATAGAATTTTACGCTGAAAATTCCTAATGATGTTTCCTAAGAAATGCCTGTAGGATTTTCCAAAAAAAATCCTAGATTCCTCCAGAAATTTCTTCATGGCATATTTAACCAAATTTCAGGAAAAAAAATCAATTTGGCTGGTTATCATGCCCCAGTCTTACTCAGCTAGTATTTATTTTCAGTTATGTTGATCCTCTATCGAGATTTGTGCATACAAGAACGCGAAGTGCTGAATAAACTGCCCATTGTGGTTGTCATTAGTGGATTCTGGCCCATATGTCCTTCCAGGATGAACAGGTGAACGATGTAGCACTGCAAATTCTCTAAAAAAAATATGCAGCCACTCAAAAAATTCCAATTGTTTATGTAACTCAAAGAATAGTAGTTCGATTTTTTTTCTGAAATTTAGATATATGGAGAAGTAAAACGACTGGATAATCGATTTTTTCAGTCATTATTGTTTTCATCCACGCCGGCTCACGCCTCCGCCGCCGCCGATGATATGGCCGGCGCACATGTCTATTCCAGCTAACTATTTCTATAAGTTTTCTGATGCTGCTTAAGTAGAAAATACGAATGGTGTATAAAGTATAATCCTGCTTTGGACTGAGACTAGAAGTGGCTGTTTTGCCTTATTTACCTCTAAAAGCGAATTTTTTCTATGATCGCTAAAATTCAAGTAATAAAAAGTGATATTGATGGATACAATGGATACACTATGCCCAAGGACCTAGAATCGAACTCACCATCTCCGGATTGGCAATCCCAACTTTACTGCTAAGAACAATTATATAAAAAGTTCTGTGCAAAATATGATTTTTAGGGGTCAACGTCCCCTTAACTTGTCACCAAACCGTTATTCGAATGTTGTGTCTTCATAAACATCCACGTGAAGGACAATCCTCCACGAATCCAAAACTAAATTCACTCGCGGTTTCAAGGGCACTCCACCCTATACGGAAGCAATGTACAACTGTCATTTTTATTATTCCACGTATGCTGCGACACAACAAAGCTGAAATAATAAAAATGACGAATGTTCGCAGCTCTCGTATTGAGTGGTGTGCCCTTGAAAACGCAAGTAGAGTTAAATTTGGATTCCGGGAGGCTTGGCCTTAAATTTCAATGTCATGCTTTTCTTATATGTTGATAGATCATCAATGAATTATTAGTAAAAGAGACCTCAGCAAATATCCTTAAACTCTTTTAAAAACATGTCTGCAAAGCCTTATTATCAGGTTAAAATAAAAACGCACGTGATAAGGGTCTTCAATCCAGTTTATCTTGGCATTTTATAAATATTTTTCTTAAGTCGATCCCATTAAGGTGATTATAGAATGAAGCCCGTGGTGAATTTCAAATTCACCACACGTTTATCTACATACATTTCCAAAAGCCCAAATCTGGCGTAATAGTTTTCGTACAGTGCCGAAACTCAAATTATGATTGTTCAGCATAACTAAGCAAACGATCTACCATTATTTCAGCCCCGTATGCGTTATGGTTCCTTCATCTCGTGCTCTTGAAAAGAATATTGGAAAAGCACATGGTTTACAAAATGGCCGATTCCTGGCTTCATTCTATAATCACCTTAAAATAAATTTTATAATTTTGGAGATGGTTTTCTGCATTCTAATTAGTAACTAAGCATGATGCCCCAAAGATGATTATATAGATTTTTCCACTGCTGAGTCGGTTGTATCACTGATGGGTCATCTTCACTGCCTTGTGAAATTCATACCCACTTACACAAGCCTTCGTGCCCTAAGCTGCCAACTCCCTAGGCTAACAAACAACACCCTTCATTTTATTGTCACTTTTTGCTTGCAAATTGCAGCTTGCAATCAACACCCATTTTTCCCTACCATTAATTCGCGCATTCATCCCCACCGTTGCGTTCGTCGGAATGACAATCGCTCTTGACTGTTCATGGAGGAGAATGGTTCAATACGTGGGTCAAATGGTTTACAGCATTTCTAGTATTAAAATTTTTAATATTGAAGTCCTCATCATGTGAATGGGAGCATGTGATATTACGGATAGTTTAGTTTTTTTGAATGAATGTTTTTTTTTAACAAAACAAAAGTTGATTTTAATGTACACCATTAGGGTTTC
The DNA here is from genome assembly GCF_024139115.2 of Armigeres subalbatus. Lineage (NCBI taxonomy): Eukaryota > Metazoa > Arthropoda > Insecta > Diptera > Culicidae > Armigeres > Armigeres subalbatus. The sequence continues at coordinate 425,273,434 of NC_085140.1, read as the reverse complement.
AAATTCAAAGCACACATTTTTTAGTTCAGTTTCAACAGCGTGGAAACCTATAGCGAGTGTGCCTTTTATTGCTGATAATGCAACAATTTAGTATGTACAATTATTCTACTGAAGTTCTAGAAACTGTACCAGAGTAGTTGAAAAGTATTTTGTAAACTGCCTATATTCTTGAAATAAAATCGTAAAAAATGGTGCATTTTACATCATCGTCCTCCACTTGTGACGAATGTGTTTTCTTTCTTCCGAGTTTGCAGCGCAGTCAAATTTATGCTAGTTATGATCTCTAGCAATTTCAAGCATTGAATCTAAACGCGATGGATGCTGCTGAATGAATTCAAACTCGTCACCAACCAAACAGCGGAGAAGAAGTGCCGACTCGTGCCGACAGATAACAAGCACACAATAGATGTGTTAAAAGAAAATAGTAAAAGCAATAACGGGCTAAAATCGTGCGACTAGCCAGCTTAGCGAATATTAAAGGAGCATCACCAGTAGAGTGGGGCGTCATGGTCATTTTTTCAAATCAATGGTTTTTCGAAGCCATTCTGGGTCCTGAACAACTGTGCAGAATTTGGGACCGATTGGTTACTTCCTCGCTTTCCGCATTGCGTTTAAAGTTTGTATGGAAATTAGTATGGGAGAACGTATATTTTTGCATTTCTACTACTAGAGGTTTCAGTTCATCGTAAACCAAGTGGCACATTACGTTAAAGTATAACCCAAAGGATGCCGAAAAACTTTGCTGAAGAAGGCATGTTGCTGGAACGTCCACGAAAAAAGTTATAACGCTTCGAAGATTCAGTGTTCAAACCATATGCAAAAAATCATTTATTCTGCCAGCACTGCCGAACTACGTGGAGCAATAATTTAAGGTGAATCGCGTTGGAGCCCAATTTAAAATCTACATAGCACTTTTGAGGGCACATAACTTGAAAAGTAAACGACAGACAAAAGCAAAAAGTAGTTTTTCACTTTTGCTCACTTGCAGCATACATGAAAAAATGGTTTCCAGATGTGCTAACCGCCTAAATGTTCACATTTGTGCGAGCAAAAACGCGAGGTGAGAGATAGCACGGCCATTGTGGCTGCCATTTTTGGACGCCGCCGTAACTCACCTTAACTGAGTGTTATTTCAAAATTATTGATTTTATAGGACTTTGGAGCTAATGGGAGATATTCGGAATGATTTCACGATGTAAAAATACCGACTAGAAGGAAAATGGGTTTTACCCTCTGACAATTACAGGTTGTCCGGTAGTGCTGGCAGAAACATTGATTTCTTGCATATGGTTTAAACAATCAATTTTCGAAACGTAATAACATTTTTTGTAGACCTTCCAGCTGCGTACCTTCTTCGGCAAAGTCTTTCGGCATCTTCCAGACTATAAGCTAACGTATTGAGTCACGTGATTGATGATAAATTGAAGCCGCTAAGAGCAAAAATGTAAAAAAGAACGTTTTCCCATACTAATCTCCATGTAAACTTAAAACGCGATGCGGCATGCGAGGTCGCAACCAATCGAGCCCATATTTTGCACAGTTGATTGGGGTTCCAAAACGCTTCAGAAAAACCTTGATCTCACTTGATCGGACGAAGTTTGAGTTTTCCCATACAACTGCGCCCCACTCTAATCACCAGGCCCCCGAAAAGAATGGAGCTATAACGACTGTGCTGCTTATTGAAACCACGTGCCAACTATATTCCGGCTGATGCAGGTGTTGCCACAGAGATTTCACGAAACGTGCACGGCGCACTTCCAATCTGCTTGGTGTCGACTGCGAAAGTCCAAAAACATACCACTACTGACTGCTGATTGTCTGTTGGTGGGGTCTGTTTCCGCGACTATACGTCAGTTGCTTGGTTGATAATCCATATATGCATCAGCCACACAGCGGAGCACAGCGCACAGACTGGGCTCAGTCAATATCGCGGAGCGTAATCAATCATCCGGGTAGAGCATGGACGCAAATTGAAGTTGGAATTAAATGGCGCTGATTGACGGCTGGAATGAGCCTTTGACAGTACAATGGCAAATTTTGCAAAGTCGCTTTGCTCTGATATTGATGCGTCTTGATTTTACGATTGTTCAGCATTCTAATTTATTGATTATCGAAATTCTGAATGAAAGCGTTCAAGAAACAATGCTTTGTTTGAAGCAAACCTATTTTATTCTTTCATCGAATCGGTTAAATAAATTATTAACACCTTCCTAGTAATTGAGATAGTTTGTTCTCGATTATCAGTTGAAAGCAGTTTTTGCTATTACCATTTTGTGTAATTTAAAATAATATATATAAAAAAATTGATAACATCGCTAAAAAAATTATATAATAATAATATCGCGAAATTTGAGCTCGATCAATAAAACCATATTCTAGAGCCGGTGAATCTAATATTTTTTGGATTATGTATGGACAAAATTTTTGTTTCGAAGACAAAAACGACGTTGGCCGCTGTTTATGTTAAATTAATGCAACTACACCATGCATTTTTTAAGCAAACTAGAACCCGAAATAATTTCATGTTTGTGGATAAAATTAATGATCCAAAACGGAATGTTGAACTGTGCGAGCAGAAAATATCAATCATTTCAAAGTAAAATCGATATGAGCTATCAACAATTTCGTGTTACAAATGAAAATACGCCGCTAAATATAAATGCAAGAAAATCTTTGTCCACCCACACTGAGCAACACAGGAGTTTCCAAAAGCGGAGGCAAAACCTCACCTCTCGAAATTTTGGACCCACATGTCTACCAACCCGTAACGATGTTATGACACATAAATCGTGCTGAAAGATATGTGCAAGCAAGAGTGAAAAAATAACGTTTCGTTTTTTCTCTCAATCCATTTTGGTCACAACAAGGAGTATTCTACTCAGATCGGACGTAAGACAACATAGTACACAAAAATCAACAAACCACTGCCCAGCCATGAACTGGTGATGAACTTCGCACTGAATATAGAGCAGACAAACTGATTTTGTATAACCTCTTTTACGCGCAATCTTTTTTCGTAGATTCGTTTTAGTATCAGTCCAACAGTGAACGTAGAAAATCTCATGTTATATTAAGAAAGAGACAAAGTGAATTCCGAATATTATAATCCGTCGAAGATACTCCAGTGTGGTGAAAGTGAAAAAACTTCAAAAATTGCGCACGAACTTGAGTTATGGACCATAAGTGAGAATCAATTCCAAAAGTTTAAGTTCTGGTTTGCTCGAAAAAAAAATGCATGCAGCACCAATGCAATGTGTGATGAACCGTTGATTTAATCGATGTCGTGACTTTGCTACTTTCTACTTAACTCTCTAAATTCTGATGAATGTGACCACACTTTTATGAATAACAAAATTTCTACTTTTACAGCTATCAGATTTCCTTTGTTGCATGACGATCCTGTGATAACTAACTGTGATTTACCGTTTGCTGTGTGACAATACTAAGACTAACCAATATCGAAGTATCGAAAAACCAAAGTTTTCATTGAATTTAAGACAATCAGTATTACCCAAAGAACAATGCTCAATCAGTGAACTAATTCCGACGCCAACAGTTGAGGAACTAAAATTTGTACAAATTCTACACCATCCAACAAACCAATATACTCGCACGCACACCAAAGCTAGCTGCCGATTAAGCCAGCCACCTGCCAACCAGCCATGCCCGCCAAATCCAAATCCAAGCACAAGAATGTCATGTTCAAGCTGCTCAAATTCAATGAAGACGAGGAGAAGAACGATCTGAAGAAAACCGGCTGGTCGAAACAGAAGCTCACCCCTAACCACTCTATTATCTCTCTCAGTCAGGTGACGGAGGCCTCGCTCGAGATATGGCGCACACTACCGGCCGCGATCCGGCAGGACCCCAGTCTGGCCTCGTTCCGGCAGGAGCACGAGCGATTGCACGGTGAGTAGATATTTATTTGTTTTCACTGTACAATTTACTATTTTGGTATATTCTGATGGAAAGGAAACCATGCGTCTCCATAAGAAAGGAATTTCATTATTTTTGATAGGCGATTTCTTTCTCGAAGAATGTTATGCCGAAGAATTCTTATTACGTTATTGAGGTGATTGACATTTCTATTTTATTACATCATAAGGGAAAACGATGGCAAGATGTCCTAATCAAGCAAAATATGCTATACTTAGTTTTGCGGCAAATATCGATTTAGATAGAAATTTGCAATTAAAAAAAAGATAATGTTTATATAAAGTCGTTAATATAGCAGCAGAAAACCTGCGCTATTCATTATTACTTGGCTAAAAAGCTGATACATTATTTGGCAATGACTAGTTTTCAATGGCAAGCGGCAGCTAAATATTTAAACTGGCACTCAAACTTGAAACTATCTTAAATCTACAAGGGTCAGATGGACCCTTGGCTATTCCCCTAGACACTGGTCTAGCCACGGTGTCCACTGGGGTGGGCTCTACAACAGCCTCTTTCGTGCGATAGTTTATTGATTTACAGGGTCGTTCATAAAGTGTTAGGTTCCTGGTAGAGACTGACTTCCCGTTTGGTTATTTGGGCAATAAATTAACAATTTGAATTACAGAAAACAAGCAGAACAACAAAACGGCATGGAATGTAATATTTTTTTTTAGAATCTTAAAACTAATCAATTTGGCTCAGACAAGAAAACATTTTAAACATTTATTCAATGAAATTTTGTGTTGTATTTTTGAGAGCATTTTGTGTGAAATGTGTTTAGTGTGAGAACAAATTATTAGATCTTACTTGAGCTTTATTCTGTACAACCTTTTATCTTCACACATTTTCTCGTTGCGGCCGATCGATGGTCACACGTTGGTCGACATACAGCAAAACAGCAGGGGTGAACAAACGACGATGGCGATGCCCGCAGTACTGCGGTAATAGGCTGGATGATTCGTGGATGTTGTCCTCGCTTTACCGTGCCATGGAGGCACACAAACTTCGTCCCGATTCACACAAGGGACCCACTAGTGACACTATGACCGTATTGTAGCGTTTGGTCAATGTTCCGTTGGTCCAGGGAGTGGTACCTTTTCGCGCGCGCACTTTGCAATATGGTCCTGTCCGAGCGAGAAACACCGGAGCCGACGGTACCAGTCTTTACAGCACACCACCATGTGCTTTCACTTGTTCTAGGCACACTCTTCACCGTCAGCTCGGACCACTATACACCGGCACTGTTCTTCGCAATGATTTGCACCACGCTCGCTCGGACTTTTGTATGGTACGATTTTGGCCTAGCTGGCCTAACTCGGTTAGAAATAACGTTCACTTATGGACTTGATCACTTTGGTGTCTACTTTTCTTAACCGTCCGTGGTGCAGCCAAGCATAGGCCCGTACCGGGTTTCAACTTTTAGGTATTTTTAACTTTAGCTGATTAGTTTGAAACTTTTAACGAAATAATCACTTTACTTTAGTTTGTAAGTTTTAAAATAATTTAAGATACAAATCTCACAAACTACGGAACTACGAATTGCGGGAAAACGTGGCGAATTCGTGGGTGTCACTAACTGTTCGTCACTCCTCTGGACCGATCGATTACTTAAGAGAGCGATTCTATGGAGGCCTTGCCCTTTTATCCTATTCTTGCCGCCCCGAATATAACGCCCATAGCCTGCCATTTCGTTATTCCGGTGTGCGTTTTGATGAATCGCTGCGTTTCTCGTTGATTTTTATTAGTATAATATCTAGGGGTTTTGGTTGATGTTGCGTTTTCAAATTTTAGATTTAAATTCAAATAATTTTAGCTAGATTGCATGCAAAATCTGTACATTTTCAGCCCTAAGTGCTTGTTTTCTTTTTTTTTTCATTTCTTTATGTAATTTTGTATGACAATATTCAAATGCAAATAGTGTAAATAATTATAATAAATAGTGTAAATAAATATTCGAATAAATAATGTAAATAGGAAATCCAATAAATAATGTATATAAATAATGTAAATAATGTAAATAAATATTGTAAATAATGTAAATAAATATATTTTTTAACACCAACCAGGAGGTAAACAAACAACTAAATATAATATACAAACTTGGACTCAAACGTCATCTTTTAATTAATATAATTGTTTGTTTACACCCTACAGCTACTATATACAAAATAAATATCAGTCAAACATACAAATATGGACCACAGACATTTATTTTATATACAGACATTTAATAATAAATTAGTAGACGAACACGGAAACATATATTTACAATTTTTTTTGGGGGTCTGAGCTAAATTGGCCCAAGAACCAAGGGGTTTTAATTGTAACCCTAAAATGGCGGGTTACAATCCTCCCGTAGTCGGGGTAAAAAAAAACCGAAGGGTTTTTTTTCAACCTGTCGACCTTGGCTGCGGCTACTGCTTCCTCAGAACATTCCGTGGAATGATTATTCGTAGTAAAACCAGAGCTCTTTTCCACGGAATAACATAGACGAAGTGAGTCTGTCCAACCTTGATAACACACAGGGAAATTAAGTCAAAATCAGGTGAATTCCTTTCATAGCCGAATTTATTAGAATGACTCCAAGCTTCAATGACGAAACTGTTCTAGGTGCGTCAGATTAAATGAGCTTCGACTGTCGCTTTTATTGTGGATGATGATCAGAAACCATAGACAGTCATTTACATCAACCTAACCTTAATCTATTACAACTGAACATGAATTGAGAGATTGGTCCTAGACATCTCATTTTTATTGATGGCCGTCACAAGATTTCCTTGGACTAAATTCTTTTACACTTTCATACAATTTTACATTCATTCATCCCATACACAACACACTTTCATTCATTCCCAGTGTACTCCACTCATTATTCCAAGCATCATACATTCACCTTTAAATATTCAATCAATAGTCATTCATACACTGTTCCACATTCATTCCTTATTACCTATTTAGCTTACTTCTACTTCGGGTACCCTTAAATAACTATTGATTACCTAATTTCTACGTTACTCATCTTAATGAGGCACGCGAACGTAATCAAGAAGGAATCAGCATCTCATTATAGTATTTCCTCGCAAGCATCTCTCTCGGTATTTCGAGAGAATAAATTTGAGGACTACTGAAAGAAATAGCTGGTCATTCGAGTGGTTGAGTGAAAGTGACTGCATACCAACTTTACGTTGGCGACACAGCCCTGAAAGTCGACTGATTGACGTTTCTGATCGGTCCCGTCATTCTCGCGACTATTTGGCTGGAAGACGTTAAAACTCAATTAATTAATGTACCTAGATGCTCCGAGCATTGAATGCTGCTGTGTTTACGTGGAAATATTTGTTAAATTTGTTTCTAATTTTAGGTCGTGCGGCTATTTTTGGATGATTGAATTGGTTGGAGAACGAGTCGTCAAGGGAGGTGTTTGTTTAGCCGGGTTTTAAGTGCACCGCAGGCCAGATCCCTACGTTTTTGCCTGTCAGATCTTCGAGCTCGTAGGAAGAGGTGCCGTGTTTGGCCTTGACTCGACAGGGAAGAAACTGGCGTCCGTATTTGGCATTGTAGTTTTCGGCAGCGCTCGACAGCTTCATATTCCGCCTGTAGATCAGCTGACCGGGGACGAAGGCTTTGGCAAACTTTCTATGCCGAAGGTTGTAGGTCGCGTTTGATGATTGGTGGGCCTTCGCGAGGTTTTTGGCGACCACGCCGTAGACATCGGCCAGCATCTTTTCTTCCGCTCTTCTCGCTGTTCTGGAGTTAGTGATTCGTCGTGTCGAGCTAATTGATGATCCGTTCCCATCTCAGACTGCTCGTGGCCGTGCGTCACAAAAAAAGGTGTGAACCCAGTCGACGAGTGAACGCTGGTGTTGAGGACCATTTCGATTTCGGCCACCTTGGTATCCCAAAGCCTCTGGTCTTCCTTTACGTAGGTTCTAATCGCCGCGTTTATGGTCCTGTTAACCCTCTCCACAGGATTAGCCTGTGAGTGGTATCGAGAATTCAACCAGTGCGCTATTTTGAACCGATCCAACAGTTCCTTAAACTCCTTGGACACAAAACAGCTCCCGTTGTCGGTTATGATGATCTCCGGGACGGAGTTTCGGAGAAACCACTGATCTTTTAAGATAGAACACAGGGTTGAACTCCCGATACTCCTCACAGGCTGAATCATGACCAACTTCGAAAAATAGTCGGCCACTACAAGAAGATGTTGATTTCCGCGCCGACTGCGGGTAGTGGACCGACGTAATCAACGGAAACGATTTGCCAAGGGCGTGTTGCTATTCGCATTTTTCCCATTTCTGGTGCCACCGGGACAGACGGCGCTTTGACCTCCTTGCAGGTCTCGCATTTCCGGCAGTACCGACGGATTTCAGTGGCCATCCGAGGCCAGTAGTACCTTTGCCGGATCCGGCCAAGGGTTTTGTCGTAGCCTGGGTGAAATACAGAATCGTGATTCTCCTGTAGAATCTTGTCGATTTCCTCTGTCGTCGGAATTAGCTTCCATTCAAAATGCGAATCATAGAGTTCCCCCTGTGTCGCTACGAACTTTAGCAATTTGCCATTTTCCACCCTAAAATCGACGAAATCGTCCGGTTTATCGGACACCTTTCTCAGCATGGAGGAGTACCAGGATGTAGTAGACGCGTCCTGGACCGCAGCAACACTCCGTGACAAAGCATCCGGGACCACATTCTCCTTTCCCTTTCGGTGCACCACGGTCACATCGTGTTGTTGGAGATCTAAAGCCCATCTGCTACACCTTGATCCTACCTTCCATTTGGAACTGAGAATATGGGTGAGAGCAGAGGAATCTGTGATAAGGGTAAAATGATACCCTCTACATATCCTCTGAATGCCTCGATGGCTAGAATCGCCGCCAGAGCCTCTTTCTCTGCCGCGTGGTAGTTTTTCTGCGGTGTCGTTAACTTGTGCGAGTAGTAGGAGATTACCCGTTCCCCGCCTTCTTGTTGCTGTGTTAACACACCGGCAACGGCCACATCACTCGCGTCTGTTTGGATCACGAATTCGCGGGTAAAGTCCGGACTCCCGAGGATTGGGGAGGAGATTAGGCACTCCTTTATTTCGCCAAAGGCTAGCTCGGCAGCGTCGCTCCATCGAATGACTTTCGAGCTGGTCTGAAGCAAATCCGTTAGGGCGGATGTCACCCCACTAAAGTTGGCTATAAAACGACGATAATAATTCGCCATTCCTAGGAATCTTCTGAGTTTTGTAACGGTAGTGGGCCTTTCGTATTCTACGATTGGTCTAATTTTCTCAGGATTCGCCCGGAGACCGCTGGTACTCAGAAGATATCCTAGGAAGGGAATTTCATTTACACCGAACTTGGATTTCTCCAAGTTAATGCTGAGGTTTGCTTCTCTTAGACGGCACGCAACTTCAACGAGAAGTTCTGCGTGATGCTCGAACGTTTCCGTGACTATGACGATATCGTCAAGGTACACGAAAACGTTCGGTTCCAGTACACCATGGCCCAGTACAGTATCCATCAACCTAGCCAGAGTAGCTGGACTGTTTACTAAGCCGAAAGGCATCCTAGTGTACTGGAACAACCCTTTACCCTGGACGCTGAACGCTGTATACTTACGAGAGCTTGGTTCGAGGCCAACCTGTAGGAAGGCTTCGGATAAATCTATCGTAGTGAGGTATTTTGCTTTTGGTAGTTGTCCCAAAATGCGACCAGGGTGGGGCAAAGGGTAAGCATCGCGCAAAGTCCTCTCGTTGATTTTGCGCGCGTCCAAGCAGAGCCTTACCTTGGCGGGTTTGATCACGGGAACACAGTTCAAGGACCAAGCAGAACTGCTACGTTCAATTATTCCCACATCAAGTAGCCGTTGTAGCTCTACTGCCACCAACTCCTGCGTCTTCGGGGACATTGTATAGGGGAATTGTCGGACTGGAGGTTTGTCCTTCCACTCGTCACTAATGACAATTCGGTGTTGCGTAAGCGGTGTGATTGTTAGCTGCCCAGCTTTCGCTGGAAGAAACAGCGTTTTGATTTCTTCTATTCGCCGACGTTCGTCAACCGATAGAATGGTTTCTGGAATCGATGGATCGATAGTTGCAACGTTCCCTGAATCAGGTAACCGCTCGTTCTGTATAATCGTGGGCTGAATTTGGAACTTGGTCCAGAAATCCATGCCGCATATACAGTCGAGGGATAGGTTTTGGATAACAAGGGTCGGAACAATTTTCATCCTGTCGCTGAAACGGATCGGGAGGTGAACTTGGCCAAGAATGGTGAGCTTGTCACCGCTAGCCGAACGTAGTGAGATATTTCTAGGGGGTTTGTGGAGTTTCTTTGGTTTTAACCGGGCGAAAATACTTTCGCTAATGACTGTATAGTTGCTCCCGCTATCCAGCAGAGCTTTTAGCGGAAGTCCATAAACTTTATTGAAACGAATGGACGGTTATCGTCTTTGAATGGGTAATTTATGAAACAGACTTCCTCCGGTCGGTTATAGTAGTCTTCGGAAGTGGATTCCCAGAAGACTGGTGGGATTTTGAGAGAACTTGAAGCAGTTACGCCTGAGGGTTCTGTGAACGGCGATTTTCGTCCACCCGTTGGCCGTTTTTTAAACAATACGGACAAAAACTTGTCGGAAAGCCATGCAGTCCACAGTTGTCACAGAACAAACGACGTGGCTGGCGACACATGGCGACATGATGTCCGGGTGTTCCACAATTGAAACACGTATTGGGATGTGGAGGCTTATGCCCACTGACGACCTGTTCTAGGGTTAGCTGAGGACGAGAAGAATTGCCGGATGGGCCGGGGACTGGCGACTTTGGCTCATTTGGCCGGCGGGGGTTCGACATCGGAGGCGATTTATGGAAATTTCGAGCCGTACCTGCATCAAAGCTAGGCGGAGGGTTATTAGAAGGACCCGGACGATTGGTATTGTTCCTATTCTGGTTACCCTGATCTTTGAATTGACCTGGTGGACGTTTCTGTAGTTGTGGGGGTGGAGGGGTAAGTTTAACTTGACTTCGACCTATGTTTTCCTGGGCTTCTATAGCCTGTACCGACTTTTCGGTACCAAACACCTTGCTGTACGCCGAGAAGTTTAGCGCATCTAACTTCTGTCCGGCAGCTACGAGCGTCTCGAGATTCAGGATGGGAATGAAAGTCATTTGACGTTTGTAATCGATTCGCATATTTTGTTGTAGGATTTGGACCTTTTCAGGGTCCGCTATTTGTACGCACATACTCCGAAACAGCTTTTCCATTTCAAAATAATACTCGTGAAAAGATTCCTGCTTTTGCTGCCTTCTTTGGTAAATCTTCATTTTGATTAAAGCATCCAGGTCTGGATGCATGTAAGTTCGTCGCAATTCGAACACTAGATGCTCCCAATTCATCAAACGACCTGTCGTTCGCTGCGTCATGTACCACTTTAAAGCGGAACCGGTAAACAGATGTATAGCGGACTCGAATAACTCCTCCTTCGAAACATGCTCGGCCAGGGAAAAAGCTTGGACAAGCTCGAGAAACTCGTTGAGTTTCAAGCCCTGATCATCACCACTGTACTTGCCAATATTCCATTTGGATACCGGCAAAGTATGACGGGATTGATACGGAGCTTGATACTGAACATGTTGGGATTGATTTTGAAAGGGATGTGGGTTACTAGCTGGGTATGCAGCTCGCGGGTACTGTGGATTTTGCGACTGTTGGAAATTCGAAAAAGTATTCACGGGAGGCAACGTATGTGTACAGTTCAACGGTACACGCGAAGAATGCGGTTGCGGAGCTGCAAAGGTGGGATGCGGATTGGACGGTGGGTGGAATTGCTGTTCCGAACGATTGATTCCAGGAAAATTACAGTAACTACTTGCAGATCGGAACGGATTTTGAGAAAATGATGGGAAAAGTTACTGTAATCGTGTTGGGATACTGGAAAAGGATTCTGGGATGAATCGAGCATTAATGAATCGATCGGTTCAGTCTGTACAGCTATTTCCACACCTGCCTTGCGAGCAAACAGCTCTTGCTCTAGACCGACCAACCGTGCTTCTAGTCTGTGAATCCAATCTAACTCGTCTTCGCTAAATCTTAACATTCGCGGCGCCACCGGGGCAGCCAGTTCCTCACGTACATTCTCTCTTCCCTGCTCTTCTTCTTGCTCATCCACTCGTACATCACTGATTACCACAGCGACACCATCACCTGTGGTCTGCGTTCCAGAACCCTTCTGAAACTGCTCCTGTGGACTGAAATTATTTTCCAGTGCATCAACCATCTCAACAACCATCCCCTGCATACACCCATGCAGATTGGGTGAACCCCGCGATTCAGACAACAATCGCACGACATACGCACCATAGTGTATTAGACGGTGCTGCAAAACACGTTTATTTGCCTCATCTTCTTCCCCATCTAACAGACCTCTCAATTCGGAGCATCGTTTAGAGCACATTTCTAGATCCTTTGTCGGATCCTTTGGAACAAACAACGAATCTGCGTTTTTCCCTTCTCCTTCAAGCTTTAACCGATCCCTCAGAAACTTACGTTTCCTGGCGAGGTCCATGTCACGAGTGATGGTGACATTGCGAGCTTGCAGCTCTTCATGTAATTCGTCCTCATTCAGCAACTCAACCCTCATGCTGTGATACCATTGCATCAGGAGTAAGCTTGCCTGATCGTAGGTGTATTGAGAATTAGCCATGTTTGAAAAACTTTAAATTCGAAAAACCTAATTCAGCAAAAATAATTTCAATTAAATTCAGAAACAATTAATACCACTCAGATGAATTAAAAAAATCGGTAAATAGCACAAATAATTCCATAGAAATAATAAAAAAAATACGCATAAATGTTTGCCATACATATGAGAATAAATATAAGTTCAATTTCCAATTCACTTTTAGCAATAATAGATTGATTAGATATTTTCAATGAACCGGTCTACGATTTCTGATCATCTTCGACAAAGACACGAACAGTATTATATTTGGTTTTTATCATCATCCGCAACAATTTATCAGAGACACTCTAAAAATCACTCAGTACAACTCAGTTCTGATTGGAAAAACCTAATGACCACGCGTGAATTGACTTTAATTGAAATTAATGGCAATCTCTCCCCGGAACCGATTGAAAAAGGGAATTACTTTTTTGATGAGTAATCCACTTTTTCTTTTGCGTTGGGCGCCAGTGAAACTATCTTAAATCTACAAGGGTCAGATGGACCCTTGGCTATTCCCCTAGACACTGGTCTAGCCACGGTGTCCACTGGGGTGGGCTCTACAACAGCCTCTTTCGTGCGATAGTTTATTGATTTACAGGGTCGTTCATAAAGTGTTAGGTTCCTGGTAGAGACTGACTTCCCGTTTGGTTATTTGGGCAATAAATTAACAATTTGAATTACAGAAAACAAGCAGAACAACAAAACGGCATGGAATGTAATATTTTTTTTAGAATCTTAAAACTAATCAATTTGGCTCAGACAAGAAAACATTTTAAACATTTATTCAATGAAATTTTGTGTTGTATTTTTGAGAGCATTTTGTGTGAAATGTGTTTAGTGTGAGAACAAATTATTAGATCTTACTTGAGCTTTATTCTGTACAACCTTTTATCTTCACACATTTTCTCGTTGCGGCCGATCGATGGTCACACGTTGGTCGACATACAGCAAAACAGCAGGGGTGAACAAACGACGATGGCGATGCCCGCAGTACTGCGGTAATAGGCTGGATGATTCGTGGATGTTGTCCTCGCTTTACCGTGCCATGGAGGCACACAAACTTCGTCCTGGTTCACACAAGGGACCCACTAGTGACACTATGACCGTATTGTAGCGTTTGGTCAATGTTCCGTTGGTCCAGGGAGTGGTACCTTTTCGCGCGCGCACTTTGCAATATGGTCCTGTCCGAGCGAGAAACACCGGAGCCGACGGTACCAGTCTTTACAGCACACCACCATGTGCTTTCACTTGTTCTAGGCACACTCTTCACCGTCAGCTCGGACCACTATACACCGGCACTGTTCTTCGCAATGATTTGCACCACGCTCGCTCGGACTTTTGTATGGTACGATTTTGGCCTAGCTGGCCTAACTCGGTTAGAAATAACGTTCACTTATGGACTTGATCACTTTGGTGTCTACTTTTCTTAACCGTCCGTGGTGCAGCCAAGCATAGGCCCGTACCGGGTTTCAACTTTTAGGTATTTTTAACTTTAGCTGATTAGTTTGAAACTTTTAACGAAATAATCACTTTACTTTAGTTTGTAAGTTTTAAAATAATTTAAGATACAAATCTCACAAACTACGGAACTACGAATTGCGGGAAAACGTGGCGAATTCGTGGGTGTCACTAACTGTTCGTCACTCCTCTGGACCGATCGATTACTTAAGAGAGCGATTCTATGGAGGCCTTGCCCTTTATCCTATTCTTGCCACCCAAATTATAACTCCCATAGACTGCCATTTCGTTATTCCGGTGTGCGTTGTTAAGAATCGCTGCGTTTCTCGTTGATTTTTATTAGTATAATATCTAGGGTTTTGGTTGATGTTGCGTTTTCAAATTTTAGATTTAAATTCAAATAATTTTAGCTAGATTGCATGCAAAATCTGTACATTTTCAGCCCTAATTGCTTGTTTTCTTTTTTTTTCATTTCTTTATGTAATTTTGTATGACAATATTCAAATGCAAATAGTGTAAATAATTATAATAAATAGTGTAAATAAATATTCGAATAAATAACGTAAATAGGAAATCCAATAAATAATGTATATAAATAATGTAAATAATGTAAATAAATATTGTAAATAATGTAAATAAATATATTTTTAACACCAACCAGGAGGTAAACAAACAACTAAATATAATATACAAACTTGGACTCAAACGTCATCTTTTAATTAATATAATTGTTTGTTTACACCCTACAGCTACTATATACAAAATAAATATCAGTCAAACATACAAATATGGACCACAGACATTTATTTTATATACAGACATTTAATAATAAATTAGTAGACGAACACGGAAACATATATTTACAATTTTTTTTGGGGGTCTGAGCTAAATTGGCCCAAGAACCAAGGGATTTTAATTGTAACCCTAAAATGGCGGGTTACAAACTGCATTATTCGAATAATGACTAATTATCATTTACTAAAACTAAGGCCGGAGTGGCATGTGCAGTACCTACATGAAAGTCAACTCAGTCCATGGATGCACGTCGCCATCCCCGCAGTCAGCGGACCCTCTGCAAATCGTCTTCCACCTGATAGATCCACCTCGCTGAGTCTCTCGATTTTTTGTTCCTTTTGATACTGTCCGACATTCTGACTACGTGCCCGGGTTGTTGACTAGTCCGAACCGCTTAGCTTCGCTCTTCAATCTGATGTAGGCTTCTTCTAATCTTCTCAAAGTTACGTACTATAATATCATCGTCGTCGGCGAAACCAAATAGTCGGACGGATTTCGTAAAAATCGTACCACTCATGTCAATCCTTGACCTTCGTAATAGTTACTCCCTCCAAAGCGAAGTTGAATAGCAGGCACGAGAGACCATCACCTTATCGTAAGCCTCTACGAGTTTTTAATGGGCTCGAGAATGCCTCTGAAACTCAAACTACACACATCACCCGATCGTCGCCTTAATAACCGTTTCAGTTTATCCGGAAATCCTTGTTGGTGCATTGCCATAGCTGGTCCCGATCGATTTTATCATAGTTTGAAGTCTATGAATATGTGATATGTGGGCGGGCACGTTGTGTTCGGGACATTTCTACAATACCTGGCATAAAGCGAACACCTGAGCCGTAGTAGAGTGTTCGCACATGATGATGACCCACGAACGGCAGTTAATCTACCCCAGGGGATCTAACCAGTGACTCACCAACGTGTTTTAATAGCTTTCCTGACAGTTGCTCAACCCCAGGGGCTTCGTTGTTTTTCAGCCGACGAATCTCATCATGGATTTCCGGAGCCGAAAAACGTATGTCCTGCAAGTATGCTCCATGGTTCGTCATCATACATCGTTGTCTGCCACTTCGCCGATAAGGTGCTCTTCGTAAGCCCGCAGCCACCTGTGGATCGCCTCACACTCGTTCGTAAGAAGGTTCCCGTTCATGTCCCTACACATGTCAGACTGTGACACGTGGCCCTTACGTGAACGGTTCAACTTCTCATAGAACATGCTGGTGCTTTTCCCTCCGGAAAATCGATCTTTGCCTGTTCGACGCCCGTATGAATCATACCTCGGTCGCCCTCGTACGAGGCGGATCGAATACCTTTCCAGCCATCTTCAAGAGAAGCTGCGCCTAGCTGCTCTTCCGTTGGGAGCTCCAGTTCCAGCTGCTACGCGTAGTCCTGGACTGGTCAACCATCTTGTAGCCGCCGAATTTCAAGCCGCGTGTTGTATATCATCGAGAGTTTAGAGCGCAGGCATACTGCAACAAGGTAGTGGTCGGATTCTGTGCGGTAACTACAGACGTTCGTGGTGTCGGAGAAGAATTTTCCGTCGTCAAGAACGTGGTCGATTGGGTTTTCCGTTTCTTGGATAGATGATCTCTATGTGGACTGGTGGGTATTGTTTCGAGGTAAGAAAGTGCTTTTGACTACCATTCCCTAGAAGGCTGCAATGTACGGTATGTATGACTGTCCGGTCCGATCATCGTCCTGTACATACCGTACCGTAGTACATATTATCGCGTAGTATAATTCTTTTCGAAGCAGTTTGCCAGCCGTCATGTCGTCCAAGAAGACGCTGTTGCAACTGACTCAGAGGAAATTACGTTCATAAATAATTAGACAGGACTTGCTAACATAATAATAGTTTAAAGTCATTTTTGTCATTTTCTTGTCAAAGTCAAATTATTTTGTCAGTTTTTAGGCTGTTTAGACGTCTATTGTCATTGTACGCGATTAAAATCGACCGAAGCAGTTTATTCGACTCACATAGAACATGTTGCCCAATGATTCATCGTAGAAACTGAGTCGGACGTCTTTTTATCAAATAGGGGGAGTTCCCCAGTGCCGGACACATAAGCCATTTTACGAAAAACTCTCTAATTATTAGAGTTATGTTTACATGTACACCATATACACAAAAAATGATCATTATTTATTCATACAAACCATATTTGATCATTTGAACACGTTTTTGGACAAAGTATTTTGATGATGAATTTTGGTGAAAATTTTCACGGTTCAGAAAAGTGTCCCGAGTACCGGACAATATTGCATCATGTTCAAATATATCCAAATTCATATTACATAAGTGAAGACATCATTTAGAATAGTAATGTTTTTCACTTGCTTCAAGTTGTAGATATTAACACGTGTCAATAGAGCTTATTTGACTCTCTAGTTCAATTTCTTACATTCTACTCAAAATTCCCTCGAATTCAATGACATTTTCATTTTTTTTTTTTTTGCTTATTTCTGTGGCTTTCTGATACATCAGCAAGAAAAAAACAATTGAATTGAAGTAAGTTTAGCAAACAGGTGCAAAGAATGGCTATTTGATCACATGAAAAAACTCACTATTCGGACCCAGGGGACAGCTACCGGATAAGGAAATTGATTTTGCACCATAGATACATTATATATCTAACAAATCATGATTGCTATTTGAAATATGACTAATATTGGCCATCTCGACATAATCAGAATGCATTCCATTGATTTTAATATTGCTGATTCAAACCTTCTGAAATAAGGCGGAACATGAGAATTTTTGACATTTTTACAAAGTTTACAACATGAGGATCTGATATTCCATGCAGGTAAATGACTTTTCAATAGCTTTGTTTTGTATTTCATAAAATGATGGAGGGATCCCTGCAAGTGCCATTTTAAGAAGTGTCCGATATTGGGAGATATCCGGCGCTGCGGGATCTCCCCCTATATAAAAAGGAGTTCAATCCCCGATTTATAAAAATGGCTAGTTAATAACTTTTGAAGCAGTTTTCCAGACGTACAAGGATCATGTTGCCCATTAAAACCGTGTTGAACTGGCTCAAAAGACATTATATTTACATCTTTAATAGATATTCTCTTCCATTATCTAATTCTTAATCATATTGATTGATCTGTACGATGTCATTCTTGTGTTTATAGTCAGAAGGAGGAGTAAGCGTTCGTTGAATTACTTTGTTTGTTATTAATTCTTCATTATTTTTGTTCTGCAAGTTATGTCTTGTAAGAAGTGGAAACTGTTAGTACATTTAGTCTGTTTTAATGCCATTCCTTTGTCAAGGTAGTCTAAGACTATAATAAGTAGCTTATTCGATTCCAAACTAACTGTTATTATCTATAATGTACTAATGATTAGTTATGAGTCAGCTATAGGATTCACTTTTCGGTGGCAAAGTAAAGCTTCATCACGCCTATTCCCTAACTATTAATACAAATTATCGGGAATGAAGCCGTCATAAAATTGTTCATACACCATCGTTATAATGGTGGTATTTTTTATTATGGCTCTTCAAAGTGAGACATAACAAAAAAAGACTGGCACCACGTTCCTAGTTTTTTAAAAAAAACTTCTACTCAGTGAATCCAGCAGTAATTTCCCTACGAATGTCTTGAATACATTGTTTATCAATAAATGCCTAGCTAGCTAAATATAAGCGTGGCTACGACTTATCGTCACAGGGAACGCATCAGAAAAGAATTGCTGAAGAGAAGAGCACTCACATTATTATCACTGCACTGCCATTCAATGCTCCAAGACATGATGTCCGTTGGATCACATGCACATGCGTTAAATTAGTGCGTCAATGCCAGATATGTAACGCAGCACCAAACAAAAATAGTCAATATGTGATACCACTACGACAGGATATGTCTTTGTTGGTTGCCATCTCAGTGCTAATGGCGTAAGCACACCCATCGCATCAAAATCACATATCCGAGGGGAGGGAGAAACTTCTTGAAGTCTAGATAAAGCAATAGTGTTCAGATTAGCTGTCAAAATATTTTTTGAGTGGGACACTTTGCAGTAATTTACTTTATTGTCCAGTTTTGCTTACATAATATTAATTATATTCATTCAACCAGTGAGTATTTCCAAAACTTTGATATAAACTGTTCCATTATTGGTTCATTGCAGGTCAACGATAAAAGAGAGGCAAAAACTGTTCCGAATCATAACAAGCCATGATAACAAATTTATCAAACTTGTATACAAGTGCGAAAAAACAGCATCGGATAGGCAGCCCCAGATATCTGCAGGGTTTGCAGATATCGATCTCAATAGTTAACGAACAACGATAAAAGAGAGGCAAGAACCTCAAGCCATGAAAACAAAACTATAGCACTTGTATACAAGTTGGAAAAAAACTGATTTGGATAGGCGGCTCATTTCATGTTGGGGAGCATAATTTTTGGGCGCAACTGTGTAAAACAAGTTGAAATACATCATCAGAACCGTTGCCCCCCGCAATTGGGTCTTATTGAAAGAAATTTATCATGGCCCATTATCATTGTCTATCACAACCTTAGGAAAAATGGGGAAAAAACAATGTTTTCTTAATAACTCCGGAACGCAAAGGCCGATTGGACCAATTTTCAACAGCGAAAAATTAGGAAGATTCCGCGTCGAATGCAAGCAAATCGGGTAAGGCTAAATCCAAAAAAGTGTGTCTCACATTTTTATGTACACACACACACATACAAACATCACCTCAATTCGTCGAGCTGAGTCGATTGGTTATAACACTATGGATCTCCGAGCCTTCTATCAAAAGTTCGGTTTAGGAGTGATCCTATAGCCTTTACGTATACTTAGTATACGCTAAAGGTAAAAATGCCGTTGAGAATATGATTTAAGAAACATTTCAAAGATAGAGTTTTGAAACTCTATGCAATAAATCATTTTTCCTGTCAACGCTACATAGCTACAAATGGATGCAGGGAACTGATTCTAAATAACCCTAAGAAATAACCAACATGGCAATATAACAACCGTCTAAGACGAATTAAGTACTCTCCATTTAATGCCACCAATTAATTTTCGTTATCTTTGCAGATACGTATTTCGACCACACAGTTGTGGTCGAAATACGTATCTGCAAAGATAACGAAAATTAATTGGTGGAATTAAATGGAGAGTACTTAATTCGTCTTAGACGGTTGAATACATTCCACTAAAAGAGCTTTATATATTTTTCTGATGGCAATATAAATAATTTCGAAACAACACCCTACAAAATACTACTTCATGGGTGTCTTGGCTATGATGGCAGAAAAAATATTAAATGTAAAGCCTTTTGAAAAATTATCTAATGGTCACTATAAAACCACGACAATCCTTCCGAGCGGTGTCGTTGCTACTGGTTGGCCCCTTATGAAAATGAGGTAGCTGTGGATATTGAACAAATCAGCCGAAAAAATGTAGAATTGAACAAATAACACGAATTGGGTCAATTGGTGAAATCTATCAGCTTGACAGAAGAGTTCGCAATTTGGAATATTATTAGACTAGTCGATTTTTTATATAATCTGAACATATACTTCATAGCCGCTATAAATTGTAATGAGGTTTAAAATGATAAGTATGCAAATACCTATTTAAAAAAAAGTTTTTAGAAATAAAACATATGCAAGAGTATCTAACTTTTTTTTTAATTGATGAAATCGAGAATCATGCAACCTTATAATGAAAACGAAATTTAGGCATTGCCCATTTTTTTCTTGTTTGCAGCAAATACAAATAAAAACATAACAAATGTAAATCCATTGTCATATACTAATATAGACCCCTACTTCGTGCATGTGACTGATATAAATATATCATAGCCCTCTCGTCAATTTATATAAAAATAGTTTTGTTAATTGGCGGAATTACTCATACATCTTCTTATGCCATAGTTCAGCCAAGATTCATCTTCCTTGCGACTGACTGCCAGGAATCTTTTTCGACACTGCGCTCGATCGCGTTAATTACTAAAAATTGAGCACAATTATTCATTCATAAACTTCTTGCTCTTCGCCGTATTCGCTTCCACGATGGAAGTGACGACGTTGCTTATACAGACACCAAACTGAAGATCCGTTCTTCTCTATAAATGTGCGAATCTTATCTACAAGTAAGCGATTCGACTCTTACTACAAGCAGGGCAGCGACCGTTCGTCAGTGCTGCAGCCTAGCATGTGAGTCATCTGCTGGCGTATGTCACATCGATTTGACCTTTTGCCGCATCTCAACTGGACTAAGAACGGTTACTGATGAGCAGCATTGACTACGAGCTGCTAATCAATGAATTAATTTCCTCCAGTGTGCTCTTCAATTTGTGCTGCATGATGATGATCGAATGAGCTAAACTGACAACGCCATATTCATCCGCAAGCAGCCAGCTCGCAGCTTTTAGAAAATTCCCACCCACCCCAACAGTCATCATGATAGCATTTGGCATTGCCCCACGTCATTTACTGTGCAATATATGGGGACGCCCTTCAGTGCAATCAATCCAATATTAACCTACAGGTTTGTGCGGCCAACAGACGGGCGTTTCGCTTCGGAGTTGAGCAGCGGGACGTAACGGATGGTTTACCACCCATTTGGACCGCCCCACCTTTTTGTTTCAGACTAGATTGAGGCTATCGATAAACTACGAGGTGATACTTGGAGGGAGGAAGGTGATTACCATATAAAGAAAAAGCTTCGAATATTATCCATTTCTATATTATTTAATTACAAAATGATAATCCTATAATGTGAGCGATTGTACCATGTTCAAAAATCTCAGAAGCGTCCAACGATTTCTGAACAAATTTTCAAGATAGAATAAAGATTCTTTGGAGTGATTATGAGTTTTTGTTTTTTTTTTTGATTCGGTGGAACGCCTTCCTGAACTCGACAACGTGGTTTCCATTCAATACCCACGAAAAGAAGAGTCCTCGTCTGTATCGAAATTCGTCTGTGTTGCCGAGAGGAAAATCGATCTCTATTTTTGGCACAGTCGACGCACACTTTCGCTCTCCTGATATGTGTTGTACCTACCACAGCTGATTCCCACATAGGTCACAATGTTTGTACTAACAGTCAGAACGGCATAGATGTGATGCTGCGGTGACCGACACGGTAGAGTGGAAATTTAGGAAAATATTGTGGCGTCCCATAACCACGAGGTAATAGGTTGAATGATGGAAGCGAGGCTACAATCGAGTTGCGGTCCGATTGATATGTTGTGGTTTAGTTAAGCGGGGAAAACGATGATGTCTATGGCTTTCAACAGCAATATAAAAAAGGATGGTCAATGATTTTGTTTGCCTCTTGGCAATGACCTTTTTGAGGATGTTAACTTGGTCATGTTGACAGCAAATATTTGACGGACTGATGAATGGTGGATTACTTCACGAAGAAGCATTGAGAACAGATTTATTCCCAAGATTTCGTGTAGCAGTTTCAATTGGTAACAAATCTTAACGGAAGTTCCGTGACTGAGGATATTCTACACAAATTCACATTACAATTGGTATGGAGTAATTTCCATTGCTTTTACAAACAAAGCGGTTGCGCATGGCTTTGAGAGTCGAGAGTTGAGTGTTTAGTCGAAAGACCATTTGGTCGGAAGAACATTTAATCGAAAGGACAACTAGTCGAATGAACATTCAGTCGAATGTAAACATAGTCGAATGTTGAAAGTGAATTCAGTAAAATGGATAATTAGTCAATGGATTTTTGATTACCTTTATCAATACGAAACGTTGTTCTTATAATTGAAAGGAAATTTGGTTGGTTTGTCTCCTAGTCAAAATAAGATTCAGATGATTTTTTAGAGGACAAATTAACAAAAAGATACACCGAGTTTGATAATAAAGCTCTGTGATTAAATCTAACAAGGCAAGTCGACAATGCATGGAAAAGCATCATAAAAATAGAGGGACTGCCGGACACATAAGCATTTACTGAAAAAATCTCTAACTATCAGGATTATGTTTACTTGTATATCACATACAGATAATATAATCATTGATGATTCATACAAACTATTTTTGATCATTTGAATACGTTTTTCGACGATGTATTTCGATGGAGGATTTTACGGAAAAAATCACGGTTCAGAAAAGTATCGCTTAGTACCGGACACTATTGCATCATGTTTAAATATGAGCAAGTTTCTGTTACATTAGTCAAGACATCATTAGGAATAGTAATATTTTTCACTTGCTTCAAGTTGTAGATATTAAAATGTGTTAGTAGAGCTTATTTGACTCTCCAGCTAAATCGCAGTATACCACATATCGTATAATACACTTTGCCCAGGGACTCGAGAATGTTTCCGACCCGAAAACATCCTAGACAGGACCGAGAATTGAACTCGCCATCTTCGGATTGGCAATCTTACGCCTTTGCTCACAAGGCTACTGGAGACCCCAGAGAATAAAGTTGAAAAGCAGGCCAAGTTCCAGTGAGAATGTAGACCCATTGAAGAAAAAGAAGATCTAGATATCATACAAAATGAAAAATATTTGTTATGAAGGTCTTCGCGCTAAAGCGTCCATTTTTCTGCTTCATATCGGCAAATGGTCTTTTGATCCGCATTACAAACATCAGCTAGCCATCAAGATTCCGATATTCATTAGATGGGTTTCCAGTAGCCTTGCGAGCAAAGGTGTAGGATTGCCAATCCGGAGATGACGAGTTCGATTCTCGGTCCGGTCTAGGATGTTTTCGGGCTGGAAACTTTCTCGACACCCTGTGCATAGTGTATCCATTGTACTTGCTACACAAGATACATACTCATGCAATGGTGGGCAAAGAAAAGCTTTCAATTAATAACTGAGGAAATGCTAATAGAATACTAAGTTGAAAAGCAGTTCAAGTTCCAGTTGGAATGTAGAGCCATAGAAGAAGAAGAAGAAGAAGATGTAGATGAAATTATTTGATGAATTCAGTGGGATGAGAAAGTTCAGTCAGCAGCAGAAGAAACGATTACGGAGCCTAATGAGAATTTTTCACCCGAGCAAACGGAAACTTCTCCCGAGCAGCACACATGTTTCGCATAGGTTGCTGCAACTCATATGTGACCAGAATTAGTCACAATCAAGTTGCTGCAACTATTTTTGTATGACTTGAGCTGCTCGGGCTAGTGGACTATAGAAAAATTTTAAATCCTACAGATATAACAAAATTAGGTACAGATAGGGACCTATTATTTATTTATTTTTTTTTTTGCTAGAACTCAATCAATGCTATTTTACCAATATTCCATCATAGTCGGCTTTGGGATATTTCATTGATTCACATAATTCGACTATTATGTCTTTTGATCAGCTGGCATACCTAGATTCATCGCAGTTGGTTAGAAGGGTTCACCAAAGTCAATAACCTGTCGGGAATATTTACCGTTTTACTATTATGTGACTTTTTAAAACACCGAAATAAACCACTAAAGTTAATCTAAATATCCATTCGACAAAACGTCTTCGACGAAATGTACCAAGATTATTCATTCGAAAATCTGCTTTCGACTAAATGTCCATTCGGCCTTGTGTCCTATTGACCAAATGTCTTTCGACCAAATGTCACGCTTATTCAGTGGACTGAAAATTAATTTTCGGCTAAATGTCTATTCGACCAAATGTCCATTCGACATAGTGTCCTTTCAACCGAACGTATTTCATCGAAATGTACAAAGATTCTTCATTCTAAAATCTGCGAAACAAGAGAAACAAAATCGATAAGGCTACACTGCCCTTAACCACAAATCAGACTTATCTGTATACGGCATCCATATACTGACTTACGGTTAGCGGCAGAACAGGAACCGCTGCGAAAATTGGATGATAAGTTCGGGGTATAAAAAATGGATTTACTTCATTTTCATGCTTCAAATATTTAATACATGTACCTATATGTGTACAATTACAAAATATTAGTACTTCGCAGATGAAATTATTAGCGCTTCATCAACGGCAGCGGCTCTCAACCTGGTGTACATGTACCCCAGGGGGTACCTTGGATGAAAATGCATAATGCCGGATGTATTACAATTTTAATCAAAACTTGTTCACTCGATTGTACCTTGACAGATGCGTATTTCGACCTCAACAGTAAGGTCGTCTTCAGTGTCTCGTACTTGATTCGACTGGTGGAATTAAATGGGAAGGTACAAACTCGTCTCATGACAGGTGTAGACATTCCACTAAAAAGCTCAAAATAATTTTCTTAACAAAACTTATTGATAAATTCTAGATATATAGCCTAGATATATAGAGGCCAGGAAGCCTTCTTTGAAGAGGTCCGGAAGCACCTTTTCAAGAGGCCCGGAAGCCTACTTTTAAGAGGCCGGAAGCCTACTATTAAGAAGCCCGGAAGCCTCCTTTCAAGAGGCTCGGAAGCCTTCTTTTGAGAGGCCCGGAAGCTTTTTTGAGAGGCCTTGAGACCACCTTTCAAGGGTGTCAGGCCATTAGGCCGAAGGCCATTTGGCCGAAGGTCATTAGGCCGAATGGACATTAGGCCGAACGGTCACTAGGCCGAATGGCCATTAAGCCGAATTAGCAAAAAGAAGCACCTCACCCTTTCTGCCTTCTCCCTTCTTGAATCTTCCTTCTTCTTTCTTCATTCTTCTTCCTTCTTTCTTCCTTCTTACTTTTCACTTCTTCCTTCTTATTTTTCCTTCTTCCTTCTTCTTTTTTCCTTCTTTCTTCTTCCCTCTTCTTTCTTTCTTCCTCCTTCTTTTTTATTTTTTCTTTTTCCTTCCGTTTTCTTCCTTCTTCCTTCTTTCTTCCTCCTTCTTTATTATTCTTTCTTCTTCCTTCCGTTTTCTTCCTTCTTTCTTCTTTTTCATTCTTCCTTCTTTCCTCTTCCTCCTTCCATCATCCTTCTTTCTTCTTCTTTCTTCCCTCTTCCTTCATCTTTCTTCTTTCTTCCTTCCGTTTTCTTCCTTCTTCCTTCTTCCTTCTTTCCTTCTTCCTTCTTCCTTCTTTCTTCTTCCTCCTTCCATCATCATTCTTCCTTCTTTCTTCTTCTTTCTTCCCTCTTCCTTCTTCCTTCTTTCTTCCTTCTTCCTTCTTTCTTCTTTCTGCTCTCTTCTTCCTTCTTTCTGCCCTCTTCCTTCTTTCTTCTTTCTTCTTTTTTTCCTTCTTCCTTCTTCGTTCTTCATTCTTCCTTCTTCCTTCTTCCTTCTTCCTTCTTTCTTCTTTCTGCACTCTTCTTCCTGCTTTCTGCTCTCTTCTTCCTTCCTTCTTCTTTTTTTTCCTTTTTCCTTCTTCCTTCTTCTTTCTTCCTTCTTCCTTCTTTTTTTCTTCTTCCTTCTTCCTTTTTCCTTCTTCCTTCTTCCTTCTTTCTTCTTCCTTCTTCCTTCTTCCTTCTTCCTTCTTCCTTCTTCCTTCTTCCTTCTTCCTTCTTCCTTTTTCCTTCTTCCTGCTTCCTTCTTCCTTCTTCCTTCTTCATTCTTCCTTCTTCTTTCTTCCTTCTTCCTTCTTCCTTCTTCCTTCTTCCTTCTTCCTTCTTCCTTCTTCCTTCTTCCTTCCTTCTTCCTTCCTTCTTCCTTCTTCCTTCTTCCTTCTTCCTTCTTCCTTCTTCCTTTTTCCTTCTTCCTTCTTACTTCTTCCTTCTTTTCCCTTCCTCCTTTTTCCTTCCTCCTTTTTCCTTCTTCCTTTCTACTTCTTCCTCATTGCGCAGTACTCACTTCTCACTCCCCAGTTCTCATTCGGCCTAATGTCCATTCGGCCAAATGACCGTTCGGCCTAATGACCATTCGGCCTAATGACCCAGCATCCTTTCAAGTGACACAGAAGCCTCCTTTCAAGAGGCCCGTAAGCCATGTTTCATGAGGCCAGGAAGCCTCCATGCAAGACGTCTGGAAGCCTCTTTTCAAGAGGCCCGGAAGCCTTCCTTCAAGGGACAGAAGACTCCTTTCAAGAGGCACAGAAGCCTCCTTTTAAGAGGCCCGGAAGCCACGTTTCAAGAGGCCAGGATGCCTCCTTTCAAGAGGCCCGGAAGCCTCTTTCCAAGAAGCCCGGAAGCCTACTTTCAAGAGGCCCGGAAGCCTATTATTAAAAAGTCCAGAAGCCTACTTTTAAAAGGCCTGGAAGCCTCCTTTCAAGAGGCTCGGAAGCCTTCTTTTGCGAGGCCCGGAAGCTTTCTTTAGGGAGGCCCGGAGACCTCCTTTCAAGAGGCACAGAAGCCTCCTTTCAAGAGGCCCAGAATCCTCCTTTCAAGAGGCCCGTAAGCCACGTTTCATGAGGCCAGGAAGTCTCCTTGCAAGACGCCTGGAAGCCTCTTTTCAAGAGGCCCGGAAGCCTTCTTTCAAGAGGACCGGAAGCCTACTATTAAGAAGCCCGGAAGCCTACTTTTAAGAGGCCCGGAAGCCTCCTTTCAAGAGGCCCGGAAGCCTTCTTTTGAGAGGCCCGGAAGTTTTCTTGTGAAAGGCCCGGAGACCTCCTTTCGAAATGCTCGGAAGCCTCCTTTCTATTTCTAGAGACATGGAAGCCTCCTTTCAAGATGCTCAGAAGCCTCCTTTTAAGTGGCTCGGAAGCCGCCTTTCAAGAGGCTCGGAATCCCCTCTTCAAGAGCTCGGAATAATACAAATTTCATCCAACTTTATGGAGACCCATATATCATGTAAATTTTGAGTTCCATTTTTCATGTATCTTATGAGTTACACTTATTTTTTTTACAGTAAAAAAATATAGGGGGTACCTCAATTAATGCAAAAGGGCGAAGGATAATCTCGGCCATAAATCTTAGAGAATTTTTGAGGATGAGTATTCAAGGGATAATGCTACCTGAAAAACTTGAAATTGCAATTTCCGTGTCTGACAACATTCAACTGAGCACCGAGAGCATGATGTGCCTCGTGTGTAAATTAAGCGAAAATTTCAACCGTCTAAGACGAATTAAGTACTCTCCATTTAATTCCACCAATAAATTTTCGATATCTTTGCAGATACGTATTTCGACCACAACTGTGTGGTCGTCTTCAGTGTCTCGTACTTGACTCGACTTATCTGCAAAGATATCGAAAATTAATTGGTGGAATTAAATGGAGAGTACTTAATTCGTCTTAGACGGTTGAATACATTCCACTAGAAGAGCTAAAAATATTTTTCCGAAAATTTCATTTAATGGCAAACCGCAAGCTTTATCAGCGAAAATCGTAAATAGCTATTAACATATCTAAATATC
Organism: Armigeres subalbatus; assembly: GCF_024139115.2. Taxonomy (NCBI): domain Eukaryota; kingdom Metazoa; phylum Arthropoda; class Insecta; order Diptera; family Culicidae; genus Armigeres; species Armigeres subalbatus. The sequence goes on along the minus strand of NC_085140.1, from coordinate 425,245,378 downwards.
TAAAACATCAAAACCTAATACACTGGCCGGCATAAAAAAAATTATTGCGGTAATACCAAAATAAATTTATTGGCAAAAATTTATTTTAGAATATCTTGAATTCTATAGGTTGTGAGATGACACACGAGCATTGGCTCCGAAGCCTTTTCTGTATTTGTTGTTTTCCTTTCCTTTCTTTAATGTCTTTCTTACCTGCCATTTTTTTAAATCCATTTGGTAAAATATGTGTAGAAGACACTCGAAAAATCGCATCCATGCGATTAATGGAGATATTCCATAAGTATTCCTATCTCTGTCCCTATCTGAGTAAATATTTTAGGAGTAGGATATATACTTTTTCGAACTCTTAGAATATTTACCCTCATAAATCCATTGTTTTTCACATTTACTTACTTGATAACATGATTAGAATGGATTGTCTCCTCTTGGTGAAATTACGCCTAATGGAGTATACGTCGCCAGTTGCATAAGCTATCGTGTACACGGCGTCTCCCAAGTTATACACTCTCTCTATTTGAGCTGCTTTTGATGCTCTTTTAGTACATGTATGAAATAGGTATCCAGCCCATCGTAGTCTGCCGTATATTATAAGAATACCCATATTTAGTGTTTCAAAATTATTCACTTTTTATCGAAAAAGTGATCGGAATCGTAGATTTGCAGCCATAAGCAACTGGATTTGGTTTCAATGCATGCTGGGAAGTAGAAAGTCGTAGTTGTAGTCCCTAGGTGAAACTTTGAGAAACCTTTTCTTGTATGAAACATTTTGAATGAAATAATTTTCATTTTTTCATCGGGCCCTTATAGAATGTTTTGCTACCTATTTATATTTTGTTACCCGCTATTCGAAAGACCATGAAACAAACTTTCTGAAACTTCTAAAAAAGATATTGGCAGTTGAACAATGCATTGGTTTTTCAAAATCTAAAAAGTGCTTGGTTCTTAGCTTTCAGTAGGTCAACTTAAATTATGAATCGGAGAAAGTCGATTTTTGATTTTCGGCCACCTGATTGCACCGATAGGTGGTGGATTTTTTTTTTGCATTATTTCATAAATATTCTGTCTTTCCCTAATGAAAAAATGCGGGATTCCGAAGGGAATCATCCAATAATTTCGATGGGAATCCTGTAGTGATTACGACGGGAATGTTCCAGGGATTCCAACGGGAATCCTCCAAGCATACCGAAGGGAACCTTCAGGGATTCTGAAGAGAATCCACCGGGATTTCGACGGGAATGTTCCAAGGAGTCCGAAGGGAATGTTCCAGAGATTCCAAATCCTCCCGGGATGTCAACGGAAACCCTCCAGAGATTCCAACGGGAATGTTTCAGGAATTTCAACGGAAATATTCCAGGAATTCCGACGTGAATGTACCAAGGATTTCCAGGAATGCTGAACCAAATCGTTGAAGGATTCCGAAGAAATCTATCGAGGGATCCCGTAAACGAGGGAGTTTGAACTAATCTTCCAGGGATTCGGAGAAGAATCTTCCAGCGATTCTGAAGGGAATTCTCCAAGGATGTTGAAGCAAATCGTTGAGGGATTGCGAAGCAAACCGTCGAAGCATTTCGAACAAATCGTCGAATAATTCCAAAGTAAATCGTCGAGGGACTCCGAACTAAATCTTTGGGGAATTCTGAAGCAAACCGTCGATGTATTCCGAAGCGAATCGTCGAATGATTCCGAAGCAATTCGTCAGAGGGATTCCAATTGTCTAGAGATTGTGAAGCAAATCATTGAGGTATTACGAATTACATCTTCAAGGGATTCCGAAGCAAATCGTCGAAGGATTCTGAAACAAATCGTCAAGGTATTCCGTAGCAAATCTCCGAACCTTTCCGAAACAAATCTTCGAACAATTCCGGAGGAATCCTAAAGCAAATCAACGAGAGATTCTGAAACAAATCCTGCATGGATTATGAAGGGTATCCCCCACAGATTCCCAAACGATACCGAAAGGAATCCGGTGTAAATTCTTCTGGATTCCGGTTGGAATACTTCAATGATTCTGAAAGGAATTCTTTATAAATTCTAATGAGAATTCTTCTCGTATTCCGGATTCTGATGAGAATCCTTCTCAGAAATGAGAAACAAGCTCATTTGTCTTCCACTCATTTTATTATAATAGGGTAAATATGGGATATAACGTTTTTGTCTTCAAACTTTTTCAATAATTCATTTTGCTATATGTTGAAAATTGATATCACTTCTAACTAACTTTTTAAATCCAAGGGGAGTTTTTTTTTCCTAGGGATGACTAAGGCCCCCCCTTATTTACGCCATTTGCACTAGCACCTCCAACTGATTGAATCCCAATCATAATAATTCAAGTGTATAGAAGATGGCATATTTCTAAACCTTGTGGGCCGTGAATTATCCACTCCATAAACTTTTCGATTTCATGCTAGCGCCACCGTATCCATAACTGAACTGATCTTCAACTGAAAGGCCCAGACATCATGAACATCTATCAGAAAGATTGTAAGCGGCTATCTACTAAGTATAAATTTATGTAAACATAATAAAAGCATAAACCAACGGTGCAATGCAAAATACAAGGCGCGTGCTCGAGTTTGTCTGACTAAATTATATTTATAAGGACTATAAATAACAAAAATTCATTCAAACAAATTGTACGATTATCTTGATGCTGAAGAGTGATGAACACCTGTTGTTGTTGATATTGTATGGCGGAATAAAAAATATTTAAACAAAATGGTAATCTATCTCGAAAACGGTAATACGTAGGAAGCTGACTTCGTGAAATTTTTTGATCAACATTCGATCAGGAATCATAATACCCAGGTAACCAGTAAGCATTATATAAAGCATTTAAGTATATGCGCCTATACTGCAAAACATTAAATGCCAATAAGCCTTATAGTCGCCTTTAATGCTATTTTAATGCAGGTTTTGGCCCAATATATGGCTGCTTAAATACTCAATCCTACTTTATCGATTAAGTAGAAATTTTGCTGAGTAGCATTTATTCAGCATCCGAAATGCTGAATAAATGCTTAATTTTAAAAACAAGAAAAAAGGTTTTTTTAATGGCATTTTTTCTAATTCTTTTTTTACATAGTTTTTTTTTTCATAATATATCGTTATTGTATTTTTATATTCAAATGAAACACAATTTTTAACTCTCTTCGAGCGGGATTCAAACTTGCGCTCTTACCACCCGACGCTGTAGTTGTCATCGCCCTTACCAACTGGCCCATACGAGAGAGATGGTAGTGGGAATAATTTTGCCCAACATAAACATCAGGAACATTGAAACTCAATCAAACTCATCTCAGAATGAAACCGTCACAAACGTTATACCCAGTTGCAATGAAACAGCTACAGTAGTGCTGCTTTAATGCATCCATCGAAAATAGTGCAATGGAGTAATAAAATGTAGCTAAACTGTGTAATTAGGTTAGGTTAACAACAAGTACTCCTGTCAATGGTCTAGATGAAAAAAAAAAAACATTCTGCACGTACCGATTTCTATTCTCAAAAGGAAGTTTTATGGTTCAATATTGGAAAACGTTTGACGTATGAACACTACAGGCCTTAAAGTGGCACTAATGTAGCTGTTCCATTGCACTTAACGAAAAACAACATTGTGCATTCAAAATGCTATTATAAGACTATGCCTCTCATAATTGCATTGAGAATGCTTATTTAGAACAGCCAGGTTTTCGAAATGCTTATTTACAGCATGGAGCATATGCAATGCCAGTATAATGCTACTATACTGCCGCTAACCGCAAGTCGAGCACATCTGTATATGGAGGCCCATATACAGATGTGCTCGACTTGCGGTTAGCGGCAGTATTGTGCTTATTTTAATGCTTATTGGTTACCTGGGTATGCCCTCGAACAAAAGTGTTTTCTTAGAAGTAATTAATGTTTCAAAAATGTCTTCTCCATAAACTTGATTGCTTAAATCTACAGCATCGTGAAAATGCGCGTTTAGACGTCTGGATTTTGTTGTGACAATATAAAATGGGATTTGAGATTTTTGCTTTGCTTTTTTTGAGATTTTTTGCTTTGAAACCAAATATTTTTGACCAGGATAATATTTTATACATAAAGCCCTCAGTCATTTGCACATGCATACATGTGTAAAATTAGATTCGAATCATTGTCCTTCTAGTCCTTCTCATGAAATCTGAATACAGCAACTTTGGATAGGCATCCCAATCTCGAAACGCAATTTAAAGCAAATCGACAACAAGAAACAATCCAGTCCTGATCATTATGAACTTTCCAGTCTCGCTGCTATAACTCCCGTCACGTCTAAGAATAAAACCGTACCTCCTAAATGCGATAATGAGCGGAAGCGTTGCATGTTTGTCTATTCCCATAGAACAATTGAAGATAATCTTCACTTAACCGGATCGGCCGGTCACTTTTCTGCTACAGGCCGGTGCACGCTGACAGGCTGCCCGAATAGGACGGGATAACACAGTTCAAACATATTGGGTTTATTTAGTTCTTCAGAAGTAGAAAACAAATCAAATTAGAGGAAGTGCATGAAATTAGAGAACGCATCAAGTCTACAATAACTTTTGTAATCAACTTTTCTATTAAAAATTTGGTCAAATTGGCTATTAAATTAAATCTATATTAAAATGCTTTACATGATGTTTGAAAATAAAAAGCCATTGGTGTTATATGTTATGTCAAAGGATATATCTGTATCAAATTTTTTCTCAATTGTGATATAGTTTCTCACATCCTCCGGGTGTCTCGTGATAAGCAAATTCATACGGCAATCGGTGGTGACAGTGGTGACAAACGCTTTGAGAAAAAGCCGCCAAAACGACCGGCCTACTGCCTGGATTTAAAAATCCCTTGAATAACTTTCGCATACGCTGACGTTGTTCGGAGGAGTTCGTAGTCAGGGAGGATGGTTCTGCCTGCACCTTTCAAAACTTTTTCGACAAAGATCAAAACATACACTTTGTAGACTTTACAAACAAAATTTTACTGCTCCTACTGCTCCTCTAATTCTGATTTTTTTAAGAAAATTTTCAGGAAATTGTGTGATTGGAAACACCTTACGAAAATGTAACAAGGAAGCTAGAATAAAAAAGTCAATTTATATTTTATATTTATAGTTATAAGTTATTTAGGATATTTTTCAAATGTTTGTGAATGAACTTATTCTCTTCTTAACTAAAAATTATATAAGATACTACTTTTTTGCAAAAGATTCCATGTTTCCGACATGCCATTCTCCCCGATCAAGCGTAAACGAAGAGTGGGTGGAAGAGGGGACTTTCTGACGACCATTAATTCGTGGACAATTTTACTAAGTGTTTACTTTTCCATTTGACTGCATGAAGCAGTACCGAACTGGCCCCGCTGATTCGGAAATATGTGTTTACTGGAAAGCTACTGTCTAGAATATGCAGCACAATGCAAACAGATTCGAGATGATGATGGCGATGACGATGATAATCTTCATGCAGATGATGGATTCTGGTCGTAATCCAAAAATAAACCGCGATGCGTTACGATGTTGGCCGAGGGGCTTGGTAATAATAGAGTGATTCACGGTCAAATTGTGCATAAATGTGAAGTCGGTAGATACTGGTTTGGGGTCGTTTTCAATGGAGAGATAAATTGTACGTAATAAACAGTAACTGAGCTGCGTGTATGCTGAATCAAGATACGCACGCAATCAGTCTTACAGTTGTTTATGGACATGCCAAAAATTGTAACAATCGTTGGAAATGAACTCTTTCTTCAAACCTCACCAAATCTCTTCATTCAACAGATTTGATCTTGATGGAACATGGTAGTGAATGTTGGAAACTCCATTGCTTTAAATTTTTCCATTGCTTTGAATTTTTAGTAGTAACAATTGTTGTATCCATTAGACTATCAAACACTTGTTTCTGCAAAATATGGCCAATTGAGCTGATTTGAGTGATAAATTCAGAACACTATCCATCTCAATTGATACTGCAAATAGTGAAATGTTCAATTTCCTGCAAAAATCATCTCAATTCAACTCTGTCGGGCAGAGCTAAGCAGTCACACTTTTCATCACGTAACACAATCCAAAACTATAATATCCCGACGGTTATGGAGAAATCACGTAAATGACATCGTCGGCTTCGAGGCGACAATCGTACACTTTCTTGATCCATCTGAAATATGCACCCGCCAATCAGCACACCGCAATTGTAGTGTCTATAAATCTCAGGATGATTCTGGCTTGTTGCAAACCTTTGGAATGGGATAGAAATAATTAGCATAAAAAAAATGTTCAGTCATAAATCAATTGTGAATGGAGCCGGCTCATCTCCGATAGCTGGGTGCTCCAATTTTGACCAACAGATAAGAATGATAAGATATCACTTCTTGATGTGCATGATGCGTTGATTTATTACAAAGACTGCAAGACAAAGAGAAAGGGTCTATAATATTGTAACACTGTAAAGTCTGGTTTTTAAATAACTAAATGAAATGTTTACCCTCCAAAACGAGGGGAAACAGATAACGCCTAATTGAACTTCTTTATCGCGATTCCAAAGTCAAATGTTTATAGTGTTGTACACAGCTTGACAACTGCTGTAAAAAAATACGAAAAAATCGAGAAAAGCCGGTTCAGAGGAATATTTTTACATGTATACCAGACTCATACACCTAAGGTGAGAACAACCATGACATCCACCGTTACACATAAGAAATTAATTAAATTACTAAACATAGTTTTTTGAGCTTGAGCATAACCCAAGTAGAGGTGAACAACTTATTATTCATGTTATCTTATTCACAAATGGCATCCCAACATCAAATTTTCTTTACGATGGCAAATTTTATTTCTTCCGATTCCAGAGCAACAATGAGAAACTCGAAGATATTGGTTATTGTCAAAAAATAATTGGTGGGATTGAGATTAACACATATACGAGCTTTTACACATGGTATAAAAAATCTTGTTCATGTCACCAATATTTATCTCCTTCAAACAGTAGATGTACGAATTTTGTCAAGTTTTAGCAGTATAATGTGATACAGTTCGTAGTCTGAATTGCCTATTATCCTACAATTGACCAGATGGAACAAGTCAATGAGTCAAACTACTTTCAACATTCTCTGAACATACTTGGTTTGAAGATGAAATTAATTTCGTAAAAACAAAGATAACATTTTATCGGGCGGTTTTTGTCTTCCCTGACCCTGAGTCATGGTTATTTTTTACCCCCCTAGGCCCATTGTAATTACCGATAATGGAACGCTATACTTTAGTCATTTGCAGACGGCGCCATCGACCTGCGTGATGTAATATCGATTTTCGTCTCAATCAATACGAGTTTTTCGCATCCACCTCTCAACGGTCGGAGAGTAGTTGGTGTGACGTGTTGACTGCGATCTACAAACAGATGTTCGGTTCGGGATGAGAGGGAAAACCATAGAACCATGTTCGTTGGTCGCCTACGCAGCTACGACAGGGTGGGACTGAGATGATGATGACGGTGGGTGGAGAAGGTGATATGTTTGTTGTAAATAATATTGGTTCTTCCGGGTGAACCCCGTCCAAAAACTGGGTAATAAACGAATGATTGATTGGATTGGTTTTGCGGGTAAATAAACTTTTTAATTATGGTCGGTTAAATGAATTCATTAGCATGATTACGGATAGCAATTTATTGTAATATAAGGGATTTAATACAATGAAAAGCTATTATTAAAGTGAGGAATGCTATAATAGATATAGCAGCAGAGCTGGTATTGTAATCAACTTTCATTCGGGATTAAGGTGTATACGTTTTTGAGATTTTTCAATTACTTACTGATGGGTCCTGTACACCCCTAATGGTGCAAAGAACCGGCTTAAAAGATCTGCATCCTAAGCGTCGTCAGTGAGTGATTTCCAGCTATAGCTTTGACCTGTTGCCAGATTAGATTTCGATCAACTTCTTTTATTTATTTATTGAGGTTTTATCCAATCAAATCTAACCAATCAAATCATACTCTAAAGCTACATTTGTGTGAAATTCGTCCGTATTCTGTTTCATCTCACTATATATGTACGTTTGAACAGAACTTCTTGTGACGCCGCGGAATATGTAATTTCGATTTTTTTTTTATTCATGAAGATATTTTTAATTTAACATATATACAACATGGGCTTCTTATTTCATATAGTATAACCTCCAATTTGTTAGAAGAATCATAATATCTTATACTTACTTTCCCTATTCTTTGTCTGATTAGTTTAGTGGAAAACATGTCTAACTCTCACCTAAGTAGACTCAGACAGGGTACAATCCCTCTCAGCGTTATTGGCTTCACTTAGACAAAAAAATCTTATTGCGTTCCATGTGTTGATGAGTTCGATATGGCCGGGGATTTGACAAATCGCACCAAACGCCAAAAAAAAATTAACCTATTTCCTGTACAAGCTTTTGCTTAGCTGATTTAATTGATCAAAAATATGTTTAGATATCCCTCTACCCCATAACTAAGGATATCCAATAACAAATGTGTGGATGAAATAAATTAATATGAAATGATTTCCGTTTTCCTTATACGATCAAAATATTACAAGTCAGTCGAAAAGCCGCTTGGTGCGCTTTGGTAGAATCCCGACTGAAAATCAAAATAAGGTTTGACCCAACAAAAGAATCAGCCTTGATGATGATGAACCTTTCTTGAGTTAGTAATCGAATCAGTTAATTGTCGTAACAGCTTGAGTAAAACATCCATCACGGTATGCTAAATATCGTGAGTGTTTATAATGATGAGAAGTCATATTGTTTCATTTAGTTTTTGATTATATTCCTGGTAATAATTTATTGATCTCTTTAATTCTTCCTTAGGACTTCAGTCTTGTGAATCTGCAACGAAAATGATTTACGACTGAAAGGTGTCAACTATTTTTGCGATGCTTAGGTCATGTGAAAAAAATAGGGTTTATGTTTGAAATCGGTAAATATTCAAATTGACAAAAAAAATTATTTTAACTGATTAGTTCTAAATTACTGATTATGGAGACGCGTGGTGAATAATATATGACATAACGAACATTTCTAAATGTTTGCTATGCTATGGAAAATCAAGTTATACACGGCATTTTGAAATACCCAAAGGATATGCGGTGTTTCGAAAATGTTTCGTTTCAGCAGATTCGAAACGAAACACCGCTAAAAACACTTTAACGAAATTCTGGCGTAAGTAGCTGCATATCTGTTTATGGAAATGTTTTTTTTTTTTGTCTTTGTTTAAGAGACTTGCAGCCCGAGGCTGGCTCGTCTCCGATTTATGGAAATGTTTCATAAGCGATTTGAAATATGTACCTTGTGATTGTGTATGAAACATTTCAATAATCAGGTACACTGGAGTCGGTTTTTACGCGGGCGAATCATACCGCGTTAAAAAAAACTCGTAAATTGCAGAATCCGCGTAGAAACGACTTCATCAAAAATGTTTTTCGGCGTTTTCTCGAGTTTCCCGACCTAGTTTAGCTTCGATTGACTACACATACACTCCCCCACAATTATGAAACACTTTGCGTTGCGTATTTACTTGTTGTAACAGTATTTCGTAGGTTGCATACTGATAGTTGTCATGTATATTCTTTAACATTATTTCTCCAACTGCTTATGGATTACTATTTGGGAATTAATATACCAACCCAATTGGAGGTCCAAAATGATAAAGCATAAAAGCTACCATTGCAGGCCACGCCCATTTTCTCCATTAATAGAGAAAGGAAGGAAATGATGATACGACATCTACTTTAACGAGAGGTCGCAACGCCCTCATAGATGTCAAGGAGTTTGATGGTTGGAACGGATTGTAGTTTAGGAATATCAATGGTATAAGTTTGAACAGACATTGGGAGATTTTACTGGAATGGGGCGAAGCCAGGGTCGCTCTCAATAGATAACGAACAACGTTAAAAGAAAGGCAACAACTGTTTCGAATCATAAGCCATGTTAGTTATGGCTCAAGAAAAGTTGGGTGATGAAAAGAGCTTTCTGAATAATTTACCACCGGCGGTGTGTAGTCTGTCTCTTTCCGTCCGTCGAAAAATTGTGATACAAAACACTCATTCAAAAAATACGGATAGATGTAGTAGATTGAAGCCAATCTTTATCGCCCTTTAATTTATCAAACTTATATACAAGTGCGAAAAAAAAACAGATCGGATACGCAGCTCCCTTAAAGAAGTGATGATTCGCGTTTTGTTTTCGCTCATTTTATGTTGGGGACCGCACAGCTGTGTGTATCAATACTGATTTGATACCTATCAAAAATAATCCTGCTCTGCTTGCAGGTTTAATTGAAAATTATTGAGCTGCCACTTTTGAGTTTAACTTGCGTTTAATTCGAGAAATGAGACAGATCTTTAGCAAAACGAAGATAATGTTTTGTATAATGAACATTTTTAATCAGTTTTATTATTCGAAATACTTTCCAGCATCGAATTCGAGTCTACGAACCAGCAAAGGGGCCCTCCTTAGCCGTGCGGTAAGACGCGCGGCTACAAAACAAGACCATGCTGAGGGTGGCTGGGTTCGATTCCCGGTGCCGGTCTAGACAATTTTCGGATTGGAAATTGTCTCTACTTCCCTGGGCGTAAAAGTATCATCGTTGTAGCCTCATGATATACAAATGCAAAAATGGTAACCTGGCTTAGAAACCTCGCAGTTAATAACTGTGGAAGTGCTTAATGAACACTAAGCTGCGAGGCGGCTCTGTCCCAGTGCACAGTGGGAATAAAAGGGCCCGTAACAGTACTTATTTAGATGCCGCTATTTTAGAGGTCCGGAAAAGACCCATTCTTATGTAAAAAAATCCAAGGAATCGATTGGTGATATTTTCACTGCAGACAAACCATAGGAAAGGGCCCATTTTGCCCGATTTTCCCCAAAATACACCATAAAAACGAATTATTCAACGGAAAATCTTATTTGCCGCTCCCGAAAAGTACTCAAATATTACGCAAATGTTGATAGTATATTGGTGAAATGGATTGAATTGAATTCTGTGCGTGTCATAACTCAAAATTAGCCTATTTTGCCCGATTCTCCCCTAAACTCATGATTTAGGAAATAAAAGCTTCTGGAAAGTAATTTCTCGCGTTTAAAATGATCTTTGCTGGTGCAAATCCATTCAAAATACATGCAGACAGATATATTCTAATCGTTTCGTGATTAAAGATTTACGAAATAGTCTATTTTGCCCGATTTTCCCCAAAATACACCATAAAAACGAATTATTCAACGGAAAATCTTATTTGCCGGTCCCGAAAAGTACTCAAATATTACGCAAATGTTGATAGTATATTGGTGAAATGGATTGCATTGAATTCTGTGCGTGTCATAACTCAAAATTAGCCTATTTTGCCCGATTCTCCCCTAAACTCATGATTTAGGAAATAAAAGCTTCTGGAAAGTGATTTCTCGCGTTTAAAATGATCTTTGCTGGTGCAAATCCATTCAAAATACATGCAGACAGATATATTCTAATCGTTTCGTGATTAAAGATTTACGAAATAGTCTATTTTGCCCGATTTTCCCCAAAATACACCATAAAAACGAATTATTCAACGGAAAATCTTATTTGCCGCTCCCGAAAAGTACTCAAATATTACGCAAATGTTGATAGTATATTGGTGAAATGGATTGCATTGAATTCTGTGCGTGTCATAACTCAAAATTAGCCTATTTTGCCCGATTCTCCCCTAAACTCATGATTTAGGAAATAAAAGCTTCTGGAAAGTAATTTCTCGCGTTTAAAATTATCTTTGCTGATACAAATCTATTCAAGATACATGCAAACAGACATAATCTAAACGTTTCGTGATTGAAGATTTACGAAATGGATCATTTTGCCCGTTTTTTTTCTAGCTGATTTTATCGGGATGGGAATCCGGACCTCCTTTAAAAGCTCGTTTTTTGAAGTGATCCTATAGCCTTTCGGTACAACTTCCTGGAGGAACTTCCGGAGGAATTTCTAGAGGAACTTCCGGAGGAATTCCTGAAGGAACTTCCGGAGGAATTCCTGAAGGAACTTCCGGAGGAATTCCTGAAGGAACTTCCGGAGGAATTCCTGGAGGAACTTCCGGAGGAATTCCCGGAGGAACTTCTGGAGGAATTCCCGGAGGAACTTCCGGAGGAATTCCCGGAGGAACTTCCGGAGGAACTTCCGGAGGAATTCCCGGAGGAACTTCCGGAGGAATTCCCGGAGGAACTTTCGGAGGAATTCCCGGAGGAACTTTCGGAGGAATTCCCGGAGGAACTTTCGGAGGAATTCCCGGAGGAACTTCCGGAGGAATTCCTGGAGGAACTTCCGGAGGAATTCCTGGAGGAATTTCCGGAGCAATTCCTGGAGGAACTTCCGGAGGAATTCCTGGAGGAACTTCCGGAGGAATTCCTGGAGGAACTTCCGGAGGAATTCCTAGAGGAACTTCCGGAGGAATTCCTAGAGGAACTTCCGGAGGAATTCCCGTAGGAACTTCCGGAGGAATTCCCGGAGGAACTTCCGGAGGAATTCCCGGAGGAACTTCCGGAGGAATTCCCGGAGGAACTTCCGGAGGAATTCCCGGAGGAACTTCCGGAGGAATTCCCGGAGGAACTTCCCGAGGAATTCCCGGAGGAACTTCCGGAGGAATTCCCGGAGGAACTTCCGGAGGAATTCCCGGAGGAACTTCCGGAGGAATTCCCGGAGGAACTTCCGGAGGAATTCCGGAGGAACTTCCGGAGGAATTCCCGGAGGAACTTCCGGAGGAATTCCCGGAGGAACTTCCGGAGGAATTCCCGGAGGAACTTCCGGAGGAATTCCCGGAGGAACTTCCGGAGGAATTCCCGGAGGAACTTCGGAGGAATTCCGGAGGAACTTCCGGAGGAATTCCCGGAGGAACTTCCGGAGGAATTCCCGGAGGCACTTCCGGAGGAATTCCCGGAGGCACTTCCGGAGGAAGTCGGGGGGGAACTGCCGGAGGAATTCCCGCGGGAACTTCCGGAGGAATTAGCGTGGGATCTTCCGGAGGAATTCCCGGAGGAACTTCCGGAGGAATTCCCGGAGGAACTTCCGGAGGAATTCCCGGAGGAACTTCCGGAGGAATTCCCGGAGGAACTTCCGGAGGAATACCCGGAGGAACTTTCGGAGGAATTCCCGGAGGAACTTCCGGAGGAATTCCCGGAGGAACTTCCGGAGGAATTCCCGGAGGAACTTCCGGAGGAATTCCCGGAGGAATTTCCGGAGGAATTCCCGGAGGAACTTCCGGAGGAATTCCCGGAGGAACTTCCGGAGGAATTCCCGGAGGAACTTCCGGAGGAATTCCCGGAGGAACTTTAGAAACGATTAGAATATGTCTGTGCTGGATATATGTCTGTCTAAAATGATCTTTGCTGGTGCAAATCTATTCAAAATACATGCATTTTGAATAGATTTGCACCAGCAAAGATCATTTTAAACGCGAGAAATTACTTTCCAGAAGCTTTTATTTCTCGCGCTTAGTTTCATAGGGGCGTAACTGTATTGATCGATTTCTCTTAATCGATTTTATATTTTGTTAATAACTCAATTGTTTCAAAAGCTACAACCGTGACTATTGATTCTAGTGCAAGATACATTCATCCTTTATCGCACGAAACCATTAAATCATCGACAAACTAGCACAATTCGCTACAATAATAAAAAGAAAACATCGACGAAAAGAAATCGATCAATACAGTTACGCCCCTATGAAACTAAGCACGAGATTTCCTAAATCATGAGTTTAGGGGAGAATCGGGCAAAATAGACTAATTTTGAGTTATGTCACGCACAGAATCCATTTCACCAATATTCTATCAACATTTGAGTAATATTTGAGTACTTTTCGGGAGCGGCAAATAAGATTTTCCGTTGAATAATTCGTTTTTATGGTGTATTTTGGGGAAAATCGGGCAAAATAGACTATTTCGTAAATCTTTAATCACGAAACGATTAGAATATATCTGTCTGCATGTATTTTGAGTAGATTTGCACCAGCAAAGATCATTTTAAACGCGAGAAATCACTTTCCAGAAGCTTTTATTTCCTAAATCATGAGTTTAGGGGAGAATCGGGCAAAATAGGCTAATTTTGAGTTATGACACGCACAGAATTCAATGCAATCCATTTCACCAATATACTATCAACATTTGCGTAATATTTGAGTACTTTTCGGGAGCGGCAAATAAGATTTTCCGTTGAATAATTCGTTTTTATGGTGTATTTTGGGGAAAATCGGGCAAAATAGACTATTTCGTAAATCTTTAATCACGAAACGATTAGAATATATCTGTCTGCATGTATTTTGAATGGATTTGCACCAGCAAAGATCATTTTAAACGCGAGAAATTACTTCCCAGAAGCTTTTATTTCCTAAATCATGAGTTTAGGGGAGAATCAGGCAAAATAGGCTAATTTTGAGTTATGTCACGCACAGAATTCAATGCAATCCATTTCTTCAATATTCTGTCAACATTTGAGTAATATTTGAGTCCTCTCCGAGAGCGGCAAATAAGATTTTCCGTTCAATAATTCGTTTTTATGGTGTATTTTGGGGAAAATCGGGCAAAATGGGCCCTTTCCTATGGTTTGTCTGCAGTGAAAATATCACCAATCGATTCCTTGGATTTTTTTACATAAGAATGGGTCTTTTCCGGACCTCTAAAATAGCGGCATCTAAATAAGTACTGTTACGGGCCCTTTTATTCCCACTGTGCAGTGTGGGGATGTAATGCCAATAAAAAGAAGAAGAAGAAGAACCAGCGAATGTGAACACTTTTTGGTAGGGGGCTGTCCATAAACCAAGTAGACTCTTGAGGGGGAGGGAGGGGTTTCGAAAAAGTCTACGTTAGTCTACGAAGGGGGACGGGGGGGTACACAAAAAGTCTACGTAGACTTTTTTATTTTTTTTGGGAAACAATTTAGAAAGCAGCACCTTGCACATGGTTCACTATTGTTTGATTTTTTTTAGGGCTCTTACCAGATTTTTTTGCAAGACTTTATCGAAATATTCTCTTGAATTTTTCTAGAAAAATCTAATGAAGTTCACTGATGTATACTCGGAACTATGGCTTAAAACTATATGGATTTCTCCAGGAAATTCTTCTGTGTTTAGCAGGAAAATTCTCTGAAGTATTCTATAAAAACTTTCGAAAAAAAATCAAAATTTCCACTTGGATTTTATAACAGATTCTATTAGAATATCTTTTGATTTTCGTCGGGAACTTCTTTAGAAACTACAAGTGATTCTTTAAAATTTTCACGAAAAATTATGTCGCACTTCAACGGGGAATTCCCCGAAATTACAGTAAGAAACCCTTCTCTGGAGATTTTTGGGAAGTTCCCGGGAAATTTTTCTTAATTTCGAAAACCCTTCGGAATTTTCGCGAGGAATTCTTTGGATAGATAAACGCAATTCTTCAAAATGTCCATGGAAAATTCTTCGTATATTTCACGGCAATTTCTTTAGAAGTGTTAATGCGAATTCTTTGGAATAATCAATGGAAAATCTTCGGAATTTCTGAAGAAACTATTGAAAATTTCCACGTGAAATTATTTGAATTTTTTCCGAGAAATTCACCAAAATTACAACTGAAAATTCCCTATAATTTCCACCGCAAATTTTTCGGTAAAGTCTTTGGAATATGATTTTTTTCAATTTCCTCAGGAAATTGCTCCAAATCTGCAAGAATGTAGGAAACCATTCTAACATTCCACGGGAAATATTTCGGGATGTCCATTTAAACTTAAAATTACCTCGGGAAATAATTCTAAATTTTCACGGAAATTTACTCGGAATATTAACGGGAATCGTTTTGGAATTTATAAGACAATTCTAGCGATTACAATGGATGATTATTCAATGGGATATTGAATGGAATTTTCAAGAAAAGCATCGGAATTTTCACGGAGAGTTCTTTGAAATATTACCGGGAAACTTTAAAGATTATTATCGGGATCTTCTTCGTAAATTGCGTCGTATTGGAATGTATACTTGGCTTTCTCGGAATTTCAACTAGAAATTTTTCTAAAATATGGAAATTCTTCGGTTTTCTACAAATTTGAACCGGCGTGGAGAATTATCAGATGCGTGACATATTTTATGCAGTGGCGTAAGCAGTCAAATTCAACGGAAATTTAATTACTTCACTTTGAGATTTGGTTTCAAGAGCTGTGGACAAAGGATTAAATTAGATTTCGTTTACATATGATATTTTGTAAAATTTGGAAAAGTCTACGTAGACTTCAAGGGGGCGGGGGAGGGGTTTCGGAAAAGTCTACGAAAGTCTACCAGGGGGGAGGGGGGTTTTTAAAACGTGAAATTTTGGTCTACGTGGTTTATGGACAGCCCCTAGTTACTCCGCGTCAGACTGAAGCCGGTTTACATCACCATTATCACAATATCAAACCACAAATTTTCCCAACCAATTTCGATCAATAATCTCGTCAGTAAATTTTCTAAACTTCTTGTACTTCAGATGTTGGTGTTCCAACCATTTAGGGTTTAGTACTGATTTGGAGAGTCACATTTTGCATTAAAACTAAAATAACATCTGGTTCCCCTTGTCACAATGAGGAAAACAAATTTTTAAGTATTTAAGTAAGTAAAATTTAGCATTAGTATTGTTAACGATGTACTTACCTATTTGGAATATGAGGAAGGGCAAAATCTATTTCACCCTCATTCCCGTCCCAATCCACTATGGTGGAGGATACAGGATACATATATGTTTTCTGTATCTTTGTCCTATGCCGAGTAATATCAATTTATTTGGAAGAATATGACATTGGCCAAATTGGTAAATCTTGAGATAAAAAAAATACCATATCTCAAATGCCGTGTAAAACGCATTTTTTGGTTTGCCTCAATCGGAGATAACAACTTTTGAAGAAAAAAAACCTAATTTTGACAGAAAAAACAATTATAACTTTTGATTGGCAAAAGATATAGAGCATATTTACATATCAAAAATTGCATTTTTATTTGAACCGGTGCCAGCGAAAGTGGTACATGTTACAATGAGTAAATTTTACAGGAGACGCATTTTTCCAAAAACTTCGAAAATAAAATTCAAATTAGCGTATTTCTGCATCTCAACTGTACCAACGTGTTATGAGTGATGTGCCTAAAGGTGGTAATGAGAAATATGCGAAGTTTCTTGACAAATTTCAAGTTTGTTGGAACAAAAGGCACATGTACCACTATTAATGGGAACAAAATGCAACAGAAACCGAGAATCGTTGACAGTAAAAGTGGTACATGTACATTTTTAAAATTATTTTAAACGACAGTAAACCATCTTGAAATTCAAAATAGAGTGAAAATCTGTTGCGGAAACATCTGTGTTGTAAATTTTTCTTTTCAATAAGCTTATCTTAGTGGGTAGAACTGCACATGTACCATTTTTCCTGGCAATGAAATTGCCATTGTGATATATACCAGAAATTAAAAAGTGCATATCTCCAGATTTAGTTGTCAAAAATCACTTTTTCGTTATTCCCTTACTAAACCTTTGCTCACAGAAGCAGTTGGTGTAAAAAACACAAAATCGACAAAAATGGCTTATGTACCACTTTCGCTGGCACCGGTTCATTTAGCTCTAAAAGTCTCACGAAGACGACTTTTCCGAAAAATCTAAAACGAAAAAATATCAAAAACACTGTTTTTTGAGGGACACCCCAATTCAAGTAGGGGAACTGTTCCGATCTGCATCTCACTGTACATATGTCCATCTCATTGTTAAGCAAAGAAATACGTCGCTTCTTTTCGTCAACATGCGTGCTCACTGCTGAAAAAAATCATATAAATAATAAACAAACCAAATTCCTTTCCATTGCTTTGTTTTTGATGGGATTGAAATTGGAGCTATGAGATGAAGACGCGAACCGTTCCCCTAGGTAATATAGCTCTAAATCAGCTAACTGAAGAGCTACAGTATAAGTTTTTTAGCAAAATTCATTGGAATAAGCTGCGCTACAACTTTGTAGGACATTGCATGTCATTATTCTGCAAAACAACTGCAAAATAAAAATGATGGTCTTACTATTCCGATCAACTTTGTAGAACAACATTATTCTCAAAAAAAAAATTTTTGGCGTAAAATGTATCTCAAATCGTAGTGGTTCTCAACCTGGGGAACATGTACCCCTGGGGGTACCTTCGCTGGCCCCAGGGGGTATCTCGAACAAAAATACGTAATGGCAGATGTATTACAATTACAATCAAAACTTATTGATGAGTAAATCAAAGACTATTGAACGTACCCTCCACAACCACTACAGTGTATGAAGGGCTAATCAAACAGATCAAAAGAACTAAAGGTCGAATAAGAAAATTTAAAATATCTTCAGTGCAATCTATCTGATCGAAACAAAATGTAGATTAATATGTTAAGAACACGCTTCTAAACTTAATTCTGTACTAATAAGGGTTCGGAAGCCTACATTGGAAAGGTATTTTTTTTTTCGAAAAGCTCAGTTGCTTTGTTGCAAGAGCAGGTAGGAAACTTCCTTCCAAGCAGCTCGGAAGCCTGAATTCAAGACGCTTGCAAGCCACCTTCAAGAGGCCCGGAAGCCCCCTTTCAAAAGGCCCGGAAGCCTCCTTTCAAGAGGCTCGGAAGCTTCCTTTCAAGAGGCTCGGAAGCCTCCTTTCAAGAGCCTCGGAAGCCTCCTTTCAAGAGGCTCGGAAGCCTCTTTTCAAGAGGCTCGGAAGCCTCCTTTAAAGAGGCTCGGAAGCCTCCTTTCAAGAGGCTCGGAAGCCTCCTTTCAAGAGGCTCGGAAGCCTCCTTTCAAGAGGCTCGGAAGCCTCCTTTCAAGAGGCCCGGAAGCCTCCTTTCAAGAGGCTCGGAAGCCTCCCTTCAAGAGGTTCGGAAGCCTCCTTTCAAGAGGCCCGGAAACCTCCTTTCAAGAGGCCCGAAAGCCTATTTCATAAGGCCCGGAAGCATCCTTTCATAAGACCCGGAAGTCTCCTATCAAGAGGCCCGGAAGCTTCCTATCAAGAGGCCTGGAAGCCTCCTATCAAGAGGCACTTTATTTCAAAAGGTCTGGAAGCCTCCTTTCAAGAGGCCCGGAAGCCTCCTTACGAGAGGCCTCCTATCAAGAGGTGCGGAAGCCTTCTTTCGAGAGGCCCGGACACCTCCTTTCAAGAGGCCCGGAAGCCTCCGTTCAAGAGGTCTGGAAACCTCCTTTCAAGAGGCCCGGAAGCTTCCTTTCAAAAGGCCCCGAAGTCTCCTTTCAAGAGGCTCGGAAGCCTCCTTTCATGAGGCCCGAAAGCCTCCTTTCATGAGGCCCGGAAGCATCCTTTCAAGAGGCCCGGAAGTCTCCTTTCTTTCAAGAGACCCGGAAGCCTCCTTTCTATTAAGAGGCTCGGAAGCCTCCTTTCAAGAGGCCCGGAAGCCTCCTTTCAAGAGACCCGGAAGCCTCCTTTTAAGAGTTCTTTGGAATTCTTCTTTCAAGATACTCAAAAGCGTCGTATCAAGATGCTCAGAAACCTCTTTCTAAATACCTTGAGGCTTAGCAGCCTCATTTCAAGAGCCGCTAACCGCAAGCCAGTCCCATCTGTTTATGGATGCCATATCCAGATGGTACTGACTTGCGATTAGCGGCAACATATTTCCCGTTATTTTTTAGACCAATTTTTCAGATATCTTATAACTAACGCTTATTTTAATTTACAGCAAAAATTAAGGGTACCTCAAATCATGCAAGAGTTCGAGAGGTACCTCTGAAGAAAAAGGTTGAGAACCTTCTTCTTCTTCTTTTCTTCTTCTTCTTCTTCTTCTTCTTCTTCTTCTTCTTCTGAGTGGCATTACATCCCCCACTGGAACATTGCCGCCTCGCTGCTTAGTGTTCATTCAGCACTTCCACAATTATTAACCGCGAGGTTTCTAAGCCAAGCTACCATTTTTGAATTCGTATATCATGAGGTTTACTTTTATGCCAAGGGATGGAAATTGTCTACCAAATCGAAAATTGCCTAGACCGGCACCGGGAATCGAAGCCGGCCACCCTCTGCATGGTCCTGCTTTATAGCCGCGCATCTTACCGCTAGGCTAAGGAGGGCCCCCTTACTTTCATACAACACATGAAAACGCTTACTTATGAGCATTCGTAACGACCACATGGTGCAATGGTCGAGGCTCGAGACATGGTTTCAAATCCAGATAAGGTTGAAATACGTTTTTTGTTAAGTAAATAACATATAGTGAAACAGGACACAAACAATCATAAATGTAATGCATGATGAATTACACTAATTCAAGTGTTGATCTGTCTTCAAAGTCTCCAAAACAATATGCAGGGAACTGCGGAACTGTATCTACAAATGAATAATGCCAAATTGTGTTAAAAACTGGCATCCTCTAGTTGGGTGAAATAAATATACAGAGTTAACCATACTGAGTAGGTAAGAAATGAATGTAGATTGAAATACAGATAATTTAAATTATCAATTATTCTTCGATAAAACTCATTTGGTATATCGTGGCAGCCACTATTTTTGTTCAAAATGCTATTTGTTGTAACGAAATAAACTACTTTCATCATTGACGACACCTTGGAAGTTGAAAAAATATGCGTTCGACGAGATATTATATTGCTTTTCTTCGATTTATTGCAGTTACGACTCCAAAACGGACCCGACTATTTTTTCTCAGTCCTAGAGTTTAGCTCGGAGTATTAGTTTTGATGGAGATTTTTTTATTAATAACGGTCAGGGGAGCAGGTCAGAGTAAAGTACACACTCCAAAGAACTCGATTTCTTTTATCTTGCACAGTGTACTTTTTTTATTCATCTGAAAATTATAACAACATTAGTTTAGATATATTTTTGCCTTTCTCGTACAACAAAGTTGTACCAAAAGGCTATCATTTCACTCCAAAATCAAACTTTTTATAGAAGTCTCGGAGACCCATGATGTTATACACCAATCGACTCAGCTCGTCAAGCTGAACAAATGTCTGTCTGTCCGTGTGTATGTGTGTGTGTGTGTGTGTGCACACGAAAACCGAAAAACATTAGCCACTTTTTCATATAGTAATTCTTGACCGATTTTCTCGCAACAAGTTGTATTCGACAGAGGACAAAGCCTTGTTGATCACTATTGAATTTGATAACGATAAACCATTGCTTTCAAAAGTTATTAAAAAAATGGAATCGAACTATATAAGGCCATATAAGATTGGTGTCTTGGCTAAATGCGAGAAAGGCAGTATCACCACTCGGTGAATTAAGTTGGGTTTTTGTTACTTCAACAACTAACCAGCCAAATTTAAGATGGATTTTGTTACAATATTTTTAAGAAATTATAACTCCCCTTGTTATAATTTTGTTATGCAATATTGATCGCGTAACGTTCTGATGATCATGATTGATATGGACAGTGTGTGGAGACGCATGGTACATAGTAAGTTAGTGTCGCAAACTCAAAGGCATCCAAATGTGAAAAAAATCTTTTTTCACACTTTTCAAAACTTCTACCATCTGAATTTCCAGCTTTTAGCGTCATGAACTGACTATTGACTTTTTATACGTGATTTAATTCTTAAGATTTGTTTGTGTTCTTTCGCTCAGTTATCAATTACATTTTGACAAAACAAGCGTATTCAGAATATACCAAAATTTGAATAAATGTGCGCCCCGATTGAGTTAATACCTTCTTCTTCTGCTTTGCTTCTTCTCAGGTCCCGATGACGATCCGCTGCCGAACGATGACGGTTCGGCAGACGACGGCGATGACAATAGTAAGGAGTTTATCACAATCAAGGTCACAAACCCCAGCCAGAATGGTGACGGAACGGACAGTGTCAGTGGTAAACTGACGGCGACGACGACAGCGACGGCCACCCCTTCACCCCGCCCTAGCAACAAACACCACCAGAATGGAGAGAAACACGGTGGCCACAATACGACCATGGACGGAGGCGAACCGGACGAGCACGAGGTCACCATGCAGAGTATGCACGGTCACGCGCATCCCCAACAAGGGAAGGTGTTTGGCTACGTCAAGATCTCCATACTGTTGGTTGTGTGGCTCATCTTTACCGGGTTTCTGATGTCTAAGAACGAGAAGGAACTGGAACCACGTCAAATGTCCATCCCTGAGGGAAGAATCAGAAGTATGTTCCCTGTCAAATGTATCCTGTGCATTCGATAATTGTGATGCTTTTTTCTAGCGTATATTCTACCAGACACACCCCCTGGATCAAGGGTAGGAATCTACCTCAAAGGTGCCTTTCTCAACGACCAACAGCACAATATGACGAGCAATTACGTCTCAGTGAATCTGCAACTGCTCTATACCCATAGCAATAGCTCTAACCTCACGTACATCCAAGAGCATGATGTTAAGCATGTCGAGGTAGGTAGCCTTTGAACATGATTTATTGAATCCCAAACTATTTTCTTCCGTACTCTTCTGCAGAACATTACCGATGCCTGGTTAATACCGATGCCAATGGATCCCGACCAGATAGATCGGATGGAGGAGATCACGCGAAAACACGTATTCGACATCGGCACCGCGAATCATAAAAAGGTTAACAACGGGAAGGCGGTCATTCGTGTGCACCTGTCGAGCAACGTGGAAGCCGACGTTCCCGCTCTATTCACCTACGATTCGACACCCATCGACAAGGAAACGGGCGTCATCTATGCTGCGATAGTACTGCTAGGACTGTACGTTCTCATTATTTGGGAAATAGTGAACCGTACCTTTGCAGCCATGCTGGCTTCCACGTTGGCGATCGGTGTGCTCGCGGCTCTCGACCAAAGGCCCAGTATGCCAAAGTTGATCTCGTGGATTGACGTGGAAACTTTGCTCCTGCTGTTCGGAATGATGATCATGGTCGCGATCCTCTCGGAGACCGGTATCTTTGACTTTTTGGCAGTATATGCCTACCAAGTGACTAACGGTAGGGTATGGCCGCTGATCAATTGTTTGTGTATTTTCACGGCCGTACTATCGTCCTTCCTGGATAACGTTACTACCGTACTTCTAATGACACCGGTCACGATACGATTATGCGAAGTAATGGAACTAAATCCAGTGCCGGTGCTGATGTCGATGGTGATCTACTCGAACGTCGGAGGCACACTGACACCGGTTGGTGATCCACCAAATGTCATCATTGCCTCCAACAGTCACATTGCGAAGAATGTTAGTCCCTATTCGATCTCTTCAACTTTCATTTATTACTAATGTTACCCATTTTTAGGGAGTCAATTTCGCCACTTTCACACTGCACATGGCAATCCCCATCGCGATCGTCATGGTGACCACATACTTCCAGCTGCGCATGAAGTTCAAAACGATCAGTGATCTGCGGTTCAGCGAACCTCAGGACGTTCAGGAAATCCGTCACGAAATCGCCGTCTGGCAACGTGCAGCCGCGTCGCTATCGTCCTATTCCAAGGACGAAGATCTGGTACGCGAAACGCTGCTCAAAAAGGTAAACAAGTTGTCCCGATCACTGAAGAAGAAACTAGTCAGCGGTTCGGTGCCGGTCGAGTACAAAGCCACGCTGGAGGAACTCAAGACCAAGGTATGTCAATGCGATTAGGGGAAGGATCATTAAGATTCTAAATGAACAATTCTTTCCACAGTACCCGATCAGAAACAAGGTGTTGCTGGTGAAGTCCGCAGTTACACTGGCCTTCGTCATCACATTCTTCTTCTTGCATTCGGCACCAGATATACAGAAGCTGTCTCTCGGTTGGACCGCCCTGCTGGGAGCCGTACTGCTTCTAATTCTTGCCGATAGGTAATGACCATTCATCATACCGAAATACATATATCATGTTCACTGACAATTTCTGTCACATTATTAGGGAAGACATCGAATCGGTGATTGCCCGCGTCGAGTGGTCCACCCTGCTGTTCTTTGCTGCCTTATTCATCCTGATGGAAACGCTCGCCGAGCTCGGGCTGATCGAATGGATCGGAAAGCAGACGGAGAATGTTATTATGTCCGTATCGGAAGAATCTCGCTTAGCTGTTGCCTTATTACTCATTCTCTGGGTAAGTACCCGATTTTCACTGATGGGTTGATAGAAGAATATCTAGAAGGGATGGAAAGTGGCTGCTGGACAACATTATTTTCAAAAGCTAAGAATAACCTACGAAACATTTTATCGGCACTTTCCATTATTGGCTAACGCAGATACTGGCAGCGCCAAAGTCGTGGTAATAGTGGAGCACCAGCAATGTTGGTGTAGTTGATTCAATAATAATTTGCTGCTAACAATAAGAACTGTAATTGGATGGGTTAAGGATGGTAATCAGTTCAGCGAGAAATTAGTTTTAAAAAAACAATTAGGCAGTTTCAAATATAACAATAGGTATTTTAATTCTATTTAATCGGCGAGCAATTGTTTAGTGAGAAACAGCCACTAGCCTTTGAAATGTTTCTCCAAAAACTTTAATTCTTTGAATTTCTGAGAATATCCGGAGTAGTATTAAAATAGATCGACTGTAATTTAGATAGGGGAACTGCTCCTTGAATTCATACCATGTACCCTAATCAATACCATTCGAAAACAAAGAATTGGTGCTCAAATTGTTTTATTTCTCATTTTTGTGATTTTTTCAGCAGTAAGCACGCCGGATAACAACAAAACACGACACAAATTGAGCCTAAATTGCCTGTTTTGCAAATGTTATTGATAAAGGAACATGTTATTTATAATGGAACAGATTCCCTATTTTGGGGATTTTTCCCCAGGGAACCCCCAGGATTTTGCCTTTAGTTGAGAAAATAAACCTCTGCAAAATTTAGCTTATTGCATAAGCTGGCGCATTTGATTTCAAGTTTATATGAGGTTTTCAGCCGAAATACATATATAGGAGAATACACCTCCATCACTCTTTTGTTCTGGATATTGTTTCAAGAAGCCCGTTTGAGCTCAGAATTGCAACAAAGTCAGCTGGTATGTTAAAAAAACGAACAGTGGGTAATGTCTGTGACATAACCACTAAGTGGACGTAGGACTTGACTTGACCATGCCTTTAAGATACATAATATGTCCAAATTTTCCACATCAACTATTTTGGATAAATAATCGGCGTTGCATACCAGACGAGCTCGGTGGTCTAGTGGCTACCGCTTCTGCCTTATGAGCAGGAGGTCGTGGATTAAATTCCAGGCTCGTCCCTTTCCTACTTTGTATTTCTATCATAGTTCTTTCTGTGTTTCACGTTCTACCAACACAATTCCTACTGTTATAACCTTCCACACTAACAAAACCTCCCGTGGCACCTATGAGAGGTCGTAGAGTTCTCTGCATCTTTCTTAATTAGGTGTCCGACTAACCATCCTTCCCCAGCATTCGCAAGGACGTGGCCAGGGCAGATCTGGACTATTGGAGAGAGTGCATTGCTTCCATCTAAGAGATAGTGATTAGTCCCAAATCAATATCTGTGGTAACGGATGAAAGTGATGCTACTCTCACACAATAGTCCAGGCTTGTACCACCTACGAATTTGTGCGAATTGCTCAATGCTAATGCTAATGCTAATAATCGGCGTTGCGTACCATTCCTTGGCAAAATCTTCTCATCAAACCGACACAGAAATCAAATCTACCTCGAACAAGAATCATCAAAAAAAAAATTCAGGAAGTATCTGTCCGGTCACGGAATATTAGCCTCGACAGTGGCAACCTTCCCACTGAAGGACTGCCTGAAATAAGCCACAAGTTGGCACAGCAGGGGATGTAGACTGTATCTCAGCCCCTCCACTGAAGGGCCTCCTAATGCGTGCGATAGCGACTAAAGAACATTATTTTTAACTCTTAGAGCCTTAAAAAAGGCTGTTTGCTTCGGCTAAGTGCAAAACGTAAGAAAACGATCTTTTCAAATAACCGCGAATTTCTAGCACTTTTCTTTTATACCTACTTAATTTTGAATCTTCTCTGCTTCCCAATTGGCTATCTCTTGCCAATCAGCTAGTGTCTTGTATCCCGCTTCTTTGTCAGCCAAAGCGTCATCATCATCAACGCGTTCGAGAAGGGCTTCTTCTTTTTTACGCTTGTTGCTCGCTGCTGGCGTCTATTTCCTAACGGGACTTTTCGCTTGATACAGGCCAATAAGCCGGGCAAGCGAGCTTAGAATTGCAGTTCAGGTGGGAAGTACGTGTTCTTTTCTGAGACAACATTGTTAGTAGTAGAATGAAGGAAACACCCGGAAACAATGTTTATCTACATATTTTTTTATCAATGCCAAAAAATCCAACATTTGATGAAAATCGATTGATAGTTTATCAATGCTTGAGCTGTTATCGTTTTTTTTTATCCAAATAAGATTATATGAGAGATTTGGACATCTTATGAATCTTTGAAGGCATGGTCAAGCGAAGTCCTTCGTCCACTTCGCGGTTAAATCAGAAAAATTATCCACTGTTAGTTTTGACGCTATTTATGAAAATCACGCATAAAATTTTATCTCTAGAATATTGGAATGGCACCCAAGCACAATTTCTATCCCGAAGGGTTGTCACGCAAGCTAATTAAATTTTTAAAACGATTCTACTGCGAAAAACTCTTTAGTAGATCTTGAAAACTTGATCAATGAATCGTCCACTTTGAACGTACAGGGGCACACTAGAAGTTAACTTGCTGAAAGCAGTGTGGCAAAAGGCATCTAAGGTACGATTTCTCAAATTTAAGCACCTTAACCAAAAAAAATATTTGGTAGGCGTACTAGCGAACACCATCCATCATAACCGGTACCATAAAGTTTTTCATGAAAAGTTCCTAATTTTGAGAAAACCCGCGTTAGATGTCTTTCACCATATCAATTTCTGGAGGTTAACTCATGCCGGCTATTTGCGTATATACGATAGCGCCTGGCTGTGGAAGTGGCGGGTAGAAAATCAGCCACTGTCAATAATTCATCTTGTTCAGTGTTGTCATTGACAGTCTATCGTCACACCGCCGAGCCGCGCTTACTGTCCGGTAGGCTTCTCCTTTGTGCGGTGGCCTCGACAATGCCGGACCGAAAATTCCGATGATGCTGACGATTCTGCCTTGCTCTTGAGAAAGCTTAAGTTTGCGATTGCGTGGCTGAGACGATGGAGCAACACTTCAAAAGTTCTGGCGATGCTGTGGTTGCTGTGCCTGTTCTTGTCAGATCTCAGGGTCAGATTGAGAGGAAAAAAATCGTGCTGCGCTTTTTTATGCCTTCCTGACCTAGCGAGAGCTCATTCGCTGACGTCTGCACCAATCAGAGCGTGGCAATGGAATGATGCAAGAATGATGCGGTACTCATATTTATAGGTTCTCGTGAATTCAATATTTTGCTTTGAAAACAGTTTTGGGCCTATTGAAACAAGTTTTCGGATATTATCAAGCATGAATATGAAAGGCATACTTGAAAGCTGTTGATTGAGTGGTTAACTGCAGAAAACTGTTCAATAGGGCAAAAGCTATTTACGTTTGAAATCTTTCAACACAGCGTAACGCGGTCGATTTAAAAAATTTGAAATGACACCCGGTATAGTAAAGAGAGACGTAAGTCCTACGTCAAAAAACAATCCCACAGAACATTACATATCCAGATCGACAATCATCGTATGTTTGAGTACAAGGTTTTGGATACCGTCTGCACCCGGTACCTTGTCTAGTTTAAGTATCTGCGCAGCAACGATCATCGCTAGTCCATAGTGGTACCACATCTGCTGACTTGTATAATGTGTTGACCAATCTGATAGGTCATGTTATTCACTTCTCATGATAGTGTCAATGCCAAGGGAGCAACTGGCAATAATGGGAAGGAACTGAAAGAGCGACCTTCAGGTCCAACTTTGCGGCATTCCGCAAACAAAACATCAATTACTATGGAGGATAGTCGTCTTCTACGGTGGGGAATCCTCATCGACAATCTATAGACCACGGATATCTAGGAATCCTATCGTTGAAATGCAATCGGAGAGAAAAAACGAAACTTAGCATATCATCGATCCATAAAACCGAGTCATGTATAGAACTAGATGACGCAGTTCTTAAGTATCATTTTTTGCAGTGATATCATCTTATCATTAACAGTTAGTAGGGAAGGGAGATAGACCAAAATATTCGTGGCGACTCAAGAACTGGCGAGGTTGGGAAATAGGTTTGAGGTATTTCAGCTGTTCATCCGGGTATTTGACGTCGTGAACGGTGGTGTGGCGTAGCGTCGTGCTCGAAATATAGTTCATCATTGACCATCTGGGCTTTGCTTACGATTAGCGACGTCCATCGCCTAGACGCAAGTTCTAGGAAGTGTGGGTTCGATTCCCGCACCGGTAAGGAAGAAACTTTTCGTGATCGAAAATTTCTTCACTGGGTTTTAGCGCATCATTATCGGTCCCGAGCATTTTAATCACCCGCGCAGCGCTGTCATTTTAGTTTCGTCACTCGTTTCCGTATCGGTCACTATATTCGGCTCTCAATTTGGTTGCTGTATTCCGTACCGGTGAAGTTTGACAGTTGTTAGTTTTTCAAATAGCAGCGCTCTTACCGCGCTACTAAATTTGGTCACCTGTCAGTCGCGCTACTGTTATAGCAGCGCGTTTAGTAGTGACCGGTAAAGTGTCAAGTAATGATACTGCGCTGCCAAACGGCTAATACTCGCGCCCGGTAATCTTGCTCTTATGTGTCCTGTCCGTTGCAGTGTCTCATGCTAGGTGTTAAGTGTTCAGTCTGTATGACCTCTGGTCGAAGACGGTGTTCCTGTCTTTTTTATTTTTTATCTTCTGGATGGATGACCAGAGCTTCATGGTACACAGAACAAAAAGACAGAGCCAAAAAACCTTAGAAAGAAAAAATTTAAGTAGACTATTAGATTTTGATTTCCGACAAGCAAAGAAAGGCATAAATGGCCTGCATATAAACCACATCGCGATCGTCAAACCACCTCTTACTTCCCTAAAGGTTTGATTAAGGTAGCCTCACTCCTCTGGAATTCGATCCGCGAAATTTATCTCTATGTATTTTTACATATGCGATGTTTTCGGAATTAAGGCACGGAAAATCAAAATCCCGGCCGTATTTAAAACGCACGGGGACCAAAATCCGGCGGAAAATTTTCCCAAAATGTGAGACTACCTTTACCTCGAATCACAAGCCCGAGGTAGTCGCTTTCTGGAGGCGTCATCTTCTGTGCAATACCAAACAAACGGGATCGATGTTGTCAGAACCAGTACCGCAGGCTACTTTACACCTTAGGAAAATTTTCCGACGGATTTTGGTCCCCCTGCATTTCAAATGGGGCCGGGATTTTGAATTTCCGTGCCCAAAATGATATGAAGGTATCAACCTCTGATTTAATTGTGTTACGGCTAGAGGGATTTTTGATATATTTTTTGTTATTTTAACAACTAACCAGCCAAATTTATAACATATTATGTTACAATATTTTTCTGAAATAAATAAATCCCCTTGTTATAATTTTGTTATGCATTATTGATCGGGATAGTTACGGTGTACTTCGTAGATTCGACACTAGTGATACTCATGTTTTTCTTTTGAAATCTCCATTTAGATTACTATCAGTAATCGAGGTAGGTGTGGTCCTTGATTTTAATCTAGGACAAAAATCACAAATGCATAAGGATTACTATTACTGGCCACGCCCTTCACCGTAACTTGTAAAAGGAAGGAAATGTTGATGTAGTACTTACTTAATGAGAGATCCCCGACTTAGCGACACCCTCATAAGTACTACGGAGTTGGATTTTGGGGAAAGTATTCGTTTCGTCAGGATTTGCCTGTAGCGGACAATGTGATCGTGGTAGACCTTACACCGTAATACACCACGCAAAGATGTTTACCCAGCATTACGGGGGAATTCCTCACCTCTAAACCACGCTCCCGCAGAAACCTTTAGTTTTCTTCTTGGCCAATTCTGCTATACAGGACTTGGTCGGTTGGTTACAAACTGAGGAAACGGATCTAGCAATGTTGGGGAGGGAAAGCAACAAATCCCCAAACTCCCATTCCCCCTTCCGATGACATTGTTGAGATTAAGGTTAAAGAGTAGAGAAATTACGGCCTGGGTTGAGGTGCCTAGGATGCTGGTTATAACCCTGGGATTATAACCCTGGGAAAACCAGGAAATCACGCACACTGGCATGGGTGGGACTTACACCCAGGTTGGGTTGGCAGGGTGGCTCAAGTTGGTATGTAGAACTGGTGATACCATCTCTGCGGAAGCAGACGAGAGCTAGTAGGCAAGCGGTGTCGTTAGCCAAAGCACCTCGAATGCTTTTCGGAACTCCCTGGCTGGATTGAGAGAAATCAAACTATGGACCAACCGCCGAAATTATTCCCACAGTGTTGTTCGCAATCGAAAATAACCTGAATCCATGCGTATTTTGGGGTGATCGTTTTGCACCTTAAAAATGGCACTGGTGAAATCAGTCGCAGCTTCGGTTTGATGGAAGGATAGGAGGCGGCAATGTACAGAGCCACGGTTTCCACAAAAAAGGCTGCATTGTTCTACACAGTTAGGTTATGTTCCCTGTAACACCTAAGCTGACCCCTTGTCTCGGAACGGACAGCCAGATTTGACCGCTCTGAAATGAGAGATAAAAGATAGCGCTCCGAGGACGGTTTAGGATCGGCTGCCCATTTACCTTGATACTGAGACGGTGTCGCCCATTGTACACATGCCCGCGGATGCTTTTTCTGGCCATTTTGACAGTTTTGACAGGGTGTTTTGCAGCGCAGCAATAGCACTGGCGGAATCAGTCGGGACTAAGGCCGGCTTGTCGGAGATTCTTTCAGGGCAGATGTCTACGTAGAGGTTTTTGGGTACCTTGCGTGGACACGGCTTAACGGGTTTCTGAAATGGGATCGGCTGCCCATTTATCCTGAGACTAGGGCCGTAGAGACGGTGCCGCTCGGTTCACAGATACCCACATACACTTTTGACGTAAACTACGTCTAAGGGGAAGACTCGGATACAGGGGGACAAATGAAAATTTCCAAATTCGAGACCGTCACGAAATCATGTAAGATTTTGAACTTTAATAGCGTCTTTATCTTCCGATGGATTTTTGAGATTTATATATCAATCTACGCGGAAATTCTCTACCAATTTGTCAATTATATTGAAACTTTGGGTTAGGACGTTAAAATAGGGTATCGGATCATTTTGGCAGCACCCTCTTTTCTTGCCCGCAAGAGTCACGTTTCGGTCGTCGCCGTTCAGTGCGGTTGGCTTTTGGACTTTGCTTTTTGTGCGGTGTTTCGCACAAAAAGTAGAACAAAGGAGCCGGACCAGTGACCGCGGTCGAAACAAATGTAACGAAAATGCGTAATGTAGTGCATGGTGTATAAAAAGTGATGCAGATAGGGGCATGTTTGTGCAGGCATGAGACGTTCAATTGTTATCAATGCCAAAGCCCTTGCTAGTAATGCAATCATCGCAATTTAATTGCATAAACATGTTTATATTTAAAACGACTTTGGAAAATGTTGAGCATTTTTTGCAAATTGAAAACTAATAAGGCCGTTACACATATTTATTAAAAACTAGCGAAACAAATCCAGCTTTGTCCGGATGTTGAAAATGTCACAATGAACTATTTGCAGCACCGCACTCTTGATCATTTTTCGTCCGTTTGTTTTGTTTTCCTCAACAGCTGACCCAAAATAGTATTCTATTGATTTTTTACATTTCCCCGTTAAATTCACCAACTTTTTGTATATACAAACCTTGTGGATCCCAAAACGAATCGATTAGGGAAAAAATCTTGCAAATCGATCAAGCCGTTCGGGAGTTAAATCGTCAGGAAGGAAATCTTAACTCATTTTTATTATATAGAAGATTATGGTCTACGCAAGGTCAAGGTCTACTGGCCTCCGACTCTCTGCAAAGTCAAGTGGGAGGGGGTAATCTTCTTCTTCTACTGAATCGAGCGGCGTGAAAATTTGAATGCAGAGGTCTTTGGTGCCGAGGAAGGTT
Source organism: Armigeres subalbatus (assembly GCF_024139115.2). Classification (NCBI taxonomy): domain Eukaryota; kingdom Metazoa; phylum Arthropoda; class Insecta; order Diptera; family Culicidae; genus Armigeres; species Armigeres subalbatus. Next base: position 425,213,442 of record NC_085140.1, on the reverse strand, counting down.
CTTAAGATGGTTCGAGACCCCTCTCCTCTTTGAAACCTGGCTCCTATACAAATGAAACACCAATTTCATCATAACTCGAGATCAAGCAAATGGAACCAAATCTGGCGTGTGGAGGAAAGAGGGGCTCCCATACAAATGAACCAAAAATTTCTGCATAACTCGAGAACTAATCAGAGAATAAATCAATTTTAGACAAAATAAAGTTCGTCGGGTCTGCTACTAAAAAATATATATATAAAAATGTTTAAAAAAAATTGAATGAAAACTCCTCGGATTTGTTAAAGAATGTTTTACAAATTCTCAAAATTTACCTGAATTTTTTTTGTTGCTCCTCAAATTGTTATTTTTAAGCAAAACAATCCGAAGGGGGGGGGGGCTTATTTTAAAAGATATTTATATCGGCCTAATAATATTTTGTCCAATTAAATGCGCGCCTGAATCAGAAGGATTTAACTTTGATTCAGGAAGTGTTATTACAGGAATGAATCATGCGGTACTTATTGTACACGACAAAAGCTTCGGAACGCATACGTTCTTGAAACGGGCTATATGAGTTACAATAGAGTTATCACCTTCTTGATCCCTGATTCAAAAGTCTTGCAATGATATTAATAAAATGGTTGCACGAATATTTTATCCATAGTGACACTCAGTGTTGGTAGAATCATACTCAAATCTGAATCATCGAGGTTTCATGCACGAGCTAACTCACCTGCGATTCTGCAGGGGTAGCATCGCGCTTGAGTTTCTCGGCCAGAATCACATCGCTTCGCTCACTCACCGAAAAATGATTTCGTTTTAAAAGGCGTCAAAACGCAATCGAGGCGTATGTTAGCCATTGTTTTAGAAGAAAAACAGTTAATTCAATGCATTCAACAATGAAGAACACGTAAATATCAAATTGTGATTCGAATCATGAGCAAATCTCTGGGCCATGATTCTGATGGGATTTGACTCACGCATGGTTTGAATCGCCGATGAGATGTAAGATTTTGAGATTTTACCAACACTTGTGACACTGCCAGACAGTGGGAGTTAGATTGTAATAACACACACCCTCTTTTCCCGTCCGCAACGTTTACTACTCGCGCGCATCACCACCAAATTAATTGGGTTTTGGTACATGATTGACATTTTATGATTTCTAGTGATGCACGAAAACAAGATATGCCTATGATTGGAATGTTTCTGAATAATAAAAGTTGCAAACGGAAAATATTTCTATTGAAATATTTCATCAAATGCTTCAAAACCCAAATGTAGGCAATTCGGATCCAACAAAGGCATCATTACCACTGATGAATAAATTTGGCTTTTCACAGTAAATTTTTTAAACAATTGTCGTATCCAACAATTTTCATATCTTAAGATACGCTAGTTTTGTTCGAAACCAGCGACATAAGCAATCAAATGAATTTTCTAAAAATATTCATGTATGATGGCACTACAATCCTCAATGAACAAACTGTCTTACGTAGTTTACGTTGGGCGGTTGTGTCTTGTACATAACCCTTCTGATTTTTTTCTGACTGACATGCCACATATACACATCGATGAATACTGTGGTTGATGGTTTCCAGCATCATATATCTAATTCCATCCGGACCGGAAGACTTCCCGTTGCTTCTGGCAACGTAGATTCATACCTTCCATACGTCGTACATTCTCTCTCATTATCGTCTTCTTGGGATTGACGAACTCCACCCACAGCAGACCTTCCTCCCGGCGAGCTTCAGCTACACACCTCATCGGAGTCACTATTTTACCCTTTTCAATAGGGTCGGCAATCTGCACAATTTTCTTCCTGCACATTTCAGCAGTCTTCCTCTTCGAAATTACTGGTTTGCTGCTCGCTCGTTTCGGGTCGACAACCTGCACGACCTCACCTAGTTTAAGTCTCCGTTGTAATTGCTACGGCTTTTCAGGAGGTATATGATCACATCCGTGATACATGTGATGATTTCCATCTTTTGGCCACCGCTCTCCTCGTGCTTGATCATCACCTACGTCCTTCATAAGCGCAGAGTGTGCCTAAGTGCTTTATAGGAAACCAACTCCATAATGTCGCGGAACGTGTTCACCTCGCAATTTAACAGCATTTGTCCCGGTAGTAGGTATATGATGTTCTCCGAAGTTTGACCAACGTTCCTCGCACAGATCTGTATTCTTGAGCTTCATGCGGCGCGTCATAACGACAGTTGCGCCAATCTACATAGCTGGGCTAGGATTAAAATGTTTCATGATGGATGATGGAAAAGGATGAGAAAGGAACCCTTCCCCCTCATAAGCTGGGACTTCATGCAAAATGCCGAAATTCAGCCTTTGAATAAGCAGATTTAAGGTTCCCCCAAACACACGCGACGCGACAGTCGCGACGCGATTCTATCGCTTGGCGACAGTGATTCTGTCGCCGTTGGTATGGAAGCGTAAATAGAGCATGGCCTCCAGCGACCCAACGATAGAATCGCGACGACTAGTTGTCGCCGTCGCTGCGGTGAAATGTTTAGGTCTGGGGGAGCTTTTAATCTCTAAACATTTCTTATGAGAACATTGGGACACCCGAAGGTAATTCAGAACTTTTGCCTAAGCTGCAGTTTGATTGATACACGGTCAACACAAAAGTAATCAAACAGATTTTAGAAGAATTAATCATGATTTAAATAACACATGCAGGTATGTTAGAAATGTGTTTTCGAACGTGCACACACTGCATAACGTTACAGAAAATTAGAGGGCTCAAGGAGCAAACTATCAAGTTATCACAAGAATCAATAGAAAAATATAACGATAATATATAAAAATAATATAAAATAATATAAAAATATAACCAAATGAATACACGAACACAATCCTTTGGATACGAAAATAGTCAACGTGTAATATAAAGAAGATCTTCTTATTCTTCTTCTTCTTATTGGCATTACATCCCCACACTGGGACAGAGCCGCCTCGCAGCTTAGTGTTCATTAAGCACTTCCACAGTTATTAAATGCGAGGTTTCTAAGCCAAGTTACCATTTTTGCATTCGTATATCATGAGGCCAACACGATGATACTTTTATGCCCAGGGAAGTCGAGACAATTTCCAATCCGAAAATTGCCTAGACCGGCACCGGGAATCGAACCCAGCCACCCTCAGCATGGTCTTGCTTTGTAGCCGCGCGTCTTACCGCACGGCTAAGGAGGGCCCCAATAAAGAAGATACCTTCTATAAGAAAATGATAAGCGATTGGGATGTTTTCACCATTGGTTGGACTGATGTGGTTTATCAGTAAATATCCATAATAAATTAGAGTACAGCACTGAGCACGCAGCAGATTGCGAAAAACGCTTCACTCTATAAGAGATGCGCTTGTAATAATAAGAAGATGCCTTCCATAGAACGATTTTATCAATAATTCGCATGTTGCTATTACTGTATTCATAACTAATTTCAACAGAATAGCCTTCAATGTTAGGCATAGCCTCTATCGAGGAACGTCCACTATCCAAACCATTTCCCTTGAAGAAAGAAAACGATTTTTTCGGGTTGAATACTGTGAAAAGCGCCTGAATACTCCACAGGCTCCGTAGGAGGTTAGGTTCTTGTTAGACCCCCTAACCATTCATTCTTAGGCACGGAAAGCTAGATACTGTAAATGAGGGGTCACCTGTATGAAGGATTTTTACTATCGGAACAGATAATCAGTAGCGTTATTCTTAGCCGATTGATAGGCTAACGACACTACACGGCGTCTAGACTATACGAAAAAATGAAGTTAACAATAAAGATAAACTCCACAAGTATGCGAATAGCCGGGCGTGAATCTACTTCACCAGCAAATGGTCTGGCGCCATTACCGCTCGCGGAAAACTGAATAAGCTGTTAGGTTTTCTCTCTATCGTGGTTCAAAAACATAACATAGGTTGACTGATATAATATAAGTACAAGGATGAAATGTTATTGTTTGGAAAACAATTACAAACTAATATTAAAATTAATCACTCCTACCTAGTCCCCTGAAGACTACACCAATGCGAATATGTGTAGGAAACAATATTTGAGGTATTAAAAGTAATAAATTATGTTTCTCATCTACAGGTTTCTGCCTTGGCTTCTGCCTTCGTCGACAACATCCCGCTGACGACGATGATGGTCAAGATCGCAATCGGCCTAGCCGAGAACGAAACTCTGGGTCTGCCCCTTCAACCACTGGTTTGGGCACTCGCATTAGGAGCCTGCTTGGGAGGTAATATCTTTTCTAGTAATAACCCAGGGAAATTTTGAAACTATGGTTATTTCATTTTTTTTTAGGAAACGGTACTTTGATCGGTGCCTCCGCCAACGTAGTGTGTGCCGGTGTTGCTGAGCAGCACGGTTACAGATTTACATTCATAGAATATTTCAAGTGAGTTTTCAATGTTAATGTTTTGTCGATTCTTTGCCATCTAACCATTTTTTTTTCATTTTTTTTTCTAACAGGGTCGGTTTCCCAGTAATGATCGGCAGCATAATCGTGTCGACCGTGTATCTTCTGTTTGCCCACGTTGTCTTTACCTGGCATTGATCCGCTAGGTAACAGAATCTTCACTGTAATCGAATCCTCGTGCGCTGCCATAATTAATCGAAGGTCGTCGTTCGAGGTCTTTTGGAGCATATCGGCGAAATTAAATTACACAACACAGAGAAGATTCCGCACGAAAGTTTCCCAGAGCACCAGACCGTGCGCGACTGGAATGAATGAAACAAATGATGTGATATCCTTCCGAAATCCCAATCAGCTGTTTAGAATTAACTCTACTGTATAGATTACTGATCATTAGCGAATTAGGAACAAACAGCAGACTACGGCGCACACATAACTAAGAGCTAGCCGAACTCTCCGCCAAGCGGACAATTTGTCAATTTCAACCGTATGATTGAACCCTCCCTACCGAAAACTAAACAAAATTACGCTAAGATGCCCGAGAAGACTTGGCACATCATAGTGAGTGTCAAACGAGTGTCAGGTCCCCGCAATATGCATAGGAACACACCACCATTATCGACCCAAGGTCCTTCTCAACCGTTTTAAATCTTTTTTTTTGTTTCGCTGCTCGTTAACTCATTAGATCACTTGTTCGTTACAAACTAGTTGCTAATTAATCATTTTGTTTTGTTTTGTATAGAGTATTTACAAACTAAAGTGTTAAAACTAGATACGTAGTATCTCTACTAAATTATATATTTGAGTTAGTTAGTTCAAAATAGCTAGAAAATTAGCTGATTACAAATACAACTGTATCATAAATATATTATTTAATAAAAGAAAATTTAAAAATAAAGAAAAGTGAAACGACATTCCAAAAAAATGAAACTAAAAGGAAAGTAAAAAAATGTCTGAAAGCATGCGAATGGCGTGTGCATTGAAGAATACAGAGAAACCGTCACATTTATGATTGGGGTATATTAAAAGAAATCAAATATACTGTTGGCAGCGAATAAGAGGCGATATTCAACGCAACTGCAATTGTGAGCGAAACACTCATCACGAATGATGTTAATAGTCAAAGAATAATAAATTAAATCTAGTGCTAAAACTGAACAAACTAGTGTTATTCAAAAGGATTACTGTTTAAATTTAAATTAGCCTTGCGCAATGATTCATATTTAAGTAGAAAAAGTTCGTTTAGATTACGTTTCGGGCCTGGTTACCAGTTTTGCCGCAACTGAACACATCAGAACAACAGCGGGCGGAATGGATCAAAGTGGCATCCGGTGTTGAAGAGAGAAGGGAACAACAAATCGAATTTAAGCTCGTGGCCATAGACCCACACTAAAACTCAATAAGAAAAGACGTTGATGAGATGAAGAAGTTTTTGTGAAGTTCTTACGTCGTTACATAAGTCGAATCATCAGTGATGATTCATCACACGAAAATAGTAAAACAATACAAGGAATGATAATATGTCACGACCACGAGTTGTGACAATTGAAGAAACAACATGGAAGCATAACGGAATGAATGATGTTTGGAAATGTGTATCTGAATCAATGCAAAATAATAAAAAAAAGGTGTTAATAATATGCATTTAAACATGGTGTGTTTTTAAAATGAAAGAAAAAATAAGTTACATTGAAAGACACTTTTAGATTATCCTTGATTGATTGATTTCCGATAAGTTCGCTGATTTTGGTTTCTATTTCATTGCTTTATTCGATCTCTTTTATATAGTCGATTCCCTTTCAACAATGCCATTAACACCACTCATAAGGTTTAAGATCTAAACGAAATATAGGCTGCAACATTATTACCCGAAACCTTAAAGTGATTCCCCCCGCTTGTACGCAGACGCTACATGGACTTTGGTCTGGTATTCATGATGGTCTGGAACGTTAACGTCTTTTGATGTGATGCGTAATGTCCCTGTACCTACTATTTTAACAAGAACTGAACAACGCCTTGTCTTCAATAGAACGCAGGGATGGCTTCTGAATAGACTCACCACTATAAACTTGTCCGCCTATGGTGCAAAGCTAAAACTTTTTGGCGAATGTATCAACCTTTTCCTATTTTTACCTTCTCAGATACGGCCAAACGTGATGTGGAAATGCAAAATTCCGGAGCCGGAAACTGCCTTGTGTCCACCTGGATACTGAAAAGATTGATACTTTCGGTTGGTATACAATGAAACATGCGTTCGTGTTCACAGTCTAAGAACCTCTGACCATATATTCAATGCCTATTTCGTTACATGTGAAACGAATGCTTTATTCCTCTAGACCAACAGCAGCTTTAGCGCCACTCTCCAGGGGAGAGGCTGCTGAGGCGTTTTGGATTGCGCGGCTAAGACTCAATCTATTCGGGCGGGTTGATATGAGTTTCAAACACCGATCTCATTCTGACTTTCCAATCATGCAGCAAACCAAACTCAAAATCCTTTCATTTCCTGAATTCAAACCCGAATGAGTGGAGATTTAATCTAATTTAGGCGTGGAAATAAAATCGGAACCGAATCAGACTACTCCAAGAGAAAACGTCAACTCGAATCAGTTAAAAAAGAAGATCTTTTTGTTGATGGTACCATGGTTCATATTTTTAGACATTCAAATCATCCAATTTTGCCTATTCTGATCTTCAGTTGACGTCAACACTAACTGTTCTGATGGTATAAAGGTTTTAGATCTTATTTCTAGGAAACTTAATAACTAGATGGGTCTGACCTTGTGGCTTCTACGACGAAAGCTTCTTCGATGAGCGGTGAACTTTGCTTGCGGGCATGCTGGGCTTCAACGGCAACGGTTCTGGAACCCACACGTCGATATTCACCGTTGGAAGCGCCAAGAGCTGCGGCAAACACGTGGCAGCTACACCGAGGCGTACGCGTGATAGTTACACCGTCGCAGAGTTGCGAAGGCATGCGTTTGGGTCTTAGTTGGCGTCAGTTCTGCCGATTCCCACGAGATGGCGTACAGGGGTATGCACGTGATGCTGTGTTACAAGCGGTAACAGCGACGGTAGCTACGGGCTCAAACACACGGTGGCGCTGAGGGCTCGGAGGCGTATACTACAGGCGTTACCCGGCCGACCCACAGGCTGAATGGTGGGTGGTAACTTTTGGTGGAAAAGCGTGGTTCCTGTCCGTTGTAGGTATCCGTAGATAGGGGAATGTGACCGCGTGTTGGACTCGTCGTGCCTCACGCCGAAAACTGAGCGCTCCGCATAAACACCCACGTCGAACAGTGGGGTTTTCTGTTCAACGCAAAATCATTCATGTTAATTCACTTGAATATTGTTAATCCACCAGGGTCATTGCTTACCTGTACCTAACAGCTAAAGCTGCACTAGCTATTAAGGGTACTTTGAGACTAGATTTAGTTTCTCACTTCAATAAATTGACCTAATTTAGAGTAATTCGTTTAAATTCAATCATCAGTTATTTGTATAAGCTGTACAAAAACTCACGTCAACGACCTAGTGCAATTTGCACACTTAGCACTTTTTTAGGTTTAAGTTTTTTTTTTAACTTTTCTAGAACGGCCACTTATTTCAACTTTTCCGATCAACGAGTGAACTTGAAATGGTCTGATATAATTTTATACAAACTCTCGACCGTCAAAACCCGCACACAAAGCCTACATCTCTTGACCTTGTAATCAACAATTAAATTCATATCCCTTCTCATTTGCACCAACGGGTTTCTCTTCGCTGCTGTGTCTATTGTCCGATTTTGAAATTTTGCGAAAAACAAAATAGCGAAATGGACAAAATTAGCAGCAAGGAGTGAGGTGGTTGCAGATGCCCAGAAATCTAAATGAGATCTGCCGTGGTACTCGTTTAAAGCTTTAAATCAAAGCTCAACGGTCTCTGCACCCACAGGTAGGTGGCGCATCGGCTGCGTGGAGGGCTATATTTTTAAACATTCGTCGCATGATATGTATAACGTTACACATGTCTCGACTTCTAGCTTACTCTCTCAACTCTTTTTAATCTGAAAGGTGGTTTCGCCGCTACAACTTCTTCATTGTTTTGTTGAGAGAACAATAAATATCTTTCAACAGTTGAAATTTAAAAAAAAAATCGACTTACGTTTAGAATTAAGAATTCGATAATACCTACTTAATTTCAATAATATGTATACATAATCTTGTTTCTTTTTTCCGCACATCTTCTTCTCGAACGCCGCAACTCTTCAGCCGGTTGCACAGTTCGATCGCGACTGACAAGTGCAGATTCGATTTTCCCACCAAGTTAGAATCGGCGAAAATTCAATAAAAATCGGCGCTCGAATCCGATAACTAGTGCTTGTAACCGCTTGCACTTCGACACAATTTTCCGTTGACAACCGTTCTGCTGAAGTATTTCCACCTTCTAAAGAAGCACTCTCTTCTTAGAAAGCCAATAGTCTTGAGACGTTCCGGCGAGAGGCAGTAACTATTTTACGTTGACGTTTATGAGCTGAAATCACTCTTCTTTCTTTTTTGAATTTGTGCTGCTATATTCTAGTGAAACATGGTATGTATCAGTGGAGAACACTCACCGGCTGCAGGTGGTCTTCAACAGATACCTGTGATGGTGGCTGGTGGCTTCACAAATGACAACTCGACAACGAAATCCATCGCCGTTGTCACCAAAGATAGTGACAGAAATCTGTTATAAAAATTCGATAGCGATCTGATGGGTTCAAGAAGGCGAAATGCGCAGCCGGCAAAATGAATCAGCTGGAAGACGATTAGCGTTGACCTGGGACGGGACTTGCAAAGAGGAAAAAAAGTAACTTCATCTGCAACCAGCAAGCGCTGTCACGAATTGTCAGATGCAACCAGCACCTTTTTGTGTAAAAGTATTGGTATCCCTCAAAAAGTATTCCGAATGATTTTGTTTTACGAGTACTTTTTCACTTTGAAAAGTATTCTAGAAAAGCCGGACAGCTTAATATTGAACTGTTATGAATACGTGTTTTATTTCCGATAGGAAAATCTTTATAAAAAGAAGTTTACAAATCCGTAAATCACAAACACTTTTATTGTGCTAAGAAGATTCTACCCGGGATGTAGGTGAAACACTCAAGGAAACACTTGATAATCGATGATCAACTGTGATGAAAAGAAGAACAAGTGTCAAAACAAGGAAAAAGAAGCCGTCTTTGCAGGTCTCGTCTCAGGCGTTGACTAGGTAGTAAACATAGTAACCCGGATTCCGCATAAAATGTTTGGTCAGTATCTACCTTGAATGTCAAATTTATTGTTTTGGTTTGCTTAGTTTCAAGCTGAGACGAGACCTGCAAAGACGGCTTCTTTTTCCTTGCTTTGACACTTGTTCTTCTTTTCATCACAGTTGATCATCGATTATCAAGTGTTTCCTTGAGTGTTTCACCTACATCCCGGGTAGAATCTTCTTAGCACAATAAAAGTGTTTGTGATTTACGGATTTGTAAACTTATTTTTATAAAGATTTTCCTATCGGAAATAAAACACGTATTCATAACAGTTCAATATTAAGCTGTCCGGCTTTTCTAGAATACTTTTCAAAGTGAAAAAGTACTCGTAAAACAAAATCATTCGGAATACTTTTTGAGGGATACCAATACTTTTACACAAAAAGGTGCTGGTTGCATCTGACAATTCGTGACAGCGCTTGCTGGTTGCAGATGAAGTTACTTTTTTTCCTCTTTGCAAGTCCCGTCCCAGGTTTCAAGTATAAAAAATTATCTAGGTACTGCGATGAAAAAATAGGCATCTGACACATAATGTACCGTCTTGAGCGAAACAGTGTTGTCCAATGAGCAGCTCGAAGTTATTCCCATCCCTTTCATGCCCATTTGTTGACAAAAAAAGAACGATCCAATCCATACATAGCCAAAATAAATACTCATTCAAATCTTTTAATCCAATCCATTTTTAATCTGAATCCAATCATAATCCAATGCAAATTCAATCCAAGTCCAATCCAAAGTAAATCAAAATTCTAATTCAAATCCTAGTCTAACCGACATCTCATCCCAATTCAATCCATATCCAATATATATTTAGAACAAATTGAATACAATCCAAATTAAAATCCAATCCAAATCTAGCCAAATTCACTTAAATCCAACTTAATCCAACTTAAATCCAATCTAAATTTAATTTAAATCCAAGTTCACTCCAAATTCAATCGTAATTTTTTACAAATCCAATCCAAATTCTATCCAAAACCAGTCCTAATCCAACCGATCACAAATTAGGCCAATTCAATTACTCATTCAAATCTAATCTTTATCTAATCCAAGTTTAATCTGAATCCAATGCAATTCAATTCAATTCTAATTAAATCCGAATCCAATCCAAATCCAGTCCGAATCAAATCCCATCAAAATCTAACCAAATCCAAATACTCATCCGGATCTAATCTTAATCCAATCCAAATTTAATTCAAATCCAATCCAAATTTAATCCAAATCCAGTCCGAAACAAAACTAATCAAAATTTAGCCAAATCCAAATAAATACTCATCCATATCTAATCTCAATCCCATCCAAAATTAATCTGAATCCAATCCAAGTCAAATCCAAAATCAATAAAAATTCCAATTAAAATCAAAGTCCAATCAAAATCTTATCGCAATTCAATCCAAATCTAGCCAAATCTAATTTAATTAAAATTCAATCCTATTTTAATCCGAATCTATTGCAAATCCAATGCAAATGTTATCTGAAACCATTGAAAATTCAATTCAAGTCCAATCGAAATCCTATTACTCATTTAAATCTAATCTTTATTCCAATCGAAATTCAATCTGAATCCAAATCCAATCCAAATATAGCCAAATCCAAATAAATACTCATTCAAGACTTTTAATCCAATCCAAGTTCAATCCAAAGGCAATCAAAATTCTAATTCAAATCCAAGTTCAATCGAAATCTCATCCCAATTCAATCCTAGTTCAAATCCAATCCAACACAAATCTAGTCAATTCAATTACTCATTCAAATCCAATCTTTATCCAACCTAACTTTAACCTGAATTTAACCATAATTCAATGCAAATCCAGTTCAAATCCAGATCCAATGGAAAATTTCATACCAATCCAAATACCCATCCAGATTTAATATTATTCTAATCCAAATTTAATCTAAATCCAATTCGAATCCAAATTAAAGTATAATCCAATCCAAATGCAATTCAAATTTAATCCAATTCCAATCCAAATCATAACCAATCAAAATGTAGCCAAATCCAAATAAATACTCATCCAGATCTAATCTTAATTCAATCCAAATTGAATTTTAATCCAATTTAAAGCTAATGCAAATCCAATCCAAATCCGATTAAAAAATTAGTCTCATTTAAATTTAATTTAAATTCAATCTTTAATTCAAATTTAATCTGCATCTATTGCAAATCCAATCCAAGTCCAATCCAAATCCAAACGAAATGCATTACAAATCGAATCCAAATTCACAAATCTAGCCAATTCAAACATTCATTCAAATCTCGCTTAACTTTTCAAAAGGACCTAAGTAACAATTTTTTCATGAAATAATTTGAATAGCGCAATCAACATAAAAACATGAAAGGTTTCAATTGCAGTCCTCAAATTAATTTATGAAAAAAATGTTACTTAGGTCCTTTTGAAAGTTAAGCGAGAAATCTAATCTTTATCCAATCAAAATTTAACCCGAACCTAATTCAATGCAAATCCAATTCAAATCCAGATCCAATGGATATTTTATCCCAATTCAATCCAAATTCAATTCAAATTTAATCCAAATCCAATCCAAATCTAGCCAAATTCCATCACTTGATCAAATCTCGCTTAACTTTTCAAAAGGACCTAAGTAACATTTTTTTCTTGAATTATTTGAATAGTGCAATCAATAGCTTTCATGTTGTTGTGTTGATTGCGCTATTCAAATTAATTCATGAAAAAAATGTTACTTAGGTCCTTTTGAAAAGTTAAGCGAGAAATCTAATATTTATTCAATCCAAGTTTAATCTGAATCCAATCCAATTTCAATCCAAATCCATTCCGAGTCAAATCCAATCAAAATCTAACCTAATACAAATACTCATCCAGATCTAATATTAATCCAATCCATAATCTAAATCCAATTCTAATCCAAATAAAATTTGAATCCAATCCAAACTCAATTCAAATCCAATCCAAATTTAATCCAAACCCAGTCCGAATAAAAATCTAGCCAAATCCAAATACTCATTCAGATCTAATCTTAATCCAATCCAAATTTAAACTGAATCCAATCTAAATTCAATAAAAAAATTAGTCCAAAACAAATCCAATCCAAATTCAAGTACAATTCAAATCCAATCCAAATCTAGCAAAATCCAATGGAATAAATAAAATCTAGTCACAGTCAATGAAATACTCATTCAAATGTAAATTTGAATTCAATCCAATTTTAATCTGAATCTATTGCAAATCCAATGCAAATTTAATTTGAAACCATTGAAAATCCAATTCAAGTTCAAATCCAATCCAACCCAAATTCAAATACTCATTCAAATCTAAACTATAATCCAATTCGAATTCAATTTGAATCCAAATCCAATTTAATCCGAATTTAATCCTAATTTAATCCAAATCCTGTCCTAATCAAATCCAATCCAAACAAGGCCAAATCCAAATAAATACTCATTCAAGTCTCTCAATCCAATCCAATGCAAATCCAATGCAAGTCCAATCCAAAGTGTGTGTGTGTGTGTGTGTGTGTGTACAAACTAACCCCCACTGTCTGGCAGTGATGTTATGGAAGAAAGCTGTCTGTTAAAACAGTCAGATTTAATCCGGGAGTTAGAAAGTGCTAGCTCTACTGCAGCTCCAGTGACCCATTTCAGAGTGCCTGGTATTTCATGTCCACTCCGAGGTCACTATCACTAACAGTAAGCCCCGCCTGGTTATGCTACCGTTTATCAAATGGATAAAGGTAACATAATCAAACTTCCGGATTCAAAATATATGTAATAAATTTTGAATTCAGCGCGCATTTAGTTTTATTCATTATACATTTACTAGTAAACAAATTGGAAAGAGCTCACCGTGATCCTGCATCTCATAAGACTTCATTCTCGTGAATGCTATTTCCTTTAACGTCTTCTTCCGAAACCCTTGCACATTCTCCTCGCAACAGCTTCATCCGTAAAATAACTTCGGTCATAACGCCGTGCTTAATATAGTCGATGTAGATCAAATCAAGAACATGTATGAACTTGTCTCAGCTACGTCGCTGGTCGCTGGTCTAGCGACGCAGGCAATTTCAATGCGTCGCTGCAGCACCAAACTGGAAAGCGCTCGCTGGTTGAGCGACGCGACGGTCCAGCGATGACTCGCATAGACAATATATCAAACGAATCACTGTAGTATCACTTTCAACACTCCATAGTACAAGTTGCTTCACAATCAAAATAATTCCCAATTCTTTTAGTTTGATTGAATTGAAAAATTTTGGGAAAAAATCAGCAGTGAAAAAAAAGAACGTCAACTTTTGGCAATGGTCACTGTGATCAATCCAATGCAAGTCCAATCCAAAGTCAATCAAAATTCCAAATAAAATCTAAGTCCAATCGAAAACTAATCCCAATTCAATCCAAGTCCAATCCAAATCCAATCCAAATTCAATACAAATTCAATTACTCATTCAAATCTAATCTTCATCCAATCCAAATTTAACCTGCATCTAATCATAAATTCAATGCGAGTCCAAACGTGTGTTTTTTTTTGTTGGCCGCATAAGGGTTAATTAAAATTCAATCCTATTTTAATCCGAATCTATTGCAAATCCAATGCAAATTTGTGCTGAAACCATTGAAAATCCAATTCAAGTCCAATCCTAATCCTATTACTCATTTAAATCTAATCTTTATTCCAATCGAAATTCAATCTGAATCCAAATCCAATCCAAATATAGCCAAATCCAAATAAATACTCATTCAAGACTTTTAATCCAATCCAAGTTCAATCCTAAGGCAATCAAAATTCTAATTCAAATCCAAGTTCAATCGAAATCTCATCCCAATTCAATCCTAGTTCAAATCCAATCCAACACAAATCTAGTCAATTCAATTACTCATTCAAATCCAATCTTTATCCAACCTAACTTTAACTTGAATTTAACCATAATTCAATGCAAATCCAGTTCAAATCCAGATCCAATGGAAAATTTCATACCAATCCAATCCAGATTCAATATTATTCCAATCCAAATTTAATCTAAATCCAATTCGAATCCAAATTAAAGTATAATCCAATCCAAATGCAATTCAAATTTAATCCAATTCCAATCCAAATCATAACCAATCAAAATGTAGCCAAATCCAAATAAATACTCATCCAGATCTAATCTTAATCCAATCCAAATTGAATTTCAATCCAATTTAAAGCTAATGCAAATCCAATCCAAATCCAATTAAAAAATTAGTCTCATTTAAATTTAATTTAAATTCAATCTTTAATTCAAATTTAATCTGCATCTATTGCAAATCCAATCCAAGTCCAATCCAAATCCAAACGAAATGCATTACAAATCGAATCCAAATTCACAAATCTAGCCAATTCAAACATTCATTCAAATCTAATCTTTATCCAATCAAAATTTAACCTGAATCTAATTCAATGCAAATCCAATTCAAATCCAGATCCATTGGATATTTTATCCCAATTCAATCCAAATTCAATTCAAATCCAATTCAAATTTAATCCAAATCCAATCCAAATCTAGCCAAATTCAATCACTTGATCAAATCTAATCTTTATTCAATCCAAGTTTAATCTGAATCCAATCCAATTTCAATCCAAATCCATTCCGAGTCAAATCCAATCAAAATCTAACCTAATACAAATACTCATCCAGATCTAATATTAATCCAATCCATAATCTAAATCCAATTCTAATCCAAATAAAATTTGAATCCAATCCAAACTCAATTCAAATCCAATCCAAATTTAATCCAAACCCAGTCCGAATAAAAATCTAGCCAAATCCAAATACTCATTCAGATCTAATCTTAATCCAATCCAAATTTAAACTGAATCCAATCCAAATCCAATCTAAATTTAATAAAAAAAATTAGTCCAAATCAAATCCAATCCAAATTCAAGTACAATTCAAATCCAATCCAAATCTAGCAAAATCCAATGGAATAAATAAAATCTAGTCACAGTCAATGAAATACTCATTCAAATGTAAATTTAAATTCAATCCAATTTTAATCTGAATCTATTGCAAATCCAATGCAAATTTAATTTGAAACCATTGAAAATCCAATTCAAGTTCAATCCAATCCAACCCAAATTCAAATACTCATTCAAATCTAAACTATAATCCAATTCGAATTCAATTTGAATCCAAATCCAATTTAATCCGAATTTAATCCTAATTTAATCCAAATCCTGTCCGAATCAAATCCAATCCAAACATAGCCAAATCCAAATAAATACTCATTCAAGTCTCTCAATCCAATCCAATGCAAATCCAATGCAAGTCCAATCCAAAGTCAATCAAAATTCCAAATAAAATCTAAGTCCAATCGAAAACTAATCCCAATGCAAATCCAAGTTCAGTGCAAATCCAATCCAAATTCCATACAAATTCAATTACTCATTCAAATCTAATCTTCATCCAATCCAAATTTAACCTGCATCTAATCATAAATTCAATGCGAGTCCAATTCAAATCCAGATCCAATGCATATCTCATTCCAATTCAATACGAATCCATTCCCAATCCAGTTTAAGTCCAATGAACATCTCTAAATTCAATGTTAATTTCAAAACAAGATTCAAATTGAAAATACAATCTTTAAATACAATTTTTTTTTTAGGAATTTTTTTTTTAATTCAGTATCAAAAGATTATGTTTATGTTTTTGCCTTTCTCGTATACTAAGTATACGTAAAGGCTATAATTTCACTCCAAAACCAAACTTTTGATAGAAGGCTCGGAGACCCATAGTGTTATATACCAATCGACTCAGCTCGACGAATTGAGGTGATGTCTGTTTGTGTGTATGTATGTATGTGTGTGTGTGTGTATGTGTGTATGTGTACAAATTTTGTAGACACACTTTTTGGAACTTAGCATTAACCGATTTACTCGCAACAAGTCGCATTCGACGGAGAATGCGGTCCCATTGTTTGCTATTGAAAATTGGCCTGATCGGACATTGCATTTCGGAATTATTGAATAATCATTGTTTTTTCCCAAGGGTCCCCCCTTGGAAAAAAAATTTCAAAATCGAAAAAAAAATTTTTTTTCAAGAATGGTGGGAATGTATAGTAATTAATGCAAAAACATGCAAAATGATAGAGAATATGCGATCTATCTCCCTAAAGTGCTTTTTGACCTTTCCTATGTGATTTTTTCAGTACATTTTACGATGCACGAGAAAGGCATCATCGCCGCTAGGTGGATTAATCTGGGTTTTTATTATTATTGTCTGCAATCCATTATTTTTAACAAAAAATGATTCATATGGACCAAAATGGTTCATTCAGTCTAATTTACTTCACATGATCATTCTTACCAAGAATAATGTTGCTTTAGAGAACAATCAGATGCCACATTCCATGGCACGATAAACTATGAACCTGATAGATGAAGGAGAGTTCAGGTTCAACACCCATTTTTTTTATAAAATAGCTAAGAATGTCCAAATATACAGGATTTCATTACTTGATAGGGGTGTAAAAATGTAGACATAAACACATAACCATTTCCTATTTTCTCGTGACCGGGGACTGAATGCAAGGGCCCGCCGTTGATTTGATGCAATCTGTGCATTAATCACAAATTATTGTAATAAAGTGTCAGGTTAGATGTACGGACTCGAGACCTGGAAGATGCTCGTGGAGGATCACTGCGCACTCGAAATTTTCGGAAGGAAAGTGCTGCGTACCATCTATGATGGGATGCAGACAAGGCTGGATTTAGCCCGAAGGGGGGCCCCGGGACCGACAGTTGATTTGTGGGGTCCCGGGACCACGCCCCCTGAATCCAACCCTGGGTGCAGACGGCGGATGGTTCTTGGAAGAGGCGAATAAACCACGAATTGTATCAGCTGTTGGGAGAACCTTCCATCGTTCACACCGCGAAAGTCGGACACCTGCGGTGGGCCAGGCACGTTCCCAAAATATCGGTAAGTAATCCGGAGAAAATGGTTCTCGATTACGATCTGACGGGCACAAGACGGTGACATCCGCAGCGAGCGAGTTGGATCGATCAGGTGGAAGACAATTTGCGAACCCTCCGTAGACTGCGTGGTTGATGGCGACGTTCAGCCATACATGGACCGAGCTGAATGAAGACGACTTTCATGTACTGCAAAGGCCACTCAGACTTATAAATAAATACTAGTATCTACTGACGGTTATATTTTTTTATATTTGTACAAATATTATGTAAAGGGTATTATAGTGGCAAAATATACCACTGATTTTTTTTACAGGCGTGAAAGCCAGCAAGTTTAAATATTATAGCACCTGAATCAACATAATGAATTCCTTCCAGTCACCAAAGGAAAATCGACTCTTTCCGTATTTTTTAGTCGATTAATCCCAATAGTTTCTATGTTATGGACTGATGGCAGAAGAATTATTTCGCCATCCGCCAGACTGGTGCAATCAATGGTACATCTGTTTAAGATTAAAGTCTGAAAGGTAAAATAATTGCTTTAGGTTATGCATATGATTACTTATACTAATATAGATGCTTCATAACTCACCTGTAATGATTTCCACCCAGAAATCATTTTAAAAAATCCAATTGTCACGTTAATGGATTCTAGTACAAGATGTTTAATATTCAATTCCACGGCTCCATTATTTGGTTGATCAAGGCTATCGTTCTGATAATAATGTCCCTTTAGGGATAAATGCGTCACTTCTTCGTGTGTTTGTAGAAACGGGATAATGAACTGTTCGAGTGTGTCCCCGATGCTTCTTGACATCAGCAGAAGTTGAACGGCAGATAGCCTGGCGGTATTGATGAATTCTATTTTGTCCAAGATATCTGCATCTAATATTAGATCCTCGAGATTGGGGGCATTGAAAGATACCGTATCATCAAAATACTCAACATTCTGCAAGTCTAGGTACTTTAAATGTCTGGCTTGAACGCAGTTTTCCGCATAAAAATCAATACGGCGAAATGTAAGAGATTCTAAGCCAGGAAAACAGTTGAAAAAGTTTTCAAGATCAATAAAACATCTCTCAATGGAACATGAAATTATCAATGTTTTGATTTGTAGATAAGCACAGACGGACTCTAATTCATCGAGTGATTTCATCTTGCAGTTGAATGTAATGTTTAAATAACTTAACTGACGCAATGCTTTGATGAACTCAAGATCAATTCGGTAATCAAGGGTCATTTGAAGACTTTCCACGTTATCGAGAGTAGTTTCGAACATTTCTAGTAAATTATCTTCATACAGTATGCATTCGATATGCTTTATCTGGCTGCATTGAAGCCGAAATTCGCCACGATGTGAACTTTCATAGCTTTCCAAATAAATCGTTTCCAATTTAGGAGCGTCTATTGTAACCGTCCTCAATGGGTCATACTCGCATTCTTCCCAGAACAGTTTTTCCAAATTTGGCATAGCCAAAACCCATTCACTCTTCTCATCATTTTTCTTAGAATAATCATAGTCACTTCTCATTGAAACTTTGAGGAAACGGCATCGTGAGATCCAACCGCGATGTGTAGAATATAAGCGATGCAAATATTGGCTTTGAATGTCTTCCAAATATAAGGCATCGATAGCTGGAAACCGCTCAGCACATCCTTCTACGAATGGTTCGAGTTGTTGCCATTCGTCTAACGCTGTATTGCACTCGAAGGCAATCGACCGATAATTGCGCAGACTGCTTCGAATAACATTCAATGCGGAGTGTCGATCATCCCACTCGGCCAGGGCTGCGTAGGTTCTCGGGAAGGAACTGGTGATATTGAGCTTGACTTTATCCACTATGAACTTTTCGGATGCATTATTCCAGCGGTGACAAACGAGCGATATCCGCTGTAGGTCCGTATACGACAAAAAGCAGAAAATTTTCTGCAGCAATTCCACCGGAAGGAAATTGATGGACATGATTGTGAACCGATGTCTATGCAGGGGGAAAACACAACATTGCACATCTGATAACCAGCTTACACTTATGCATTTGTGTATTGCATTTCTTAACTTCACGAATGAATGCAGCATCAATTTATTATAAACCCTACCCTTACACATACACGCAGTGCATGGTTCATCACATAGCCATCACGCTATCATAATAAAACAGCTCGTTTTTTATAAATGAATCTATTTACACTCCTACTGATGCTTGGCTTGCCCCTCAGCATCTGTTATTTTTGCACAATAATTATTATTTGAAATCTGCCTTCGCTTACCATTGCATAAATATAAACTTCGTGTGGAAAAAGTGGAGGGAAACGCTATAGGAGTCGAGCACAATAACGATGTGATGAATCGTGCTCTGCGTGTGATATGAAAAAAATGACTAATGTTCGAGAGAAATGCAAAAAACCAAACCAAGATTTTCCCATGACAGTCCTATCAAGAGTTTTCTCACGCTGATAGTGCAAAAATAATCAAAATAGATTCTATCAATTTAATTGGCTTGAGAGTAGTTTATTACACAAAAAATACCCTATCAAAATTTCATAAAGATATTGTAACTTGTTAATTTTTGAATTTTTGTATAAGCACGTGACGTGACGTCGTTATTTGTTTTAAATAAGAAATAAACACTAAAACATGTACAGTAGGAATGAGCTTTTAATCCAAAGCCGTACATAACACAATTAATTGCATATTATTCGGTGATTCAACCGTACAAAAAATAATGTTAATTAACACTCAAATATTGTATTTTGTACAACACATACGAAAACACATCTCTCAAGGTACACAACATGAACGAGCCTGCATGAGTATGAGTGTCCCAAACGGGGTTTAAGGTAGGATTTTGTGTAGAAATAAGAGGTTCTGAGTTCAAGTCAAGATTGTTCTCACGAACAGTCTGTAGGTCGGATATTTAAATCGCTTGTACCTACTACAATTTCCTTGTGCTCAGATACATTAATTCCATTATTAATACATTCTTAGATTAAGGTGACCAGACGTCCCGCGTTTCGCGGGAAAGTCCCGCTTTTTCGCCATTTGTCCCGCGCTGAAAAGAGTCCCGCGAAATGTCCCGCGTTTCATTTATTTCAAGATAATGCCCGCGAAATAAAGAAATATTTAATAAATAGCAGTAATTTAGTAAACGTTCTTCAAGAACTTATAAGATTTTGAAAATTTATTATATTGATTAATGGTTTTCGATTTTCGTCACATACAAAGCATCGCTCTGGAGGCTTGATGAGTGGTCTTTCACCCAATGCCACGGCCACACTCGCATGTGGTTTAAACCTCTTTTCTGCGTCCAAATTATATTTCTTACATCTTAAATAAAATTATCATCAGTAACAAATAGAGTAAGAAAGAGCTAAACAAATTTAATTTGGACGCAGAAAAGAGGTTTCTCGAAGGGTTTCTCATATTATCATCAACGTCATTTGTATCTTCCCGTCTCCCACAAAATTATAACTTTGGTAGTGCAACGCCGAGCGGCAGCACAAGCGCTCACTCAAAACACGTGTTTGTCGGTTTACAATTTTATTTCGTCCAAAAATCTCGCGAGTTTGAGGAATTTTGACGAGAACGAGGAAAGATTCAATTGGATATCTACTAAAAGAGCTATAATAAGTGAAATGGATGGTTTGAACGTGCTATTGAGGAATATTTTACTCAATCTGCAACAATAACAATGCTTTTAAAGTGAAGAACTGAAATCATTTCAAAATTCCCAGAAATAAGAGATCTTTCGAGATTTTTCGACTATGCAGTCTGATTTATTAGAACAAATTTTTAAATTTTGTCCAACGTTTCGACATCGGGTTCGATGTCTTCTTCAGGGAAAAAAATGGTTTGCTCTTTGTTACGGAACGCCTATCATACTTAACAAGAAGCGATCAATATTTTTCTTCTGGAAGAAGACATCGAAGCCGCTGGACAAAACGCTGGACAAAATTTAAAAATATTTTCTAATAAATCAAATTGCATTGCTGAAATATCTCGAAAATCAACACTACAGTAGAAGTCAACAACTAGAAATAATAAAAAAAAACAATGGTCCTTTGGCCCAGATTCTGACAGTTCTGAAAGGATAGTTGGCTAAAGATCTCTGAATGTAGGATCCCTAGCTCAACAATTTCAACTTACATCGTGTTCGTATGTTGTTATTATTTCAGTAAAAACTTTACTTGAAATCTAAGCAAGTTCGACGAATTTTAAGTAGCTCGTACCTTTTTTTTTTGTTTCAAACTTATGGAAAAATTTATGATAAATCGACTTAAGCACATTTTTGAATAAAACCAAGGATTTAACTAATTTTGTCCCGCGCTGGCACAAAATATATCTGGTCACATTATCTTAGATGTTGAAAACATGACCCAATCTTACCCATATTTGGCCATTGTCACCTCCGATGACGGTACCTAAATCATAGTTTTGTTTTGTATTGTTCTCAAGACTATGGCTTTTTAATTTTAATCAATTTTGCAATTTCGACCTTTTGTCCGTTCGATCTTTTGTCCTTTCGACCTTTTGTCCCTTCGACCTTTTCGTCCCGAAAAAGGCCGCAGGCTTCGAGGAAATACGATGGCTTTTTGCAGTTAAAGAGGGCCTGATGGCGCTAAACGTTCAGGGTGACTGGAAGCGATTGGCCCAAGATCGAGTCCAATGAAGAAGGATACTTCATCCGGCGTAGAATCATCAAGGAGGAGCTATGGCCCATCAAAACCGCAAATCAAGTCAAAAAAAGCTTTATTCTGAAATGAGTTTACATTAAAAAAGTTTCCTACTACTGTACTATAAGGGATTAATACTATTCTTCCCAAAGATATGTTTACATGATTTCTTGTGGGATCTCCTAACAACGACATCTGGTACATCTGTAGACTGCGTTAGTCTGCCTTCAAAATCATTCAGTCTTGTGCACTGGTTCGTTTTGCATCTGCAAACTATGCAACAATCACTCAGTATGAGGCGCTGCAAGTAAAATTAAACCATCAGATAATTCGTAATTCAGGAAAATCTTAATTGTATTTACCTTCAGATGTCGCCAGTGTTGCGCATTTTCCACAAAATCACAACTTATGTCGAACCCATGTAGTTTCAAATAGTCAATTTTTAATGGCTGATCAAAAAATGCTGAATCGCACAAGATGCCCTTGTTTGATCTCACTAATGTTAGTTCATCAATGCTGTCTTGCATTTGAAGAAACGGTTGCAGTTGCATACTCGTTACTTTTTTCCAGTCGCGATCATTTACCTCCACAAATAGTTTTTTAAGTAGTTTTTCATTAGATACAATCGATAGAGTGATTAAATTGTTTTCGCAAACGGATAAAACTTCCAGCTTTGGGGCACTAAACGTTAGTAACGGTAATACCAGTTTTATATTCTTCATCTTCAGCAATTTCATATTATGAGCATCGATTGTATTGTGAGCGTCTAAGTATAGTCCGGACAACTCTACTGATTCAATTTCCGGTAATTTAAAGAACATATGGTTCAAATTAATTGGATGTTGAGTCTCAGAGTGCAATTGTACTAATTTCAATCCAATAAGTTTCGAATACATAAAAATGTTCTCAATTTCACTTGGAGTAAAGTCTCTATTTACTGAAAGCTCTAACCATTTTAAGCCTGGTAATTCATTAGGTAGGATTATGCATAAATGATTGTGAACGTCCAAGCACAATGTGTGTAGTCTTTGGAAGGAGCTGCAAAAAATGTGTTCAAATGATTTTGAACGCAGTCTGCACCTTACATGTTGCAACTGTTCGCATCTAATTATATGCAATTTAGACGTATTGGTATCAACAGAATCATCCACGACAGCGGTTTGTAGAAGCGGTGCATCAACTATCATAGTATTTCGCCCGTTTGCAAGCAAATACTGATCCCAAACCAGATGCTTCATAGCCGGATAGCTGAAAATGAACTCCTCGGCATCTTCATGTGGATAGTTGTGTCTGATATCGTTCAACTCGACGCAAACACTCTCGGCTTGTTCAAATAATCGGTGGCCATGTCTGCAAAACTTATGCAAACTTTCTTCGACAAAGTTACGCAGGATAATTTCTTTGGGCTTGAAAATCACCATGCAAGGAAGCATCAACAGATTAACTAACGATCGCCGCGAGCACGGTGGATTGTCGACGATGACGGTATGGTACTGCCGGGCAGCTTCCCAGAAAGTTTGGTCCTGGCCCACCATGTCGAGGCCTATCCGTACGCAGGCCCTGCGATAAATTAGTGGTTCGGCAATACGATGCCACTGTACGCAGATCAACGAACAATGCAGCAGATCCCTGAACGGGAGAATGGAAAATATCTCACGCAGCATTTCCTCCGGTAGAGATGTGATATTCATAATGCGACCTTGGTGACAATGAAATCAACGTACCACGTTGCTTAGCAAAGATAGCAGACTGATCCGTTGCAGCAGGATGTAATTATTTTGGGCGGTGCATGAACTTTCAATTAGAAAGTAGGACACACATAAATAGATTAGGGTGGTTTGAAATTGAATTGAAGGTCAAAGCATAGTACCTACCTGCAGTAGCAGATCTAAATAAATAACAACAACTTTAATAGGTCTCATAGATTTTTTTGCTTTATGCCACAACTGTTTGAACGTTTCCTAATACTCCAATAGCAACTGTAAGGAGCGAACTTCATGTTTTACATTCGATTGACTTTTATCTTAAAGCGTATCTTTCGCATTACAGAATTTGATTTGATACCAGTTATAGCAAATAATGCATGAATGCGCGTATTCGGATAAACTTGGGGGATTGACAGAAAAAATATTTTAAGCTCTTTTAAGTGGAATGTATTCAACCGTCTAAGACGAGTTAAGTACTCTCCATTTAATTCCACCAATCATTTCGATATTTTTGCAGATACGTATTTCGACCACACAGTTGTGGTTGAAATACGTATCTGCAAAGATATCGAAATAATTGGTGGAATTAAATGGAGAGTACTTAACTCGTCTTAGACGGTTGGGGGATTGTTTCAAATAACCTCTATGAATGATTATTTGTTCGACAAAGTATCGATTTTACAAGTCCAACAAGACAATTTTTTATTAATTTCACATATAATTTAATGAAAAAAATAATGAGATGAAATGAAATAATTTGGCATCTTGTACCGGTACAGACATGCCCTTTTCGACCTTACTGTACTGGCTCGGAGTACAAATATCGGAACAAATATAAATAAAGTTGAAGAATAAGAAATCATAGTTCACCCAATAAGTGGATGGCAGATTTTAAAAAAGTTCTGCATAAAAACCGTTGGGAAGATCCATAAATTACGGAACCATTAGGGGAAAGTGGAAGCCTGAAGTGTGATGATCGATATTTACAAAGTTTACAAATGCTCCATAGGAAAAGTGCAACATAGGAAGAAAGTGCATGCAGCACCGTGCACCGTGCGGTGTCAAAAAAATCACCGGGGAGATCGAGCTGAACACCGCGGTGTTTCGGTGTGGAATACACCGCGGTGAACGCACCGTGCACTGCGGTGCGCCAGTAAGTTCGTAACTACAGTTGAGCCTCCTATCAAACGTGTTATAAGTCTATAATAAGTTCCCCGGAATGAAAAATTATTATAAAATTATAAAGCCACCCAAATATAATTACATATATTATTGTATAGACCGTAAAAATCGATGTCAGACGCCATTTTGAAATCCATGATGGCGGATACAAAAAATCAAACTGGCGGCTGTATGAACCAATTATTTGACCTGAAACCATGCAATATGGGTGTCTATCGATAGGGCTTGATGAGTAGAACTCAAAAGTTGATGTTTGACACCATTTCGTAATCCAAGATGGCGGACCGAAATTCAATATGGCGGCTATGTTGACCAATCATTGATGTAAAACCATGCAATATGGGTGTCTATCGATCGGATTTGGTGAGTAGAACTCAAAAATAGATGTTCAACACCATTTTCAAGATGGCAAACCGGAATTCAAGATGGCGGCCATATGGACCAATTATTTGATGTAAAACCATGCAATATGGATGTCTATCGATCGGATTTGATAAGTAGGACTCTAAAATCAATGTCCGACGCCATTTTGAAATCTAAGATGGCGAATAAAAAAATCAAAATGGCGACTGCGCGAACCAACTATTTTACCTGAACCCATGCAACATGGGTGTCAATCGATCGCAATATGGGTGGATAGAAAAATCAAAATGGCGGCTGTATGAACCAATTATTTGACCTGATCCCATGCAATATGTCTATCGTTCAGGCTTGATGAGTAGAACTCAAAAATTGATGTCGGAAGATGGCGGACCGAAATTCAATGTGGCGTCCATATGGACCAATTATTTGGTGTAAAACCATGCAATATGGGTGTCTATCGGGCGGGCTTGATGAGTAGAACTCGAAAATCGATGTCCGACGCCATTTCGGAATCCAAGATGGTGAACCGAAATTCAAGATGGCGGCCATATGGACCAATTATTTGATGTAAATCAAAGCAATATAGATGTCTATCGGGGCCCTCCTTGGCCGTGTGGTAAGATGCGCAGCTACAAAGCAAGACTATGCTGAGGGTGGCTGGGTTCGATTCTCGGTGCCGGTCTAGGTATTTTTCGGCTTGGAAATTGTCTCGACTTCCCTGGGCATGAAAGTACCATCGTGTTAGCCTCATGATATACGAATGCAGAAATGATAACTTGGCTTAGAAACCTCGCAGTTAATAACCGTGGAAGTGCTTAATAAACACTAAGCTCCGAAGCGGCAATGTCCCAGTGGGGGCTGTAATGCCAATGGAGAGAGATGGAGAGAGAAGATCGCGTTATTCAAAAAGAAAACGGATGAAAATTGTCCAAAATTGACAACTAGCTTCCTGCGCTGTTGTAGTCACAGCTTCGTGGATATTTTCCCACAATCTGTTGACGTCGCCAGATCCGGTAGCATCTCCTATCCGCTCGTCCAGCTTCTGGTGGTACTGTTCAGCAACTCCTCCAACTGACAAGCGTAGGATATTGAATTGCATTGTAGGATATTGAATTGATATTGAAACGCATCGTTCTGTTGTTTCGTGAATTCGTGACGCTGGAAAGTCGCGCCCGAATTTTTGCAACTACGAAGTAGTGATCCGAGTCAATGTTCGGACCTCTGGAGGACCTTACATCTATAACACCCGAGAAATGTCGTCCGTCGATCAGCACGTGGTATATCTGTGAGCAAGTGTCTCCACTCCGATGTTGCCAGGTGTGTTTGCGGATATTCTTACGTGCGAAGTAGGTACTGCTGATTAGCATCCCTCTAGCAGCAGCAAAGCTAACAAGTCGCAGACTATTGTCGTTGATAGGCTTTCCGAATGAATGAATTAAGGCTTCCCGTACCAATGACAGGACGAAAGAAACCTTCTCTTCCGATCTGCACATTTGCATCCCCGATGACCATCTTTACATCGTGTGTTGGGCACTTTCCATAGGCCTTATCAAGGCTCTCAAGGAACTCATCCTTCACGTCATCAGGCTTGTCGTTCGTTGGGGCATAGATGCTGATCAGGTTAAAGAATTTGCCCTTCATTCTCAACACGCAAATGCGGTCGCTTATCGGCTTCCACCGGCTAACACGCTTCATCTGCTTCCCGATCACCATGAAGCCAACTCCTCGTTTTGCTCTGTCACCGCCGCTATAGTAGATGTGGTACTTGAATTTAATTGAATTATAATTATTTTCACTCATTCGCAGAAGGCATTAGCAAATAAATGATACACATTCAGCAATGGTGCTGATATCCATTTTAAATTAGGAAATTTTGCCGTATTACATGTAAATGTTTTAAAATAGTCCGCAAAAAATAATTTCCAGAAGAATATTTTTAATAATCATTATTTTATACTTTGGTTCTCATTTTCTGAGAAATTATATTATTAAACTGGAATCATTAAATTAAATTGGATTAAACTGGAGTTTGGAACCAAACAATTAATAGTAGTTTGTGCAACCAGTAGCAAAAAGATGATTTTTTCAGCAGGAGTCGTTTCAACGAGGCTTGCCGAGTTGGATAAATACTACGAGTGCGGAGAAAATCGAGTTTTGCAACGAGTTGCAAACGCTATTTTTTGCAAGGACAAAAATGGGGTTTAATATGCAATATGCAAAACGGTACAAACTGATTTTAGGTACACCGGGGCAAGTTGAAACGGTTTTTTCAAAGTTGAACTTTGAAGTGCTGTAAAAAAATCACCCTTTGATAATTTTTGAATCCGTTTGCGATGTTTGCTAGTTCGGGCCAAATATTATACATAAAAAATAAGCAACCTTACCAAACTTTTTTACAACAATGATGGCCAAAACGCACCGAATCATCCAGAAGTCTGTTTGCCTACTGCTTCTTTTACCGGAATGAATGCTAGAACTATCACCGAAACCGAGACTTTCAACAATGCCACTGCCCCTGCCGCCGCTCCAGCCACCACCGCACTCGCCACCACCACTACCTCAACCACTAGTCGAGTAATTGCCACCACGTCCACCGCCGAACCAGTCACCGTCACTTTCTCCGCTGCTGCTACCTCAAATCCTGCCTCCACTACCACTACCTACGCCAGTGTGATTTCCAGGACTACTGCTGCTGCAAACACTGCTACTCGTCCTGCTGCTGTTGCAAATACCGAAATTCGCTCTGCTGCACCGTCAACATGTGAAGTGCCACATGACTCGCGAATATCATAAAGTTGATAAAAACTCGTTTATTGCTGATCTTCGTTGTGTCAATTTCGATAATGTCTACAACTGTGTGGGAATCAACGAAAAGCTTCGGTGTTTCAATGATTTACTTTACTCCGTTCTTAACATACATGCCCCACTCAAGAACTCTCAACTTAGTGCTGATCTTCCTGCAAAGCAGTTGTGGAAAAACATTAAACGATTGGGCTTGAAACAAACGAACACTCATGTAGGTGGAGGTGACGTAACTGCTGACTCCCTGAATATGTTTTTTGCAGCACACTTCTCGCCCCTTAGTTTCAATCAAAGTGAAGATGTTGAAACACAACCAAAGTTTTCATTCAGTGTGTAACTAGTGATGAAGTTTTAGCTGAGTTCGCCACTGCCTCATGCGATGCTGTAGGAAACGACTTTATTCCATTGAATGTTTTAAAGATTTCTTTAGGTGTCACTCTTACGTACATTCGTACATTACTGATATTTTCAATTGCTGCATTACATCATCCGAATTTCCTGTCGATTGGAAAATTGCTAAAGTTATTCCAATCAGTAAGATTGATAATCCATGTATCGAAAAAGATTATCGTCCAATAAGCATCCTTTGCGCTCTTTCTAAAGTTTTTGAGTCAGTACTTTCTAAACAACTGAATGAATATTTAATCCGAAATAACCTGCTATGCGCTTTCCAATCGGGGTATCGGAAGACATGTACCTAGTACAGTGACTGCACTGATTAATATTGAAAATGACATAAGGGAAGCACTAGATAAAAAAATGATCACTATCCTTACGCTCTTAGATTTTAGTAAGGCATTTGATTCTATTAACCACCGACGATTATGTGAAAAGTTGAAACACAATTTCCACTTAGACCATTTCTCCTCAAATTTAATTCTATCCTATCTTTCCAATCGGTTGCAGTATGTCGACTACAATAATCATCAATCCGAAATTATTGCAGTCCAAACTGGGGTACCACAAGGCTCAATACTCGGTCCATTACTCTTCTCGATGTTTATAAACGACTTACCATTGAGTTTATCTTTCTGTAAATTTAACCTGTATGCGGATGATTGTCAGCTGTACATCTCCGGAGAACCTAGCACCGCACCTGAAATCGTTTGTCGGATAAACTCAGATGTTTAAAATATTTTAGTGTGGTGTGAACAGAATGGACTGATTCTTAACGTGAAAAAAACACAGACTATAATTTTTCACACTAAACGTGCAACCTTACCTTTTGTTCCTCCAATTAAAGTTGGAAACGATTTCATCACGTTTTCTAATGTGGTTAAAAATCTTGGCATTCTTATGGATTCAAATTTAAATTGGACAAACCAGACAAACGCTGTTTCCAGTAAAGTCTACAACGCCTTGCACTCCCTACTTTTGCTGCGGCATTGTACTCCTCAACACATCAGGATTCAACTTGCCATGTCACTTTTAGTACCTCTATTCGATTATGGAGACATATTGTTTGGTCTTGTATCAAAGACAAATCTCAAAAAACTAAACCAGGCTTTCAATGCAGTTGTAAGATACGCATACAATCTAAAAAAATATGACCATATATCTGCCTATAAGAAGTCTTTACTTGGTTGTGATTTTGTGAATCATCTTAAGCTAAGAACATGCATCCAAACATATAAAATTATAAATGACCCCCCAATTTACCTCCGAAACTTCTTCAAGGTTGCCCGCTCTTCTCGAGCATTACTACTTATTGTTCCAAGAGCCCTTTCTAATAATTTGAGAGATTCTTTTCGTGCCCGTGCTGTCAAAATTTGGAACGAATTACCTCGTAATCATAGAAGCGAAACGACATTTGTCTCTTTCAAACGAAATATGAGCATTCACTTCAATTCCCAATAGTACTTTGGTATGAAATTACTTATTTTATTGTGTTAGAAAATAGTACATAGTTGCGTAAGCTTTGAAAACTGTTATGTGGTTATTTATGCGATTATAAAGATTATGTAGATAAATAAAAAAAAAAAAATATTTTGCATACTAACATTATTTTTTTATATGCTCCGTTTCAACTTGGGGTAAGTTGAAACACTGCGGTGTATACAGACAGCAAACTGTACTTTATCAAAAACAAAATATATGTACTCAGTGTAACTCAAGATGTACGAGGTTGTAAAGGTGACTATACTGCTAAGATTCGCATAAGAGTCCCATGTATATTTTTGACGATTTTGATTATCTTTCAGAAATTAGCTTAAAATTGTCTCCTAAAACCCTGATAAAATAGTAAGCTTTGTTCTAGAAATTTGAAAATCAAATCCCACTTGTCTCATCTTGATATTTACTCGCATAAAAGTCACATTCCAGATTTTGATACTCTATACTCTTTTCTTTGAATTATACGCTTGATTAATTCGATTGTGGCTTGTTCATAAATTTACATTAATTAGCCAGCGTATCTGTCATAAACTCCTGGATCGGAGAAAAGAGCTGGGAAAGTGAAAGGTGGAGTTAACGAAATGTTTACATGCTCTATGTTTTATTTTTGAGAGCTAGTGCTCACAGCGAGGCAAAGTAAATTAAGAAACTCAAAACTGGACCGTGCAGCTTAAACATGGTCCCTTTTTATTCTATTCTTCAGTGGAGATTGTAGGAAGGTTGCATTCACGACGGAATGGGCAGAAATTTATTAAATTAATTTTCAGAGTTTTGAACCTTTCTATTAAATTTTGTTTTCCGAATGTATGTACGGACCGTATTGAATTCTGGAACTTTAATTGCGAGGGTGACGTTATGAATCGTTGTTTTAACTTGCCCCGCACCACGCGTTTCTATTTGCCCCGATGGGTTGAAAATGCGGAGCAATATCAAACTACCAAAATACAAAAATTAAAACGTATCTTCCATCAATTTTTCATAATCATTATGTTTATTCAACATTGAATGATTACCTACCGTGAAAATTTGATTAAAAAACACTTCCAAACATCATTTTGGGACCTGTTTCATTGGCACGTCAAAAAGTTGGTTCGAATTTTGCAAAGGGCGAAAAATAAACAATGGCAGGGATTGCTTTTAGTAGCTGTAATTTTCCGGGAAAGGCAGTCAGAAGGTGCGTTTAGGGGAGTAATTTGTTGAAGAAAATAATCAGGGCATTCGGTCATTGCTGATCTAAATTACAGCTTCTGTTTCAACTTACCCCGCATTTCAACTTGCCCCGGTGTACCTTACTTAACATGATCATTCCTTTACAATGTTATGAAAACTCATATGTGAATATGTACGTTATGTGGAAGATATTGATTTGGAAAATGTATTGGAGGTAACCACTTTTCCTTCGATGGGACTCGAACCCATGACCCTACAGTACGCTAGACTGGTGCTTTAACCAACTAAGCTACGAAGGACCTCCGTCGGCCTTCGCAACCTAGCGGCTACTGAACGAGCTCGAGATTCCCAAATTGGACGCATAGTCAAATCACTCGCAATCCATTTCTCAAGCAAATACTTCCACATGTGTATTGTACACGTCCACATTAGAGGAGCGTGAGTATTTAGAATGTCTGGCGGCTATACACATTCTTCATCAGCAACGGTACTGATCAAGTGAGGTTGTGTAAGCTATTTGCCAGTCGTTCGTCAAGCTCAGACCCGACCGCATTGCGTAGGCAAGAGCAGCGTTGCTCGTTCAGTAGCCGCTAGGTTGCGAAGGCCGACGGAGGTCCTTCGTAGCTTAGTTGGTTAAAGCACCAGTCTAGCGTACTGTAGGGTCAAGGGTTCGAGTCCCATCGAAGGGAAAGTGGTTACCTCCAATACATTTTCCAAATCAATATCTTCCACATAACGTACATATTCACATATGAGTTTTCATAACATTGTAAATTAACGTCCAAGTCGGGTGGTTTAATCCCCGGAAATAGGCAATTACCTTTGATTGAACTGATCATTCCTACCAACAAATCATGTTGCTGGAAAGAACGATTTCATATTCCATATTATCCTGCCACATTGCATATCTTACCAAGCCTTGAAGCGATAGATGAACTTTAATTTGGAAAATTCTGATGTCATGTCATTCATCGAACTATTTAATTTATAACGCGACGCTATTGGAACTATTTGAACACTTACCCAAGCTAGTTCAGTAAAATGTAGTCATGTAACTACTGCTCTGATGTTGGTTTTGACCCTTCCATCGGAAGTGTCTATAATTTCACTTTGTATGCGTTACGCAGACGTGTTACATATTAATCTATCAAGAAATCTCGCGAATTATTAAATAGAATGTATGGTATTTAAAACAAATTCGCTTTAATATTGAAAATTTAATTATAAACGACCTTGATATGATGCCATCTGAAAAATGTCGAATCCGCAGCAAACAACCAACCGAAAATGTTGTTTCTGTCCCAATATGCAAACAAAGAAAACGAAAATAAGTTTTGGTTGTATCTTTCGAAAATAAGACCGGATGTAGCTAATGATGCGGTTTGTGCGATGGTTAAATCAAACCTAGCGTTGGATATCGACCCGGATATTGTGAAGCTTGTTGCAAAAGAGAAGGACATCAGTATGTTAAGCTTCGTTTCCTTCAAGATTGGATCTACCCTCACTTAATTATTATTATTATACTTTATTAGTGACACTTTACCACTAAAGTGACATTCGTGTCTACCCTCACTTAAGGAAATGGCATTAGACCCTACAAACTAGCCTGAAGGGCTATTTTTCCATGAGATCGAAGACTATGGTGTTCAAAAATTTCGGAATCCACTGAAAAGCAGGAAACCGTTGACGCCACGGCTGCAGCCGCAGGATGTTTCGCCCTCGCTTTCTATCACCCCTGTGATGGAGCTGAATTAGAGACTTTCACCGATATTAGCATGTTGGAAGCCCCCCATTACAGTCGAGCCTTTCCTGTCAGCGTACAACAGCCGTCCCGGCCCTGTGTATGGGTCAGGAGAAAGGGGCTTCCAGCCTGCCATTCCAGGCAAGTACGTTTTTAGCACACATGATGAGGTCATCATTTTTAGCCAAATTACTCCGTGTCAATCTTCAATCATAAATGAAACATCACCGGGATGCAGCCTGCCCGTCGTAAGGAGGCCCCTATTCCCCTCAGCACAGTCGAGCCCTTCCTGCCAGCGTTCAGCAGTCATCCCGGTCCTGTGTTTGAGGTCGGAGGAGGGGGCTTCCGCACTCCAATCGCAGGCAAGTACTCATCTGTTTGGAATTATTCTAGGTATTTTTTCGCGGTTTTTTAGGGCAAGTATTAAACATTTTATATCTCACGATCAGGTAATAAACATCATATACATCCAACTACCCCTCACCTACTGGGACACGTGCTCATTCTTTTGTCCGCCAAAAATGCAAATGCTAAAAAGCACGTGGTTGCCGGTAAACAAATATTCGCTCGTTCACTCAGATTGCTGGTTGGAATTAGGACGATTTGCGGACCCTCCGCAGACTGCGTGGTTGGCGAAGTGCAGCCATGGACTGAGCTGAATGGAGAAGACTTTTAAGTGCAGCACAGGCCACTCCGGCCTTAGTCTGATAATAAATAAATAAAACATATATTTTTCCCGTTGGTATTAATTATTTTAAATCTCCTGTGTTAGATTATGGCGTATTTTGCCTCAAAAATGCTTTGCCTTTCTTGTATATTTGGTTTTTGGATTTTTGACGAAATTGTGTTTTTTTTTCCTTGGGAACAAAAGCGCAAAACATTTTTTTCACTTATAATGCGTTTTCTGACTTACGACTCTTCACTAAAAAATGTAACGTGGCTTGTTTTGACTTGTTTTACAAAAAAACTAATTCTTAAAAATCTTTCATTTATTTTTATTTTTTTGCCTGTTTTCCCGCTTGCAAGGCAGTGGCAAATAATTGCCACCAATGTTGCCGCTTGCCGGACAGTGGCAACTATATTGCCACCAATTTTTCAATGCTTCTGAACTGTTTAATGTTTAACAAACATACATTTAAGTTTAATACCATCAACATTGTATCCTATTGTTGATTTTGTTATTTTATTGTTTAAATTCGTCTGATGCCTTATAAAGGGTTAGGACAGTCTACAAATGTTTGACGAAAATAAATAAAATACATACAAAAAATTCCAAAAATGAGAAATAAAACAATTTGCGCACCAATTCTTTGTTTTCGGATGGTATATATTGATTTGGGTACATGGTATGAATTCAAGGAGCAGTTCCCCTAAATGATGGGTTGTTTAGCGCATCATTATCATTATTTATTTGCCTGTATTTCGAGAAGAATTCATCTTCTAACTTTATACCCAATACACAATACATTTTCAAATTCAGCTTCTCAAATGAGCCATGTATTTGCAAATGAGTGAACCTTATACTGAATAATCGTAATACAATTCCTGGTTTGGATTTAGCTCTGTATTGAATCCATTGCAGTATTCGGAGATGTACAAACTGAGTTCGTTTACGGTACAGCTGAAGATAACATTCGCATACACATCACTACTCTGGACAGCGCATGAACCACCCACCCACACTGTTTGAAGAGCCGGCTGAAGATTCAAACAGCTGTTTTTGACAAATCTTCTCTGCCTTATGTATGCGTGAACAATGTAATAATTTGATTATACGCCGAATATCATAACATTATTGTTGCCTTTCTGGACAAATAATCCAGTGAAAAACGTTCATTAATTTAAGTTTTGTGATATGTAGAGTGACTTAAAGGTGCATACAGTATGTCCTTCGATTTCGGTAGTTTGCCACTAGAAATAGTGCAGTTAATTTTCGACCAACTCACGCTGGATGATCTCCTCAGTGCCAGTTTGGTTTGCCGTGAATGGTACAGTGCTACAGAAGCGTCAATAACGAAGAAAAGTTGGCTTGCAATCCAATTGGATCGACACTACATTCTCACCGAGCTGGAATGGAATCGACGAAGCCACTGCAATCTCCTGCTGACCACGCTGCGCTCGTGGGAGGAGCTGAAGCCCGTGATGGATGTTTGCACCGAAAAATTCAACCTTCGGAGGCTAAAAATTAATCGGTCATGGATCGATAATGTTTGTCAGTTTTTTCAGCTCTATGCCAACTGGGTGGACAATCTGGAAGAAGTGCACATTTCGCTAGATCATCGATTTTTGCAAAACGACACCTTTAGTGGAAGAAGTTACACGATACTGTTGCCCGCAGCAAGATGCTTGCACTGGAGTGAGATTCATATAAGGAAAGGCAGCAGGGCCATCACCGTGTATGCCCCTCATCTGAAGACAGTGTCTATTAGCGACAGCTTCGCCAGCAAACTTGATCTTGTACTACCTGACTGTCATTTTCTAGAAACATTGGAATGCACTTTGTATAGGAAAAATTTTGTGGATCTTTACAAGGCATCTTTCGAACATCTAACTACACTTATTTTGCGCATATACTATACTGTACATGATGTATATTTTTTACACGCATTGACGAAACTGAAATGGCTTACATTATTAGTTGAGCTCGATAAAGATCTGTTGGAGCCGCTGTTTGTAGAAACAACGAATGCGATTAATAGTTGCTCGGGTCTGGAAGGTCTACAACTGATTCTAATGGGAGACACCGCTTCTTCAAGCATCAATCTGTACCGCTTGTCTGAATCGCTGCCTCGACTGAGACAACTGGAGCTGAACAATATGTACTTATGCTCCGCTGGAAGGACATCAGTCTTTCACCAATTAACCACCCTTAAACTAGTCAACGTAAAACTAAAGGAAGACGACGACATTCTAGAAATCAGCTTTTCATCCCTGCAAACAGTGTCCTTAGATGTGAAGCTGCTCCCAAGAGTGAACCTTCCCTCGCCAAAGAAAGTAGAGCTTTTCGTGAATGTAGATTCGCTTAATCTAGCTGAAGCTGTAGATTCGTACTTGAGTCCATTTTTGAATCAGTTCCATTCAAATATCCGTACCCTTACTCTGTTCAAATCTGGTGGCTCTAACACTAGAGTGGATTCAGTGTGTCCCCAAAACGCTTTGATGGGAGTGCCACAACTGAATCTCATCAACATGGCTGTCTCCATAGAAAGCCTGAAAGTCATCGGAAGTTCAAAAAATTTAAAAGTGAGTTCCATTCTTTAAACTCAATTATCATCTAAACTGTAAACATACTTTTTTCATGTTTCAGCATCTTACCCTCACGAAATGTTTACTCGGTATTCGGGAACCATTCCGAAAGGTGCTACTCCAAAACTTGATTGTGTTGGAGATCAGGCAGGTGCAGTTAAGTGATCGGAAGCAGCTACTGTTTCCGTTATCGATAAAAAAGCGGGATGAGCTTAGGGGACGATTACTACGTGGATCCATCTTGTTCAATACATCTTGGGATGACGATGGTCTATCTGGTTCGAACTGTGGACCAGCGAATGGAAAAATAAACCCGATGTAAAGGTCGAACAAAACTATTCTCACAAAATAACTTATCTTGAATTGTTGTACAAACTATTCATCCAACACGATTTCATCGAAAATTGCAAACAACTTTCGTGATTCCTACTGGGATATGGATTCCTACGAATTGAGTGTAATCTAGTTATAAGTTATCAGGTCTTAAGGCGTTCTACTCACAAAGAAATTTGAGGAATTCTTCGACTAACTTTGAAAAGCACAATTTAATCATTTCGATCTATGAGGTTGAATAAATTAAAATTTGTGAATAAAATCGAATAGTCTGTGAACCACGTGTTTGTTTTCTAATAGTTATCCATGAGTTTCCGAAATGATCCTTATCATAAAATATTATATCATAAAGCTTTGCAAATGTTTGGCCGAAAATGTCCGTGTCAGCCGCCGAACAAATGAATAGACTGGGTCCGTTGGAAATCGCACCCCGGCTGTTGAACAACATACACGACAGTCCATCATTTTGTATTATCGCCGGCGGGATTCGAACGAACTGGAGTGTTCGCCCGGAATATTAGTTTTGCACACCATCCACCGTTGCTGTGATCAGTTTGATAAGCTGCCCTGTAAAGTTGCTCTGTAAAAACGTCGGACATTGAAACTAAATAGTTGTTAATTTCTTCGAGACAGCAACGCCGAAAGACACTTTACTACAAGTTTTCTCAGTCGAAAGATTCTCTCCAAAAGATATAAATAAAAGATATTTTAGTTACTAGATAAAGATTGTCGCTGTCGTCGCTGTCCGGAACATCTTTTGCTGGCGAGGATGGGAGCTAAATGTCAAAGAAGGAAAATCCATACGATTTGACAGCTTGGTACCCAACATGTTCCGGACAGCAGAACAAAGGGAACCGAAGCGACAATCTTTATCTAGTAACTAAAATATCTTTTATATAAATACAGTCGACTCTCTACATCTCGATGTTCTATATCTCGATATCTCTCCCTACGTAGATGGTTTTCTTGGTCCCTTCAATCTACATACATTTGGGCATTCTACATCTCGATAACCTCCCTTTCTCGATATCTCTCTAACTCGATGTATTCTGATCATATTTTGTTCTGGGTTCACTCTCCTTATGTTTCAAATTTTTAGGCTACTAGACCATCTCTGGACAATGACAAATACATGAACAACAACGCTAAAGCCTACTGCCGTGTCTAATGAATTCATCAGCCAGACCGAAGTCATGCGAGACCTCACAAGGTACGAATTTTCATCTTCCAGATTCACTACAATCACACACTGTGCTACAATGCATCGTATATCATACTCCTCTGCACATTATGCAGGAGCAAACGTTTAAACATTGCTTCAGTGGTCCTAAAACTTTGCATTTTTATAGCTGTTTATGAACGAAATACTGAGACTTCTTTATCAGTCGTTCCAAGTCCGACACAGTCTCGAATGGTCGGCAATTCCATTTGAAACCGGCGGATGACGAATAATTGCGGCTGTGCCCTTGAAATGAACACCGATGTACGACAGCGTGATAAACCATGCGCTGTGTGTATGTGTTTGGAATTTCCTGATAAACGCCTGCATTCGTTGAATTAGAAAATGCAATACGCAAATGCATAAATGCAAACTGTGCATTAGAAGTGCAGTGTGGTGATACTTACTCTTTGACGTCGGTTCGTAAGCATGTCTATCAATTACCTCCCGGTCGAATTGCTGCAGAAAATATTCTGCTTTTTATCGTATACGGACCTGGAGCAGATATCGCTAGTTTGTCACCGTTGGAATAAAGCATCCGAAAAGTTCATAGTGGATAAAGTCAAGCTCAATATCACCAGCTCCTTCCCGAGAACCTACGCAGCCCTGGCCGAGTGGGATGATCGACAATCCACATTGAATGTCATTCGGAACAGTTTGCGCAATTATCGAACGGTTGCCTTCGACTGTAATACAGCGTTAGATGAGTGGCAACAACTCGAACCATTCGTAGCAGGATGTGCCGAGCGGTTTACAACTATCGATGCCTTATATTTGGAAGATATTCAAAGCCAAGACTTGCATCGCTTATATTCTACACATCGAGATTGGCTTACACAATGCAATTTTTTGGATGTTTCAATGAAAAGTTCCAATTATGATGATTCTATAAATCATGGTGAAAAAAGTGAATGGATTTTAACGATGCCGAATTTGAAACATATTTTATGGAAAGAATGTACGCATGACCCATGGAGGACAATTACAATAGACGCCCCTAAATTGGAAACGATTTGTCTTGAAAGCAATGACAGTTGTCGACTTGGCGAATTAAGATTGCAATGCAGCCATGTAAAGCATATCGAATGCATACTGTTTGAGGATAATTTTTCAGAAATGTTCGAAACTAGTCTCGACTACGTGGAAAGTCTTAAATTGACTCTTGAATATCGAATTGATCTTAGATTCATCAGTGCATTACATCAGTTAAAATATTTAAACATAACATTCATCAGCAAGATGAAATCGCTCGATCAATTAGAGGCCGCCTGTGCTCACCTGCAAGTTAAAACATTGAGAATCTCATGTTCAGTAGACAGATGCTCCATTAATTTGGAACATTTCTTCAACAGTTTTCCTGCCTTAGAATCCCTTACGTTACGCCGCATTGATTTCGATGCGGAAAACTGCGTTCAAGCAATACATCTCAAAAACCTTGACTTGCGAAGTGTTGAATATTTTGACGAAACGATTACCTTGAACGCCCCTAATCTCGAGAATCTTACGTTAGATGTGAATGTCTTGGACAAAATAGATTTTATCAACACCGTCAGACTTTCCAACCTTAAACTGTTCCTAATATTAAAAAGCATGAGAAAAACATTCAAACGTATTATTATCCCGTTTCTACAAGCACACGGAGAGGTGACGCATTTATGCCTAATAGGACATTATCATCAGAAAGATAACCTTGATAAACTAACTACTGGTGCCGTGGAGTTTAATATCAAACATCTTGAACTACAATCCATCAATGTGGCAGTTGGCTTTTTCAAAATGATTTCTGAGTGGGATTCATTACAGGTGAGTAAATCATTTTATACCAAACCAATATATACCCATACCAATTATTTAATTTTTCAGACTTTAACCTTAAACGGCTGTACCATTGATTGTAACGGTCTTGTAGATAGCGAAATAATTCGTCTGCCATCAGTACATGAAATCGAAACTCTTGGAAATAACCGACTTAAAAATACGAAAAGAAATGATTTTCCTTTGTTGGCAAGGGAGATCTCATCGGATTGTGCCTAATGTTTCGGATAGTAGTTAGTATCAAATATTATAATTATATCTTAAAAAAAAACTATTTTTCTTTGCTACCAAAAATTACGCTAATGAGGTTATAAAACTATATATTCGAATAGAAATTATTTTCATAGTACCCATATCGTCATCGTTATACACGTTATGTCTCAGTGAGGAACGGCCCAGTCTAGATGAACTTTCATGAATCGGTCGATGTTCGGGTAGATCATTAATGTTTAGTTGTTGCAGCCTAGTTTCAAGACTGTGTGACTGAGACGCTTGCAACGAAAGGGAATTTACATTTGGATGTCGCTGGGGCACCGTGGAAGAAACCGCTGGTTTGCCAAGTTCAGTGTCTCTTCTTTCAACGAGTAGATTTGAAGTAAGTAGTAATTATCACTAGACCTATACTGCCTTTATACGCATAACAGTCCCATGTACATAGGAAATCCCAGCAAACATGGGACAAATATGCGTATGACGGCAGTATAAGTCTTCTTCTTCTTCTTCTTATTGGCATTACATCCCCCACTGGGACAGAGCCGCCTCGCAGCTTAGTGTTCATTAAGCACTTCCACAGTTAATATAAACTGCAAGGTTTCCAAGTCAAGTTACCATTTTTGCATTCGTATATCATGAGGCTAACACGATGATACTTTTATGCCCAGGGAAGTCGAGACGATTTCCAATCCGAAAATTGCCAAGACCGGCACCGGGAATCGAACCCAGCCACCCTCAGCATGGTCTTGCTTTGTAGCAGCGCGTCTTACCGCACGGCTAAGGAAGGCCTAAGGCTGCTACGATGCACATATCACATTTGATAAATTTTATGGTTTGTGTAAAAATCTGCGATAAAGGCTATTGTTTGAATCTAAGTTCAAATAAGAAGACTCAAAGCTGC
Organism: Armigeres subalbatus; assembly: GCF_024139115.2. Taxonomy (NCBI): domain Eukaryota; kingdom Metazoa; phylum Arthropoda; class Insecta; order Diptera; family Culicidae; genus Armigeres; species Armigeres subalbatus. The sequence goes on along the minus strand of NC_085140.1, from coordinate 425,172,603 downwards.
GCAATAGACATCCCCTGAAGAGTAATAATTAACCTCATGTTATTCTCTTCTCATCGGGAGTAGGGTGCCTTGCATATCCACGCACACAAATTTCACATCATGAAAACCCACTGTAAGTATACAGCATTTACGTGTTTGATCATGAATCTTCCATACATTCCTTTTATGAATGAAGCATTGGTGATGGAAGCGCTACAAATTTGAAATTGTTTTGGTTCATTCTTCATGGCTCTTATTTATAAGCACACGGAGATATGTGCAACAAGTAACAACACGAAACATCTGAGTTCAGCGTGAACGCATAGATTATAAATACATATACGATTACCCTTCTACAAAGTATATCACTCTGTATTGTGGTGAGTGAAAGCCTTAAAAACAAATTTTTTGAGCTGGCCTCACGAAAAACACAATCAAAAATTTCTGAGCTGGGTAATATTCTGTAATCGTTACTTTTTTTGCTTTTAATCTCTTATTTTATCAATTTATTTTCAATAATAAAAATTATTTCAGTGGAATCTTTGTAGATTTGTAAAAAGTAGCTATCACAGCTTGAAAGACATTCCCAATGGATATCAATTTGCTTCCTCTGGAGCTCTTGCAACATATAATGTCCTATCTCGACTACCACACACTAAAAATGGCATCGATCGTGTGTCATCGGTGGAATAAAGCTTCTGAACTGTTTATCGTACGCAAAGGAAATTTGTGCATCACCGAGGCAACAGCACACCATTTGAACGATTTGCAGAACTGTGTGCGCGAATATCAAACTATTCGTATCCACCGAATGGACGAATGGTCAACATTGCAGGCGGTAGTAACGATCTTTACGCAAAGGTTTCCGAGAGTTCGAAAACTGCATCTATCTGGTTGTTTACAGGACTATCTCTACCGATTCTATAATACATTTAGAAGTTGGATGGAGCAATGTGAGTTAATTAAAGTATCAATCGACGATAGATTCGCCGATCACTTACTATGCGGGCCGGAAGACTTCGAACTTTCTTTGCCAAACTTGAAACATTTGGTCTGGCACGAATGCTTATATGGATATGGGCAAAAGACGGTCACCATCAATGCTCCAAACATGGAATGTGTCTACATTGATGATAGCTTGGACGCATCGTGTGTGGTCCGAATTCCAACGAGCGATCGACTAAAGTTCGTCAGGTGTATGTTTTACACGAAGCACTTCGACGATACATTTATTGGAAGTATGCCCAACGTAGAAACTCTCATCATGACAATAGTTTACGGTAACTGTGATGTTGGTTACTTACAAAGTATGCATCAGCTTCGGTATTTGAGTCTGAGTTTCGGCAGCGCAAAAACATCACTGAGAAATGTGGAAGCAATGCATGACTGTGATCAGTTGAAAGTTTTAAGTATTACAATACAGGATTCCAACTCTGAAAAAGGTTTGTTGAGATTGGATAAAATATTCAACAATTTTATAATATTAGAAACGCTTGAGCTACGCACCGTTGAAGTGCATGCAACCGGTTCAGTTCCAGCAAAACATTTGGAGTTCTTGAAACTGAGAGATGTTACTTGCTCTACCAGCTCTATGTCTGTAAGTGCTCCTCAGCTGAAAACTTTATCAGTATGTTGGAAAACGTTGCGCATCCTTGAACTACACGAATGTGATCACCTCAAAGAGCTCTTTTTGGACTTGGAATCATCCGGTCTGAAGCAGTCAATCGAACATATTGCAAACTTCTTTGTGTTGAATCATAAAAATCTATCGAAACTGGTTCTATTCAGAAGTTACCAAGAAACTGCAATCGAAGACGATGCTTGGTATGCTAGTAATGACTTTGGGTTGGAAAATTTGGAGCTATACAACATTGATATTAGTATCAATTTTTTCCGAATGTTATCCGAATGGAAATCGCTGAAGGTGAGTTACATTTGTATCTTCGAGCCTTGTATATCATAACCAATTTATAAAAAAAAATCGTTCCAGAGCATTGCCATCGTTCGATGCACGATCAACTGCGGTGCAATTAATGGTAATGATGGAGCACCGGCTACAACTAATACTGTTCCTTTGCCCAACGTGGCACGGATGAAGCTTGACAATGTCAAACTAAGAGGCACGACAACGAGATCGATTTTTCCATTGCAATTCGGAAAAGTATGTGAGATCGATTACACATCGAATTCATCTGACCTGTTCTACAATACGAAACATCAATTCTGCAATCATGATCAACGTTTTAGCCCTTTCACTAACGACAGAATTAACTATGATTATACATTTAACCCTTTTACTCAAGATATAATTGATCCGTTGAGTTTTTGATTTCCAGCAATTAGTTTCATGTTTTATTATGCACATCGTTACTACGAACTTTTAGTAGTGAACATCTTCATACTGGTACCAAATTTAACTTTTAGTTGCTGCTCATGCATAGAAGTAAGCGAAATGCGAGTCATAGAATAAAGCCGAGTAATAAACTTTTATATCAAATGCCATCGTGATAAGTTAACTTACATTTCAAAGTTTATGAATTCCACATATAATTATAGTAACAAGTGTTACGGAATCAAAAAAAAATAATTTATTAATCAAACTTTACACTAATTACATCTGAATTCACTGCTTACTAACTATGAACTGCCCAATTCACTGTCATTCACTACCTTTTATAATTTATTATTGCTAACTTAACATTTCCTATGCCTGCCTATTTGGAACATCGGTGATCGACCGGTGGGGAATTCTGCTGATGGTGCATTATTACTTTCTGGGTGACAACGGCTGATTGGGTTCGAAGTCCAGGGGTTCTGCTGACGGTGCTTCTCTGTTGGCAGGGCCCTCTTGTTGTCGCTATTACGGTTGATGTGCATATTGTATCATAACTCCTCCGGGGGGTGAAAAAAGCGTGGCCTCACGCGTCTTCAATGGGATTCTGCGATGAAGATTTGGGGTCTCTTTTGGTTAGCTTAGAAATGAAGTAACGAACAGTTTGTCTGTAATAGAGTAGAGCAAACACAGCTAATGTTATGGTTATAATGGTTGAGAGTGTTAACCCTCCAAATAAACTCCAATACCAAAGTTGATTTGTAAACTGCTTCAAGTAAACGTGATTAATCATTTTCCTGTTGGTTATAGTTTTATTGTTGAGATAATTTATGTCGTCCTCCTCTAATTGGTGGTGTATTATCAGATTGTACATAGCCCCTTGAATGATGGACGGATGAACGATTCGGCTGATTGATGAAAATTGCTGGTTTCTGATAGTTACTGTACAATTGTAAAATGTTATTAAAAAGTTTCCCTCTAGGATGCGATTATCGGGACCACAATCAGTTTTTAGTAACTCTGATTTCGCATTGTTAACTAATAATTGGTTGTCGGTTATTAGTTGTGCTTCTGTACTATTCTCTCGTCTGGTAGTACAATAGCTCTTCTTTCCCAATATCAAACTCGATATACATTGATCTGAGTACTTACTGATGTAACTACTAAGTTGAATGAATTCATCAGGTTTGGTGGTTGTGAATGGTCCATGACTGCTTTTAACCAGGTGTGTTGGATATTTCCTAATCATTGAATTGTTATTATTCAGCGCATGGATTTGAAGTATTGCTGATTCTTCTCTCTCCAGTTTTGGTACACGTAAGATGTACAGTAGGGTTTCGTGGTTAACGGCAATTTTGGGTTGCACTAAGTTTAGTGCTTCGTCTGGCAGATCTGTGTAAACTCCTTGATCCTCCAATAATACTCGAATTGTGTGTATCTCTTGGGTTGTGAGAATTTTGCTGTTGGCAACTGATATTTTAGTCCACAATATTGCGTCCTGAATTTCTTCTAGTATCTTGTTGATCAGGTCAATATTAATAATGGTGGTGATGGTTTCTATTTCATTCAGTATGATCTGGTTTTCATGTTTGCTTTCAATTACCTTATTGACTGCTCTGGTTAATGACTCCAATCTTTTACCAATCTGTTCGTTGACTTTATATTGTTGGTTGTTGCTTTCGATTAAGTTGTTCAGGGTTGTGTTGATAATGTGAAGGTCTTCGGCGTCCGGGCTTCCACTGATCCATTTCCAAGTCGTTCCGATAAGGTTCAGGCTCCTAGCTAAACGTTTTCGTGGTTGTATTTGAATGAAATTGGAATATAAGAGTTAATTTTGTGTTTAACAATTTCAGATAAATGATTATTAATCTTTTTATACGCTAAATTTGTCAAAGAATTGATTGTAACTTCTAAATTTGTAGTGTTTATAGGATGAATAATATAGACATTTCCTGTTTGAATTTTACAAGATTTGATTCTCAAAGTTAAAATTGGATTTGAATTTAGGTTTGCAATTTCTATCTCCTGGCAATTAATTTGAACAATTACGACTATTTAAATTATATGTAAAAATAGTAGCCTAATCATTCCTATTGAGCAGTTATTAAATCTATTTTTTATCATATTAAAATGTGTTTTTTTTGTTTTCGTCCTTCGTATGGGAGCTGCAATTATACAAAAAACCCAGATTAATCCACCTAGCGGTGATGGTGCCTTTCTCGACCTTCGTAAAATGTGTGTGCTTGAAAAAAGATGAGCTAGTGGCTAGGAGTAAAAAAGACAAATTTCTTTGTCCGTTCTATGAAAATCAGATTATTTATGGCAAAGATATTGTAGATCCAGTTGAAAACCGAAAATCATATTTTGTCCCATTCCCGGATGTCGCAACTGCATCGCGAGTGGTGCCCGACTATGGCACAGTTGCGCACTACTCGCGATGCAGTTGCAACATCCGGAAATGCGAGAAAATGCGATTTCGCGGGACCTCGGTTCGGTTTTCAGCTTGATCTACAATATGCTAATAAGAATTTCGACATTTTTGTTTCCTTTTCCAATCTTTTTGACGTACATAACCCTGTTTTATTTCACCCAGTCATATATTTTAAGGATATCACTTTTGGATGTTAGTTGAACTGAAGCTCCGACTACACAAAAAGAAAACGAAAATGTCATTCCCATCACGCGAGCGGAGGGCAACATTTGTTATGATATAAATCTCATGACCGTTTTTCTGCCAAACTCCCGTATGAAGTGGGAGAGACAGAGACATCATCTCAGTTCGTCGAGCTGAATCGATTGGTATATAACACTATGGGTCTCCAGGCCTTCTGTAAAAGTTTGGTTTTTGGAGCGAACATACAGCCTTTTCGTATAAAAAGGCTAAAATGGTGTTTCGGCCATAACTTCCGATCCCATAGTCCGATCTAGCCAATTTTCAATAGGAAACAATGGGACAGGATTCTGCGTCGAATGCAACTTGTTTCGTGTGAATCGATTAAGGTTAGGTGTCCGAAAAATAGGTGACATTTTTGTGATTTTTATGAAAAAAGGTAACTTCCAATCCCATAGTCCGACCTGTCCAATTTTCAATAGGAAACAATGGGAAAGGATTTTGCGTCGAATGCAATTTGTTGCGAGCAAATCGGTTGAGAATAAGTGCCTGAAAAATGAGTGACATTTCTTACGCAATATTTTCGTATGAATTTGTATTTTGGCCATAACTCTCGATCCCATAGTCCGATCTGGCCAATTTCAAATAGAAAATAATGGGACAGGATTCTGCGTCGAATGCAACTTGTTGCGAGCAAATCGGTTGAGGATAAGTGTCCGAAAATGAGTGACATTTTTTACGCGATTTTTTTGTATGAATTTGTATTTTGGCCATAACTTTCGATCCCATAGTCCGATCTGGCCAATTTCAAATAGGAAACAATGGGACAGGATTCTGCGTCGAATGCAACTTGTTGCGAGCAAATAGGTTGAGGATAAGTGCCCGAAAAATGAGTGACACTTGTTACACGATTTTTTCGTATGATTTTGTGTTTTGGCCATAACTTTTGATCCCATAGTCCGATCTGGCCAATTTCAAATAGGAAACAATGGGACAGGATTCTGCGTCGAATGCAACTTGTTGCGAGCAAATCGGTTGAGGATAAGTGCCCGAAAATGAGTGACATTTTGTTGAGTAGTTTTGCACACACACACATACACACACACATACACACACACACACACACACACACACACAGACATCACCTCGATTCGTCGAACTGAGTCGATTGGTATATAACACTATGGGTCTCCGGGCCTTCTATAAAAAGTTTGTTTTTGGAGCGATCATATAGCCTTTACCGTATACTTAGTATACGAGAAAGGCAAAAAATGAATTTATTAGTAATTTTATTCAATATGGTTTCAAGCTGAAAGTAGAAAACGGCGTTAATGTGTTGATGGTATTGTTGGGTATTCGACGTTTTATCTGAAAATAGAGAAAAATATGTTAGTTTCTGTTCCTAATTCGCTTTAGTTTATTTTTATTTCTTTTCACATTTCTCTTGATTGCAACAGAATGTTCATTGTTCTTTAGGCATTTAGTTTCTGTGAATCTGGGGTCTAACTTTTTTCTTGTGGTTTTCTTTATGAAAATGTCTGTGTTCTCAACAAAATTTGGGGGTCTTCTCTTTCTGGGTTATGTTTCGTCATTGTCTTTGCTGATTTTATCAATTGGTTGGTGACCTTCGCGTATAAATTTTTTGCTTCCTCAGCAATCTGTTCTGGATCAATATTATTACGTTGATTAAACACAATTTCGTTGGGTTTAAAAAAAGTAGCTGAGTGAACTGAATTATTATAAAGGGCTGTTGCTATAGCTACGATCTCTGGCGAACTTTGTCCTTCAAATTTATGTTTATTGGTATTGTATATCTCAATAATAGTACTATGAGTCTTTTCAATTTGTCCGTTCGACTCGGAGGATGAAGCAAACTCAATGTCTGTTCCTAAATTAGCTAAAAAGGCTTTCAACTGTAAGCTAGTGAACGCAGCTTCATGGTCACAAATTATTTTCTTTGGGGCTCCAAATGTTCTGATATAAGGGCTTGTTGAATATCGGTAAGATTTCGGGACGGAATTTCGATCATTTGTAAGTGCTTAGAAAAAGCACATATTAATGATAAGTAGTTATGCTTATCGATTCCAAAAATGTCTATGTGGACTCTATCGAAGGGTGATTTTTCCACGGGTCTCGGAGAAATTTTAATGTTGTAGGGCTTGCCTTCATACTTGTGTTTTGCACAAATAGAGCAAGAATTTACTATTTGCCTAATCATTTTTGTCATTCCAGGAAATTAGTATGTATGCTCTCTTAATTTGCTTTTCCATCTCTGATATTCCACGGTGGGCTCGTTCATGTTCAGTGCGAACTATTTGATCTTGCCTGTTTTCCGAAGTCACATCTTCGACGATATTTTGAGTAATGACGAAATGCGAATTTGTCAACGAAAAGTGTTCCCTGTGAACTTCTTGTATTAACTGGAATAGATTTTCAGGTGCCAGAATGGCGGTTTGTGTACCCGAGCTATATTCTTTGATAAATCTGGTTATGTTCTCTGGATCATACGACGTTGCACAAATAGTTACACGGTTGAAGTTAGGAAAAGGGTTCTCTGTTATAATGCTATTGAAAGTTGTTTGCCTGAATACTATTTGATTGCGATAACTATTGATTGCTCGTTCAGTAAAATGAATGAAGAAATCACCTGAACTATCCGCAGAGTGATTTGTAGCCAAGGATTCTTCGTCAACGTCATTTGCGTTCGCATCTATTTTACGGCTAAGTGCGTCAGCTACAACGTTTGTTTTTCCTGACCTGTAAACTATATCATAATCATAGTTTTCTAGTTCAAGGCTCAAATTGATCAATTTTAGATTCTTTTTAGAATTCTTTATGTATGTTAAAGGTTTGTGATCTGTTATGAGAGTAAATATATTCCTACCCAGATATTGTTTAAATTTGTTAATAGCCCAAATTATCGCCAATGCTTCTTTTTCTGTGGTCCAATAATTTAGTTCAGTGTTATTGAGGGTCCGACTGGCAAATGCTATTGGTCTCTCTGTTCCATCCTGTTTTTGTGATAAAACCGCGCCCAAAGCATAGTTGCTCGCATCCGTGGTCAAAATAAAAAGAAGGTTATAATCAGGATAGGCAAGAACCTGATCCGAAGATATGATGGTTTTCAATTTTTCAAAAGATTCTTTGTAATCTTTATCATTTATGTTTATGTCTACATCTTTTTTCAAATACTTCGTGAAGGGTTTAGTAATTTTAGAATAGTCTTTAATGAACCTTCTATAATATCCAGTAAGTCCTAAAAATTGTTTAATCTGCTTTGATGTAGTTGGTAATTGCCATTCTAGAATTTTTTGTATCTTATCGGGGTTTGCCTTAATGCCATTGGGAGTGATTACATGACCTAAAAATTCTGTTTCGGTTCGCAACAACTCACACTTGTCTAACTGGATTTTAAGATTGAAATCCGCTAGACGTTTTAAAACCTTTGAAACATTTTCAAGGTGATTTTCTAAGTTATATCCAATGATGATGATATCATCCAGATAAACGAAGCATATAATACCAATGTAATCAGCCAATATGCTATTCATCGCTCGCTGGAAAGTGGCGGGCGCGTTCTTCAAGCCAAAAGGCATACGTGTGAATTCGTAGTGCCCTTGTCCTGTTGAAAATGCTGTTTTCTCTATGTCCTTTTTGTTCATCTCGATTTGGTGAAAGCCTGACTTTAAATCCAAAGTCGTAAAGTACACAGACTTGCCAAGACTGTCGAGAATTTTAATAATTTAAATATTGCAAAATTAAAAAATATTAAATATAAAAATAATAATTTAAATCTTATTAGAGCTGTTGACCAGGTTTTTAATGCGACTATAGAGCCGAAATAAAGTCGATTTTAACGGCTTAATAATTACTTGGGACTTGTTGCGAGAAAACCGGTTAAGAATTACTATATGAAAAAGTGGCTAATGTTTTTCAGTTTTCGTTTGCACACACACGCGGACTGACAGACATTTGTTCAGTTTGACGAGCTGAGTCGATTGGTATATAACATCATGGGTCTCCGAGGCTTCTATAAAAAAAGTTCGATTTTGGATTAAAATGATGGCCTTTCGGTACAACTTTGTTGTAGGAGAAAGGCAGAAACATTTTTTTTTCCTGTTCGGGTGTGCCACTGCGACCTGTTATTAGATCTATTGTAGCGTTACCCGTATCCTTAGTGTTAAAGTGCATGTCGAATTACTTCATTACTATTGATAAGCAATGCAGTATAGGTTTCGATACAGTTGTTGTTTTGTTTCTCAAGAGCACCATGACAAGGTCCCGCTATTTAGACCCTTCACAGAGAGCAATCCCATTGAAGGCGCGCCTCTTATCAATAGGAAATCAATCCTTTCTTGAGAAAACAGAACAGTGATACTGTTTTTGGCCATGCATCGGAGCCCTAGCCACATCCTTGTCTTGCTTCTAGAATATCACCAGTAAATAATGAAAACCCGGGATTTAGCTCTGTCTACAAGACCATTTCAAGCAAGAGAATTTGTTCAGTAATAAGAACTTCCGTATGTTCCTCTCACTACCATTTTCACCAGTTCATGAAGAGTTAGTACGTATTTAAACCCCTAACTCGATTTTTCCAGCAGTCAGTTTAGCCTAGGACCGGGTACCGAGGTTTTTTAACTAATTGCTTGAAAAGTTGTTTCCGCTGCATACAGTCTAGCCTCAAACAAGAGGAATTCGAGTCTTTCAACTGTCTGCAAGGTAACATTATGTTTTATTTCTGAGACTGCTGTTGGTAGCGGGGACTAAATACGATAAATCCTTAATTACCACAACTTATTGCCCTAGCCCTAGCTAGAAAAATGGATTAAGCTAGGGATCTGTTTGGTAGATCTTACACCGCAACACACTACGTCAAAGTGATCTACCGTGTTACGGGATAAGGCAAAAACATAGTGCCACAAGTCCACCATACATCACATTTTCAAATTCAGCTTCTGAAATTAGCTATTTGCCAATTAGTGAACCTTATACAACTAAATAAATGATCCTCCGATGTCGGGTTTTGCCTCATTAATTGAATTTGTTATGCATTGAATTCATTACAGTTTTCAGATATGTACAAACTGAGTTCGTTTACAAATATTAAGGTACAGCCGGTACAGCTGAAGAATGAAGTTAAGATTCACATACACAAATGTCCTGAACAGCGCATGAACCACCCACCCACACTGTTTATAGAGCCGGCTTAACGGCATAGGAGGAGTCCGCCAGCTGTCACCGACAGAAAAAGTATATATTAATGGAAATTTTACAAGCTGTGATAGGAGTTGAACTTTATTTTTTGTTATAAAATAAAATAGGGGGAATGACGGCTTTGGCAGGTTTTGTTCTATTATTGACAGGGGTTTTTTTTTATGACTGACTATGCTCAAATTTGGCCTAAACATTCTTTGCATATCAAAGAATATTGTGGCCATATTTCATAAAATTTGGTCGAAAAAAAAACCCCTTACAATAATAGAACAAAACCTGCCAAAGCCGTCTTTCCCCCTATATGATGTGGAAAAGTTCAGAATTTTAAAACACATCACATTATAGGCATGTTATCCCGTTTTCTATATTTTGCTCTAAAGTAGTACTTGCTTTAGAGCAAAATATAGAAAACGAGATAACATGCCTATAATGTGATGTGTTTTAAAATTCTGAACCCTTCCACATTTTCAACCCTTCCAAGATTCTCGGTTTACTCACCCTGCAGACCAAATACCGTTCGATTAAAGAAAAACTATCGTTTTAAAGACATTTTAAATGTTATTACCTATACCGTGCCATGTTATAAATTTTCATGTTAATATTTTTCTTGAGTTATTTTCTTAGTGGCAGCACTGATCGTTCCAAGTAAAAATTCAAACCGCCATTCTTGATAAATCTACTCTACTGCCTCATCGATGCAGGTATATGTGAACGATTGAAATGATTCGATTATACGCCACGTCATTATGTTGCCTTCCAGAACAAATTATTCAGCAAAAGACACTCCTTACTGCAAGTTTTGTGTGATAGATAGTGTGGCTTACAGAACGCAAACAGTATGTCCTTCAATTTCGGTAGCTTGCCACTAAAAATAGTGCAGTTAATATTCGAACACCTCACGCTGGATGACCTCCTTAGTGCCAGTTTGGTTTGCCGTGAATGGTACAGTGCGACAGACGCATTCATAACCCAGAAAGGCTGGCTTGCACTCCAGTTGGACCAGCCCAACATTCTCACCAAGCTGGAAGGGATTCGACGTAGATACTCCAATCTTCTGCTATCCATGGTTCCCTCGTTTGGCGAACTTTTGCTCATAATAGATGTTTGCGCCGAAAAATTCAACCTTCGGAGGTTAAAAATTAACAGGACTTCGATCGATAACATTTGGTCCATGTTTTTTCTGCTGGGTGATTTTAAAACTTGGGTGAACAATCTGGATGAAGTGCACATTTTGCTAGATCATCGATTTTTGCAAAACGACAACCATATAACCGGCCGAAAGATGCAATACGAGATACAGTTGACCGCAGCAAGATGCTTGCACTGGAGTGAGATTCATACAGGGAAAAGAAACAGGGCCATAACCGTGTTTGCCCCTCGTCTAAAATTAGTGTCTATTAGCGACAGTATCGATAGTATATTTGATCTTGAACTGCCTGACTGTCATTCTCTGGAAACATTAGAATGCACTTTATATAAGAAAAAATTTGAGAATCTTTACAAAGCATCTTTCGAACATCTAACTACACTTGTTTTACGCATACACTATACTGTTCAAGATGTACATTTTTTACACGCATTGACCAAACTGAAGTGGCTTACATTGTCAGTTAAGTTCGATAAAAGACTATTGGAGACACTGTTTGTAGAAACAACGAATGCAATCAATAGTTGCTCGGATCTGGAAGGTCTACAGCTAATTATAATGGGAGACACCGCTTCTTCAAGCATCAATCTGTACCGCTTGTCTGAATCGCTACCACGACTGAAACAGCTCGAACTGAACAATATGTACTTGAGCTGCGCTGGAAATACATCACTCTTTGACCAATTAATCACCTTCAAACTCGTTAACGTAAAACTAAAGGAAGACGACGACATTCTAGAAATGAGCTATCCATCTCTGCAGACAATATCGTTAAATGTGAAGCTGCTCCCTAGCGTGAATCTTCTCTCATCAAAAAAAGTAGAACTTTTCGTGAATGTAGATTCGCTTGATCTAGCTGAGTCTGTAGATTTGTACTTGAATCCGTTTTTGAATCAGTTCTATTCAAATATCCGTACCCTTACTCTGTTCAAATCTGGTGGCTCTAACACTAGAGTGGATTCAGTGTGTCCCCGAAACGCTTTGGGAGTGCCACAACTGAATCTCATCAATATGACTGTCTCTCTAGAGATCCTGGAAATCATCGCCAGTTCAGGAAATTTGACAGTAAGTTCACTTATTTATGGCACACATTTTTATTTTTATTATACCTAGCATATTTATTCTCATGTTCAAATTTTGGCTTTCTCAGTCTGTTGAATCAATAACGATTATTTGTATACGTTCCCGACGTTTCGGCCGATTGGTTTTGGCCTTTGAGAAGATGGCCTTTCTCAAAGGCCAAAACCAATCGGCCAAAACGTCCGGAAACGCATGCGAATAATCGTTCCTATTTCAACAGGCTGAGAAAGCCAAAATTTGAATATGTGAAGCAAATCCAGTCGGTAACGCCATTACAAATTTATTCTCATGTTTTAGCATCTCACCCTCTCGAAATGTTTGCTCAGTATTCAGGAAACATTCCGAATGGTGCTTCTCAAAAACTTGCATGTGTTAGAGGTCAGGCAGGTGCAATTGAGTGATCGTAAGGAGGTACTTTTTCCTTTATTGACAAACAACCGGGAGGAACTTAGAGGACGATTGCAAAACGGGTCCATCTGGTTCAATACAGCTGGGGATGACGATGGTCTATCTGATTCGAGTTGCGGACCAGCGAATAGAAAATAAACCCGCTATAAGGATCCAACATGAATTCATCGTGCATTGCAAACAGCTTCGTTCTTTCGTCATATTACGAAATAAATTAAATGTAAACTAGTTTTAAGTAATCTCGTTCTAGGGCGGTCTACTGTCAAAGGAACTTGAGGAATTCTTCGACTAACTATAAAAAGCACAATTAAATTCGTTAAATATATGTGGTGATTTGTGAATAAAACCGAGAAGTCTCTGAACTAAGTTATTGTGTTTTAATAATCATTCATTAGTTTCCGAAGTCAACCTCAAAAACAAACAACTCAAAGCAGTTTGATTCACAGGAAAATATTTATATTCCATTTTGATTGAAATTACCACCGATACCACCGATTTGAATTTTTAAGGGGTGCACAAGGGGGTCGCATGGCCAAGTCTTCGGCATAGTTTTACAATTTATGCTTTCCCAAATACCTAACTGAAATATAATTTGATTTAAAAAAAAAATAGAATAATCCCCCTGCTTACAGTGTTTTATTTCGTCATTTTCACGATCGAAATACAAAAACTCGAAAAGGGTTGATTATGGATATAGGGTTTATTCACAGAAGTTTCAAGATATTTAGGAGCGCATCTTTCGATAAAAACAGTTTGATGATCAATCCCCCTTAAAAGTGAGTTGAGAAAATTATTTTTCCACCAGAATGAGATAGACACGTAGTGTCTTCCGTAAAGTTATAGCAAATGTTAATACGAGCAACTTTGCTGAACATCCTGAGTTTCTATCTCTTATATATAACAAACTTAAGACGTTTTATGTAAAAACCCAATAAAAATCTTATTTTTCATTCTAACTCTTTCCAATGATTTTTCCCATTTTCCGTATCTTTTACAAAGTTATTAAACAATCAAAATTACATGTTTTTGCTGAACGATGTAACTTTCTATCTCTTATGAAACAAAAGTTATTCAAATATTATGATTTTTCATAGGTTTACAAGTTTTTAACACAGCATTCGAGAAGACTCTTGTCGACAGAAGTTTTCAATGTTAGTAGAAAAATGAAATAAGCGATTTTCAGCATATCGTGAAGAAATTTGCGACTTTTTGCAATTAAGGGAGTAATCACAACTTGAAATACCTCTAAAAATATGTATAATTTAAAGATAACTTTTGTTGTATGTGAGATGGAAAGTTACAATGTTCAGCAAAAACATGTAATTTTGCTTGTTTAACAACTTTGTAGAAGAGACGGAAAATGGGAAAAATCATTGGAAAGAGTTAGAATGAAAAATAAGATTTTTATTGGGTTTTTACACAAAACGACTTAAGTTTGTTATATATAAGAGATAGAAACTCGGGATGTTCAGCAAAGTTGCTCGTATTAACATTTGCTACAACTTTACGAAAGACACTACGTGTCTATCTCATTCTGGTGGAAAAATAATTTTCTCAACTCAATTTTAGGGGGATTGATCATCAAACTGTTTCTATCGAAAGATGCGCTCCTTAATATCTTGAAACTTCTGTGAATAAACCCTATATCCAAAATCCACACTTTTCGAGTTTTTGTATTTCGATCGTGAAAATGACGAAATAAAACACTGTGCCCTGGCGGTGACGGTGCCCTTCTCGTGTATTAAACATTAAACGAGAAAAGCACATAAGAGAGTTCAAAATTGCACTTTAGGGAAATAGATTCAGTTTTTTAACATTTCAATTGCCTCTGGCAGTTAGGATTTTTCCTCTGGTTGGAATTACAAATTTGTAAACTTAACCTAATTTATACTAAGGGTACAAGGAGCTAATCGTTGCAATAGAAGATTGCAACGATTTTTGTCTAAAATTGGAAATGATGTTATTGGACATTTGTTGCAATGTCTCAATATTAGAAACTCTATGAAGTTCATTGGTACGATACCGCGGAGGCAACTTCACAATCATTTTCAAAATTTTATTTTGAATCCTCTGAAGTGCCTTCTTTCTGATATTGCAACTAGTCGATATTGGCAACAGCATACAACATGGCGGGTCATAAAATTTGTTTGTAAATCAAAAATTTGATCTTATGACAAAGTGTTGATTTTCTGTTTATAAGTAGATATAGTCACCTAATATATTTGTTACATTTGACTTGAATGCCTTCTTTTTGAAGGTTAATTTTTGATCTAGCAGAAGTCCTAAATATTTAGCTTCGCTAGACCAATTTATTGGCACCCCATTCATAGTACCAATATGTCTGCTGGAAAGCAAAGCTAAACGGATTGGACCAGTTATCAACACGTCGAAGACGAAGTACATGATAGGAAGAGACTCAAGAGAGGTGAATGTGAGCCACCCACCACCAGTTTCTATAGGTGGTGACGAAATCGAGGTGGTTGAAGAATTCGTGTACTTGGGCTCACTGGTGACCGCCGATAACGATACCAGCATAGAAATTCGGAGACGCATAGTGGCTGGAAATCGTACGTACTTTGGACTCCGCAAGACGCTCCGATCGAATAGAGTTCGCCGCCGTACCAAACTGACTATCTACAAAACGCTTATAAGACCGGTAGTTCTCTACGGACACGAGACCTGGGCGATGCTCGTGGAGTACCAACGCGCACTGGAAGTTTTCGAAAGGAAAGTGTTGCGTACCATCTATGGTGGGGTGCAGATGGCGGACGGTACGTGGAGGAGGCGAATGAACCACGAATTGCATCAGCTGTTGGGAGAACCATCCATCGTTCACACCGCGAAAATCGGAAGACTGCGGTGGGCCGGGCACGTAGCCAGAATGTCGGACAGTAATCCGGTGAAAATGGTTCTCGACAACGATCCGACGGGAACAAGAAGGCGAGGTGCACAGCGGGCAAGGTGGATCGATCAGGCGGAGGACGACTTGCGGACCCTCCGCAGACTGCGTGGTTGGCGAAGTGCAGCCATGAACCGAGCTGAATGGAGAAGTCTTTTATGTGCAGCACAGGCCACTCCGGCCTTAGTCTGATGATAAATAAATAGATAACAATCTAAAAATAGGTCAAATGGCTCTATCGAAAATGTTGTTCAAATATGTCCCACTTGCCCCATGTATGTTTAAACTCAAGGACAAATGAAAATTGCCGATTTTGGCTTTAATCAAAACATTTAAATCGTTTTCGATGTCACACAATTATTTAATTGCTCAAAATACTCACTTTCCACATCAATGATGAATTTATAAATGACTATTTTGTTGTAAATCCATTGAATTAAAATAAAAGTAATAGATTTTGCCGGTAGTTCAAAGTCATGATTGAACAATACCATTAGTATGGTGCCGTAAATGTTTTTGATTCCAAATATTTTTGTGTCAGGTGAATTCGTTGATAGTTCTGCTTCATCTTTCTAGAACATTGTTATCATTAAAAACGTTCACCGATTAATCGGCAGCCATAGTACCCACTTACCCCGTATTTTCACTTGCCCCGGGGTACCTTACAATTTTTGACGGCAAAGGTCAATTGAATTGAGTCGAGTCAAGTACAAGACACTGAAGACGACCACACAGTTGTGGTCGAAATACGTATCTGCAAAGATAACGAAAATTAACTGGTGGAATTAAATGGACAGTACTTAATTCGTCTTAGACGGTTTACAAGATATGTCCCCTGTCATAAGACGAGTTTATACAATCCCACTGAATTCCACCACTTAATTGTATCTTGACAGATACGTATTTCGACCTCAACAGTAAGGCCGTCTTCAGTGTCTCGTACTTGACTCGACTTTGAGGTCGAAATACGTATCTGTCAAGATACAATTAAGTGGTGGAATTCAATGGGATTGCTCAAAATAATTTTCTTATCACAAGGTATGTGATATTTTGAGATTTTTCGTTTTGAATATGATAAATATAGCGCGCTGCGTTTCGTAACGCGACACCATCGCTGAATTGCACTTTTTCGCATTTTGAAATGCAATTGCGTTTTTCTGCTCTGGTATACGGTTTGGAGTCTCGATTTATTCTAAGCATTTCTCGTATACATCAACAGAAATGAGGCTGTGAATTAAAATCGCAGGAAAAACGGAAATTATAATGAAAATAACTGAATTGATATGAACACCGCCGCGTTACGCTGATCGACAAACAGTCTCCTACAAATGATGTCGCGTTACGCAAACGTGTTTATCGTTGATAGAATACGTAATTTTAGCCGATTTCGATGCGACATATTATATTCGACACAGAATATTATCACATTATCTATCGTTGAATGTAGTTCGAGTTGGTGGTTACGATCTGGAGTTTCAGTTATTAAAGTTTGAGGGACTAACCGGCACAAATATAGAACTGAATCAATTCCATTCGTATCACATATTCAGTTTTAGAAGCAAATTAAATGGTAATAGGTTTTCCTATTTTTATATTAGTCACACCCAAGTATGACCCGGATCGGTTTTTAAGTACGTGGTCAGACGATCGATCCCCCTAGAAGAAAGTTTTTTTACACTGAAAAGTTCTATATTGCCTTTTTTTACGTTAACCATTTTGAAAGGTGATGATGGCCCAGAAGCTCAACAATGTTGAAGAGGAATATTTCTGTCGTTTTTTATTCTACGTTCTATTGGAACGCTGTCTGTTTTCAAATTTTTATTTGTTTCCGAAAAGATTGGAGTGCGTGTCATGTCTCAACCAATGTTTATCACAAGAACGTATGCATCGTGCCCTGAGTGCACTACTTTTAACTACATTTTCAATCTTTACACTATCATCAACACTACTCAGAAAATAAATACTCAATTTTGAAAATAGTGTTTATATCCTGGTGTAAAATAATTGTCTTATTATTGTATATTCATTCAGGTCAAAGTGAAGTTCATTAGGATGCCTGATATAATATGTCTTTATTAACGAGATTTTTAGCCCAATGCTGGTTCATCTCGATTAACATAAAATGGAATTTTTTTTTTCAATTTATCACTCAGCAACTCTTTGTTAACCTTTTTCGATAGGCCCTTATTCTTGCATTGGTTTGGTGAACGGTTTTGCCTGACGCTATTCATTATATTTTCGACTACCGGTGACCAACACTCTTAAAACCGATATTGACTGTGAAAATCTCTGTTAAAGTTCATAAGATGAAATATATCGACTAAATTGACGTATGTTCACGTCATCTTCTTTGAGCGCTGACGTACTCGGCTGCGACGATCTTGGTCAAAGAATAAAAAATGCCGAACTAGTGAGTGCGAACGAAAGGAAAATTAACTAAAATATTAAAAATCATCAAATTAAATGGAGAAAAAAACACGAGTCTTTCGGTTCCTCAAAGCTAAAAATATGTTTAAGAATCAAGATAAAACTTGTATTAAAAACATAACTGTGGCTCCGTAACGCTTCACGTCAAATGAACCTTTCAAATAAACGAACTATTGAAAAAAAAAAAATAATCATACTTGGCATCCACAAACAAGTTTGACGGTTCGTGACATTGTAGAAGGAAACCGTGTTCATCAGTGAACTGTTAGTTACATTTACTTTTATAAGTGGCATGGTTATATTGCGTGGAAAAGAGAGATTTATTCGAAAAAAACTCAGTTTCACGTGACTTATTAACGGACGACCCCAAAGGATCCTACACAACACCAAAGATTTGTAATTTCCCACCACTCCGTAACATTTTTGTATGGTAACCTATTTTTTGTAGTATGGAGAGTTACCAAATGACACACCCCGTTACACCCTCAATTTTGTTACGCTATTCACGTACAAGCTCTTAATTAATTAAAAGAAACCATTGTGATACTGTATCAATAAACCGAAAGCTTTTTATCCCTTATTACAGAAGGGGAATTTGGGAATCTCGAGCTCGTTCAGTAGCCGCTAGGTTGCGAAGGCCGACGGAGGTCCTTCGTAGCTTAGTTGGTTAAAGCACCAGTCTAGCGTACTGTAGGGTCATGGGTTCGAGTCCCATAGAAGGGAAAGTGGTTACCTCCAATACATTTTCCAAATCAATATCTTCCACATAACGTACATATTCACATATGAGTTTTCATAACATTGTAAATTAACGTCCAAGTCGGGTGGTTTAATCCCCGGAAATAGGCAATTACCTTTGATTGAACTAATAACGGACAGTTTTTAATATCGCTTCGCATGTGGATCAAGAGGCTACAATTTTCTTCGTGACGAAAAGCACTTCCCAATTCCTTCGGTTCGCTCCCAACAGGATTATTTGAAAAATCTTCATTTCGATAGTGGAGTATTAGGTGAGGTGTTCACCTTGATGGAACCGAAGGTGAACTGTATGTCATCTACCGAGCGAGATTGTGGCATAGTTGCGGACGAAATGTCGATAGACCCGAGTAAGACCTATTGTTGCAACAACAAGAAATACTTTGGTGATATCACCATTCCCGGTCAGAGTGGAAAAGCCACGCATGCGCTTGTATTCATGCTGGTGGGCGTTTCAAGTCGATGGAAGCAAATAGTCGCGTATTACTTCACCGGAAACTCAATACCAGAGAGTTTCATAAAAGCCACAATGATTGACATCATTAGTAGAGCAGAACAGATTGGATTGAAAGTTCATTTTGCAACGACTGATTGCGGTCCCAACAATGTTCGAATGTGGAATGATTTCGGGTTGAATCATTCGAGGCATCAAGTTCTAAGCAGTCCTCCTTTGGAGCATCCTCTTAGTGATGAACGGAGCTTCGAGCTAATTCCATACGCTGTGCATGTCTTCAAGAGCTGCGTCCAAGGATGGGTGAAGAATCGATTCATTTATCTTTCAGCATATGTCGTGAGAGAAAACGGTCTAACATCGGATGTTGTTGATATTTTTCATTTGCAACAATTGGTCGAATTTGAGAAAGGTAAGCACTTGAAGATGGCTTCTCGACTAACCAGGAAAGAGGTAGATTTTTTAAATGGATATCGCCTTGATGCAATGAAAGTTGTCAATTTTTACAAATTGGTAAATCACGATGTTGCTGCTGCCTTACGATTCATGAGTGCTGAAACCAGAAGAAAGGAATTCCTAACCACGGCTTTCTTTATTCAAAACGTCTGGCGGTGGTTTAAACTTATGTCATCTTGTCGGTCAGCCTTGGCGCTTTCTCTCCATAACAGGGAAGCATACCAGGAATCTACTAATTTTCTCTCGTAGTTCCGGAAGTTTATTTACGAATAATTTACATAAAACCAAACATCCGATACAAATAATAACGCACAATTTGACATTGACTTTCTCAACGAAATTATTGATGACGAAACATTCGACAACTCGGAAAAAAAATCAAATATACCATATTGCAGGATACATACTAGAGAGCGTTGCTAAGAATTATAAGGTTTGCGAAGATTGTTTTATGCCATGTATTAGTGAATATCCATTTTTGAAACCGTATATAAAATACTCGATCTTGAAGGACTATACTGGTGACTCATTGATTTACGTTACTGAACCAGTTTATATGTTCTTTGTGGCGCTTGAAAGAATTTTCCGCGAAAACATTGGAAAGTTCGAGCACAGCAACCATAACATTGAGTCCAATTTAACTATTTTGATGCAATCGTTAAATTTTTATTCATTTGAAACATGTCACGATATCCGTTCAAAGATTATTAACAGATTTGTACTCTTCAGAATTAAAATACATGAACCATACAAGGCGCGAATGATCAAGCACGATAGTCGATCAATGGCACTGTAAATGTTTGCGAGAATACGAAAAAAACTTTATTCATCACAAAAACTCATATTTATTTTAAAAATCTTGTTTGTTTTAATCTTAGAAAGTTTCCCCCTAAATATGATTGCACCGATTACAATACTTCCTTTCACCAAATCAGCAAACATACGATTCTGTTTATTTTGTTCGATAGGATCCCAGTTTGACAGTTCGATAAGGTTTTTTCGGCTTCACACTCTTCGCCTCTCTTCCTATTCTCTCTGCGTGAAACATGGTCGCCGATCACCCTTTCTTGTCTCTCTACAGTAAAATCCCATAAGGAACTGTCAGACTGTGCGTGAAGAATTTACCTTCGTAGTCGCGAATTGGCGTGGAAAAATAGGTAGGGGAAGCACTATATCAGCCAAATAATTCACCAAAAGCGGCTTTTGAGCAGCACTGATGCATAATTTAAATCTTATTAGAGCTGTTGACCAGGTTTTTAATGCGACTATAGAACCGAAATAAAGTCGATTTTAACGGCTTAATAATTACTTGGGACTTGTTGCGAGAAAACCGGTTAAGAATTACTATATGAAAAAGTGGCTAATGTTTTTCAGTTTTCGTTTGCACACACACGCGGACTGACAGACATTTGTTCAGTTTCAGGGCTGGTAGCGACCAATGCCGCTCAAAATAGTGACTTTAGTGACCAAAGTTGACGAAAAAAGGGACCAAATAGTGACTTTCAGTTGCAGAAAAAGTGACCAAATAGTGACTTTCATAGTTTTAGTTGCAACTTCGATGAGACGAAATTAAGCGTTTTTGGGTCGAGGGAGAATTTTTTTTCCGTAATTTGTGGCGGAAACCATCTTACACTGACCACTCTCTCATAACGAACTCAGAAAAGAAACGAATATCGTGCACGCTAACTTTTGCCCTCTCTTTTTATCCCAAGGAAATTTTACTAAATATCAGTCAAAAGCAGGTCTACTCAAAACTATGAGTAGTCCTGCGAGAAAATTAAGCTTTTGCGCCACTGGAAGTGAGCAAAACATGGTTATCTATCACTCATAACACCTGTTTTTTCCCCGAAAAATGATTTCTAGGCAAAAATCTGCGTAAATGAGCATTCTCTTCTCGTGAGAATGAGTGAAAATTACGATCACTGGATTAGCTGAACACCTACTTAAGAAAGATGCAGATTTGCTATAGGTTTAGGAAGTTTTTGGAATTTTTCGTGCGGAAGAAACATCAGTACGGATCGTTTTGGTAGAAAACGAAACAAAAATTATGAAAATTCAGTTACAACGAACCTGGGATTGAACACTCGACCTCCTGCTTATAATGCAGGACCGTCGGGCTCGTCTTCAAATTCAAAAGTTATCAAGATATAACGAATCTAACAAAATCTAAAAAAAAAATCACGATTGGAATCTTTTACATTTATGCTAGGGGGAATGACGGCTTTGGCAGGTTTTGTTCTATTATTGGCAGGGGGGTTTTCATGACTGACTAGGCTCAAATTTGGCCAAAACATTCTTTGCATATCAAAGAATATTGTGGCCAAATTTCATAAAATTTGGTCGACAAAAACCCCCTGCCAATAATAGAACAAAACCTGCCAAAGCCGTCATTCCCCCTATTACGAATGTATAAATTATCATCACAATATATTTTGAAAAATTACAAAACATTGATCGAAGTGGATGTTGGGAGGGAATAACGGATTTTATTTTCTCGTGTTCTTACAGCAAAATTACTTTGGGGATCCCTTACATATTTAAAGTATCGCCTTTCAATTCGATTGCAGTACAATCATAGATGCAATTATCATTATTTCGATTTGAAAATAAATATTTTTATTTTACCAAAATATCACACGCTGAGAATCACAACTTCGTTAATAACTCAACAGTTACAACCGTGATTGTTGCGTCTGGTGCAAGATACAATAATCCTTTATCACGCTGAACAATTAAATCATCGGCAAACTACCGCAATTCGCTACAATGATAAAAAGAAAACATCGACGAAGAGCTATTACGTTCCTATGATATGCACGAGGTTTGTGACAAAACAATTTTTTTTATAAAAAAAGAACTGATAAGCATGTTTTTTAGGTATGCACTAAATAACAAGCCTTACATCAACTATTGGTTTCCCTGCAGCACCAGGAAGATTATCTAAAATTGAAAAGATTAATCTGAACCGCCAATAGTGCAATTGATAGGGGACTTGATCCACTTTTCTCATTTTCGATTTATCTCAGCGCATGCAGAGACTTTATCCCCTTTATATAATTGTGTGGGGCGAGACAGCCCTGTTGTATACCACTCTATATTATATGCTGCCTATGCCGTCTTGGTGTTGGTGACGAGCAAGCAGCCAAGCATCGTTCTCCCTCAGTCAGAGTCCAACAGTGATCCGAGTAAGGCGATACCTTCGCCGAGTGCAATAATGCGCAATGGGTGATTTCCTGGCGCAGCAGCAAGCTACACATTTGGCGACAGTGGCAGGTTTTACTGCTCATTTTTTATTAGTTTCAAGTGGAATAAGGTTAAAACTAATTTGCCTGATAAAAATACTGCGTCATGGAAATCACCCACTGCGCAATCTCAGAAGAAAAGGTAAATTCCTGAACCAAGAAGGATGTTTGCTTTTTGCAGTGTTTACGTGGGGACCGGTGCTCCCAATTGGGAGAGACGCGGTTGCGAGAGTAAGTAAAACGGAGAAGATTCGAAATTGTTTGCGTGTCTTGAGTACCGCAATGGCGTTTGGCCAAAAAAAAAAAAGATGAAATGATTGGCGAGTTTGGAGGACCGCCAAGAAAAGATTAATTGTTTTGCGATTTTTGAGGACCGCAATGGCGTGTTTGGAGGACCGCCAAGAAAAGATGAAATGATTGGCGAGTTTTGAGGACCGCAATGGCGAGTTTGGAGGACCGCCAAGAAAAGATGAATTGTTTTGCGAGTCTTGAGGACCGCAATGGCGTGTTTGGAAGACCGCCAAGAAAAGATGAAATGATTGGCGAGTTTGGAGGACCGCCAAGAAAAGATTAATTGTTTTGCGAGTTTTGAGGACCGCAATGGCGTATTTGGAGGACCGCCAAGAAAAGATGAAATGATTGGCGAGTTTTGAGGACCGCAATGGCGAGTTTGGAGGACCGCCAAGAAAAGATTAATTGTTTTGCGAGTTTTGAGGACCGCAATGGATGGCGTGTTTGGAGGACCGCCAAGAAAAGATGAAATGATAGACGAGTTTTGAGGACCGCAATGGCGAGTTTGGAGAACCGCCAAGAAAAGATGAATTGTTTCGCGTGTTTTGAGGACCGCAATGGCGAATTTGGAGGACCGCCAAGTAAAGATTAAATGTTTTGCGAGTTTTGAGGACCGCAATGGCGTGTTTGGAGGACCGCCAAGCAAAGTTGAAATGACTGGCGAGTTTTGAGGACCGCAATAACGTGTTTAGAGGACCGCCAAATAAAGATGGAATGATTTGCGAGTTTTGAGGACCGCAATGGCGTGTTTGAAGCACCGCCTAGTAAAGATGATTTTTTTGCGGGTTTTGAGGGCCGCTATGACATGTTGAGAAGACCATCAAGTAGAGATGAAATCATTTGCGTATTTTAAGAATTGCTGTGGAATGTTTGGAGAACCGCCAAGTAAAGATGAAATAATTTGCGTGTTTTAGTACCGCAATGGTGTGTTTAGTGAACAGCCAAGTAAAGATTAAATGACTTGCGTGGTTTGAAGACCGCCAAGCAAAGTAAAAATGATTAGCGTCGTCGAGTCAAGTACAAGACACTGAAGACGACCACACAGTTGTGGTCGAAATACGTATCTGCAATGATATCGCAATAATTGGTGGAATTAAATGGAGTTACTTAACTCGTCCTAGACGGTTGATGATTAGCGTGTTTTAAGGACCATAATGGCGTATTGGTAAGCTTGCTAAGTGAAGCTTGAATGATTTGCGTGTGAAAGAACTGAAATGTCGTGTTAGGTGGACCGCCAAGAAAAGTTGAGATTTTTTACGTGTTTTGAGAACCGTAATGGCGTATTGGGAAGACCGCCAAGTAAAGTTGGAATGATATGCGAGTTATGATGACAGCCAGATAAATTGAATAGCTGAAGGTTTGCGAGTTGGAACACAGTTCAAAGCATGTCGTGGGCGATTTGAAAGGTCCGTTCATAGTTGAAATGGTTTGATGGCGAAAAACACAATGGTGTGTTAAAAGCACTAGAAAACACAAAGCAAGTTTCTGAGGAAACAACAATGGGGCGTTGATCCTAAAGTATCATGCTATGTTTTAACCGAGGTTTTGACAAGGCAAGTAATTTGATCATTTTAGTAAAATTCATTTGACTTGCTAAAGGTTGAACATGTTCAACTTTCTTTTCGTGCAAGTTAGTTGAACGGAGGAGTTTAGATGTTCAAATCAAGCGACTTGCTCAATTCACTTGCGTAATCTAAGCTTAGTTCAAGATTACCAATGACTTACCTGGTCACGTATCAAATATCAAGTTTACCTCAGCCTAGCAGCCAAAGTACCAGTACCATAAGTGCCAAATCGATGTTGGTGATAAAACAAAACACACACTACAACATAATGCATAATAATCTGCCAAATTCAGCTTATTGTAGCATGGTTCTACTGAACCACCGAATAAAAAATGCGAATTAAAAAAAATGGAAAGGCACGTTGTAAGAAAGTAATATTGAAGTAGTGGATGCCGCAATGACGCTTTTGAAGAGCCTTGATTTCAAATTGCAAAATAAAGTAATGTTTAGCAATTGTGATATCCCATCTATGGCTCTGCATTTCAACTTCGTATTCTATAAGCAGTGGCAATGCTACGTTTTTGCTCACAAGGCTAACTGGAGACCCCAACTTGGTGCAGCTAATATCGAATGTCAGGAATAATATTGAATGTATCTCCAACCATGGTGGTTAAATAATACCCAGATCCCTGCCCAGATCTTAATATTGGAGTCATAATGTTTTGGAAAACTTGCTCGCAAATTTGAAGAAATGGATTATGCTTGAGTTTTAATTCATGCGAAATCACGATGTTTCGCTCCAAAAGCGAATAGAATTAGTCGAGGTTCTTGTCTTATGAGAAGAACATTGCATTAACAAAGTAGAGCCTGAGCATGATAACCTTACATGTCGTATTTGCTACTCCGTGTTTTACCAGAACAATCACAATTGCATAGAGAGCCAATGGCTAGGGCATGGGATTTGCACTGAGCACCTCAATGTGCTCAGTTCAAAAGCTCTAGGGGGGTTAACAAACGGCGCTGGCCACGTCCTTTCGGGCTACCGTAGATGTAAAGGAATTGATAAAAGATGCAGTCACTCGCCACATTGTAAACCAAGAACACTTCTGCACTCGCCACGAGAATATTATTGGAATCTAGGGGATAGGTTCTATGGAAGAGGCTCATCTTGATTAACAGGTTGCAATGGATGCCAAAACGAGCTTTCTTTCGCTCTTTTCGATTTCTAACAGTTACGGCTAGAATTAGTCAAGTTGTAGATAAAGAATAGAAGATGGAACCGGTATTCAGTCTATTTCTAATCGATTGCTAAAACATGAGAAATATATGGAGAGAAAAAAAGTAGGAGAATTGAACTTGGGATTGATCCCACGACTAGCTGCGTATGAGGCAGAAGTAATTATCATATGATTACCTTCCCTTGCATGTTATGAGCACACTACAGAATAGAATACAAAAAATAATTCTGTATCGTTTTGTTATGTTCGTTGGTAATGGCATTTGATGCACGAATGTGAAATTTTGGATAAACTAACAAGATTAGTTAAGGCGACACGAACGCTTTCGATCTTTTCGGGAACATTCAGAGAGTTACGCTTTGGTATGGAATAACTCTATTGGTATGATTTGTATAAGGACCGTTTAGCAATGTCGGAATTGGGGCTTTGACACGGAACAACAAGATAGAGGAAACCTGCTACAGTCATGACCACCTGGAAAACGATGTACATGACAGGAAAAGACATAAAAGAAGACAATGTAGCTGCACCATAAGTTTGCATCGATTGTGATCAGTCTTGTCTTGAGATGCATTTATCATTCAGATACAGTTTCATATAAAAAAAGAATTTGATATTTCGCTAGCTCTGATGCTCCCTAAAATATCGTGTCAAATTTGATCAGTACTCGGAATATGGCACATATAGTGAGTGAATTTTTAGAGAATGTGCGTGTGATTGAATAACGAAAAAAAAAGAGCGGATAATAAATGCAGAATTTGCTTATCTGCTATATGTGGCCGATAATATTGCTTGTGTAAGGAATGAAGGCTTTTGAACGAATGCGAAGATGCACAAGATAGTGGTGCACTGCTAGCGTGTTTTGTCAATGCCAGATAGCTGGTGTTTATGCCATCATAGCATGCAAGATATACGCTAGAAACCCAACTTCGGACGAAGTGCGCTAGATTCTCATAAAATTGCACTAAAAAACGCATCGTTTAGTTTGACAGATCAAACTCCGAGAGAAAGTTCGTTTCAGAAGAAGTTCGGAGCTGAAACTAGGGCGGTTATTGTGTTCGCGTACTTTGTTTGACTGCAGATCTACGGAATCAATACCAGCGACGACAGATCCAGTCAATTTATTTGTTTCGCGAGTGACATGGACATTGTCGGCCGAACATTTGCAAAGGTGGCAGAACTGTACACCCGCCTGAAACGTGAAGCAACAAAAGTTGGACTGGTGGTGAATGCATCGTAGACAAAGTACATGCTTGTGGGCGGAACCGAGTGCGACAGGGCCCACCTGGGCCCGCGAGGTGGTCTAGGTATTCGTCTACCTTGGATCCTTGCTAAAGGCTGATAACAATGTTAGTCGTGAAATACGAAGGCGTATCATCTGTGGAAGTTGGGCCTAATACGGACTCCAGAAGAAACTGCGGTCAAAAAATATTCACCACCGCACCACCATGTGACATGTACAAGACGCTGATAAGACCGGTAGTCCTCTACGAACATGAAGCATGGACGATGCTCGAGGAGGACTTGCAAGCACCCCCCTGATTATTCGAGAGACGGGTGCTTAGGACCATCTTTGACGGTGTGCAAGAAGACGTTGTGTGGCGGCGAAGAATGAACCACGAGCTCGCCCAGCTCTACGGCAAACTCAGTATCCAGAAGGTAGCTAAAGCCGCAAGGGTACGATGGCAGGACATGTTGCAAGAATGCCAGACAGCAACCCTGTAAAGATGGTGTTCGCTTCCGATCCGGCAAGAATGAGACGGCGTGGAGCACAGCGGCGAGGTGGGCAGACCAGGTGCAGGCCTCAAACCGTGTATTGTAGCGTCAAATTGTTGATTCAGTGTTGTCTGTTTAGATGTAAACTGAATGAATGAAATGAATGAACCAGCGACGAAATTCGGAGACGCATCTGTAGGGATTGAGACGGGTATGGTAAATGACATAAACCGAATAAAGGGCATATATATTAGCCATTAGCATTAGCCCTAGATAGAAAGTGACAGATGAGAGAGTGGAATATTTGGTAGGAGGTCGTGGTGTTGAGTTGATGTGCTTCGCTCAGCAGCTGGAGATTGACGCGCCAAAATTGTAGTAGAAAATCGTACTTACAACCACCTACAAAGTGCGATGACCCTCTATGGGTTGAAGACCAGGAAGACCAACGTACAAATTGAATCTTGGAGCATATGAATGAGGTGAATGAACAACCGTTGGAGGAAACTTCATCTATTCAAACCGGAAATATCTGTTCGTTGCCTGAATATAAGACAATATTCCGTAGAAAATGGTTTTCGATTTCCTTGCCCTTTGAATGGTACCTTCGGCAAATCTTTATAGTGGTATTTGTACCGAGTGTTTAATTAAATATAAGCTCAATAATACATTTACAATTAAAAAGAAAACCAACGACAAGTTATAATTGCAAGAGACTAATAAAAAATCCGGAGAGAAAGGGGGATGTGTGGGGCGAGACAGCCCTGTTGTATACCACTCTATATTATATGCTGCCTATGCCGTCTTGGTGTTGGTGACGAGCAAGCAGCCAAGCATCGTTCTCCCTCAGTCAGAGTCCAACAGTGATCCGAGTAAGGCGATACCTTCGCCGAGTGCAATAATGCGCAATGGGTGATTTCCTGGCGCAGCAGCAAGCTACACAATAATATCTACATCCTTTCCCGTCAAAAATTGCATCTTGTTTTACTGTCTCAATCGATTCTTTGGCTTATTTAAGGTCAACTTTCTTTCTCTTACATCTCTCTCTCAAGCCTCTAACTATTTTAAAAATCCAAAACAAAAATTGAAAAAATGCTGCACGTGTGAGCCGGTCTGAAAAATTCACCCGCTGTTCGTTCAAAATCGGGCAGATGTTAGCCCTATCTTGAAAAACAGCACTTTTTAAATATTTTATTTTAAATCTAAGTACTTAGAGGCGTCAAAATATATGGGTTCTTTGTGAAAGTTGACTTTAAATAAAATAAAGAATCTCTATAGAAAAATAAAACTTTTGAAAGGTCAATTAGCTACTGGTGAAATGCCAATAAGAGCAGCGAGTAAAATGGCTGGCGAAGTTCCAGAGTGATCGTTTTTCCAAGATCCGTAATTTCATTTCCGCCATGAACAAAGCATCATCCGACTTACACATAAAGCTTCATTCAAAAATGGTCAATAGTTTCAAAATAGTTGAAAATAGTGACTTTTTGCGAGAAAAAGTGACTTTAGTGACTTGAGGTCGAAAAAAGAGACTTTTTAGTGACTTGCCCGAAAAAAGTGACCAAGTCACTAAAAAGTGACCCGCTACCAGGCCTGCAGTTTGACGAGCTGAGTCGATTGGTATATAACATCATAGGTCTCCGAGGCTTCTATAAAAAAAGTTCGATTTTGGATTAAAATGATGGCCTTTCGGTACAACTTTGTTGTAGGAGAAAGGCAGAAACATTTTTTTTTTTCCTGTTCGGGTGTGCCACTGCGACCTGTTATTAGATCTATTGTAGCGTATAGTAGGATACGGGTATCCTTAGTGTTAAAGTGCATGTCGAATTACTTCATTACTATTGATAAGCAATGCAGTATCGGTTTCGATACAGTTGTTGTTTTGTTTTCTCAAGAGCACCATGACAAGGTCCCGCTATTTAGACCCTTCACAGAGAGCAATCCCATTGAAGGCGCGCCCCTTATCAATAGAAAATCAATCCTTTCTTGAGAAAACAGAACAGTGATACTGTTTTTGGCCATGCATCGGAGCCCTAGCCACATCCTTGTCTTGCTTCTAGAATATCACCAGTAAATAATGAAAACCCGGGATTTAGCTCTGTCTACAAGACCATTTCAAGCAAGAGAATTTGTTCAGTAATAAGAACTTCCGTATGTTCCTCTCACTACCATTTTCACCAGTTCATGAAGAGTTAGTACGTATTTAAACCCCTAACTCGATTTTTCCAGCAGTCAGTTTAGTCTAGGACCGGGTACCGAGGTTTTTTAACTAATTGCTTGAAAAGTTGTTTCCGCTGCATACAGTCTAGCCTCAAACAAGAGGAATTCGAGTCTTTCAACTGTCTGCAAGGTAACATTATGTTTTATTTCTGAGACTGCTGTTGGTAGCGGGGACTAAATACGATAAATCCTTAATTACCACAACTTATTGCCCTAGCCCTAGCTAGAAAAATGGATTAAGCTAGGGATCTGTTTGGTAGATCTTACACCGCAACACACTACGTCAAAGTGATCTACCGTGTTACAGGATAAGGCAAAAACATAGTGCCACAAGTCCACCATACATCACATTTTCAAATTCAGCTTCTGAAATTAGCTATTTGCCAATTAGTGAACCTTATACAACTAAATAAATGATCCTCCGATGTCGGGTTTTGCCTCATTAATTGAATTTGTTATGCATTGAATTCATTACAGTTTTCAGATATGTACAAACTGAGTTCGTTTACAAATATTAAGGTACAGCCGGTACAGCTGAAGAAT
This sequence comes from Armigeres subalbatus, assembly GCF_024139115.2. NCBI lineage: Eukaryota > Metazoa > Arthropoda > Insecta > Diptera > Culicidae > Armigeres > Armigeres subalbatus. The sequence goes on along the minus strand of NC_085140.1, from coordinate 425,142,094 downwards.
GAAGTTAAGATTCACATACACAAATGTCCTGAACAGCGCATGAACCACCCACCCACACTGTTTATAGAGCCGGCTTAACGGCATAGGAGGAGTCCGCCAGCTGTCACCGACAGAAAAAGTATATATTAATGGAAATTTTACAAGCTGTGATAGGAGTTGAACTTTATTTTTTGTTATAAAATAAAATAGGGGGAATGACGGCTTTGGCAGGTTTTGTTCTATTATTGACAGGGGGGTTTTTTATGACTGACTATGCTCAAATTTGGCCTAAACATTCTTTGCATATCAAAGAATGTTGTGGCCAAATTTCATAAAATTTGGTCGACAAAAACCCCCCTGACAATAATAGAACAAAACCTGCCAAAGCCGTCTTTCCCCCTATATGATGTGGAAGGGTTCAGAATTTTAAAACACATCATATTATAGGCATCATCACACTGATGTTAGTTCAACTAGTGAATGTTTGTTGGGATGTTATCTCGTTTTCTATATTTTGCTCTAAAGTAGTACTTGCTTTAGAGCAAAATATAGAAAACGAGATAACATGCCTATAATGTGATGTGTTTTAAAATTCTGAACCCTTCCACATTTTCAACCCTTCCAAGATTCTTGGGTTACTCACCCTGCAGACCAAATACCGTTCGACTAAAAAAACTATCGTTTTAAAGACATTTTAAATGTTATTACCTATACCATGCCATGTTATAAATTTTCATGTTAATATTTTTCTTGAGTTATTTTCTTAGTGGCAGCACTGATCGTTCCAAGTAAAAATTCAAACCGCCATTCTTGATAAATCTACTCTACTGCCTCATCGATGCAGGTATATGTGAACGATTGAAATGATTCGATTATACGCCACGTCATTATGTTGCCTTCCAGAACAAATTATTCAGCAAAAAACGCCCATTACTGCAAATTTTGTGTGATACATAGTGTGGCTTACGGAACGCAAACAGTATGTCCTTCAATTTCGGTAGCTTGCCACTAGAAATAGTGCAGTTAATATTCGAACACCTCACGCTGGATGACCTCCTTAGTGCCAGTTTGGTTTGCCGTGAATGGTACAGTGCGACAGACGCATTCATAACCCAGAAAGGCTGGCTTGCACTCCAGTTGGACCGGCCCAACATTCTCACCAAGCTGGAAGGGATTCGACGTAGATACTCCAATCTTCTGCTATCCATGGTTCCCTCGTTTGGCGAACTTTTGCTCATAATAGATGTTTGTGCCGAAAAATTCAACCTTCGGAGGTTAAAAATTAAAAGGACTTCGATCGATAACGTTTGGTCCATGTTTTTTCTGCTGGGTGATTTTGAAACTTGGGTGAACAATCTGGAAGAAGTGCACATTTGGCTAGATCATCGATTTTTGCAAAACGACAACCTTATAACCGGCGGAAACATGCAATACGAGATACAGTTGACCGCAGCAAGATGCTTGCACTGGAGTGAGATTCATACAGGGAAAGGAAACAGGGCCATAACCGTGCTTGCCCCTCGTCTAAAATTAGTGTCTATTAGCGACAGCATCGCCAGTACATTTGATCTTGTACTGCCTGACTGCCATTCTCTGGAAACATTAGAATGCACTTTATATAAGAAAAAATTTGAGAATCTTTTCAAAGCATCTTTCGAACATCTAACTACACTTGTTTTACGCATACACTATACTGTTCAAGATGTACATTTTTTACACGCATTGACCAAACTAAAGTGGCTTACATTGTCAGTTAAGTTCGATAAAAGACTATTGGAGACACTGTTTGTAGAAACAACGGATGCAATCAATAGTTGCTCGGATCTGGAAGGTCTACAGCTAATTATAATGGGAGACACCGCTTCTTCAAGCATCAATCTGTACCGCTTGTCTGAATCGCTACCACGACTGAAACAGCTCGAACTGAACAATATGTACTTGAGCTGCGCTGGAAATACATCACTCTTTGACCAATTAATCACCTTCAAACTCGTTAACGTAAAACTAAAGGAAGACGACGACATTCTAGAAATGAGCTATCCATCTCTGCAGACAATATCGTTAAATGTGAAGCTGCTCCCTAGCGTGAATCTTCTCTCATCAAAAAAAGTAGAACTTTTCGTGAATGTAGATTCGCTTGATCTAGCTGAGTCTGTAGATTCGTACTTGAATCCGTTTTTGAATCAGTTCTATTCAAATATCCGTACCCTTGCTCTGTTCAAATCTGGTGGCTCTAACACTAGAGTGGATTCAGTGTGTCCCCGAAACGCTTTGGGAGTGCCACAACTGAATCTCATCAATATGACTGTCTCTCTAGAGATCCTGGAAATCATCGCCAGTTCAGGAAATTTGACAGTAAGTTCACTTATTTATGGCACACATTTTTGCCTTTCTCGTATACTAAGTATACGGTAAAGGCTATATGATCGCTCCAAAAACAAACTTTTTATAGAAGGCCCGGATACCCATAGTGTTATATACCAATCGACTCAGTTCGACGAATTGAGGTGATGTCTGTGTGTGTGTGTGTGTGTGTGTGTGTGTATGTGTGTGTGTGTGTGTGCGCAAAACTACTCAACAAAATGTCACTCATTTTTCGGGCACTCATCCTCAACCGATTTGCTCGCAACAAGTTGCATTCGACGCAGAATCCTGTCCCATTGTTTCCTATTTGAAATTGGCCAGATCGAACTATGGGATCGAGAGTTATGGTCAAAATACAAATTCATACGAAAAAATCGCGTAAAAAATGTCACTCATTTTTCGGACACTTATCCTCAACCAATTTGCTCGCAACAAGTTGCATTCGACGCAAAATCCTTTCCCATTGTTTCCTATTTGAAATTGGCCAGATCGAACTATGGGATCGAAAGTTATGGCCAAAATACAAAATCATACAAAAAAATCGCGTAAAAAATGTCACTCATTTTTCGGGTACTTATTCTCAACCGATTTGCTCGCAACAAGTTGCATTCGTCGCAGAATCCTGTCCCATTGTTTCCTATTTGAAATTGGCCAGATCGGACTATGGGATCAAAAGTTATGGCCAAAACACAAAATCATACGAAAAAATCGTGTAAAAAATCTCACTCATTTTTCGGGCACTTATTCTCAACCGATTTGCTCGCCTCAAGTTGCATTCGACGCAGAATCCTGTCCCACTATCTACTTTTTTAAATTGGCCAGATCGAACTATGGGATCGAAAGTTATGGCCAAAACACAAAATCCTACGAAAAAATCGCGTAAAAAATGTCACTCATTTTTCGGGCACTTATCCTCAACCGATTTGCATTTGCATTCGACGTAGAATCCTGTCCCGTTGTTTCCTATTGAAAATTGGCCATATCGGTCTATGGGATCGAAAATTTTGTCCAAAATACCAATTCATACAAAAAATCGCGTAAAAAATGTCACTCATTTTTCGGACACTTATCCTCAACCGATTTGCTCGCAACAAGTTGCATTCGACGCAGAATCCTGTCTCATTGTTTCCTATTTGAAATTGGCCAGATCGGACTATGGAATCGAGAGTTATGGCCAAAATACAAATTCATACAAAAAATATTGTGTAAGAAATGTCACTCATTTTTCAGGCACTTATTCTCAACCGATTTGCTCGCAACAAATTGCATTCGACGCAAAATCCTTTCCCATTGTTTCCTATTGAAAATTGGACAATGGGACTATGGGATCGGAAGTTATGACCAAAATACCTTTTTTCATAAAAATCACAAAAAATGTCACCTATTTTTCGGACACCTAACCTTAATCGATTCACACGCAACAAGTTGCATTCGACGCAGAATCCTGTCCCATTGTTTCCTATTGAAAATTGGCTAGATCGGACTATGGGATCGGAAGTTATGGCCGAAACACCATTTTAGCCTTTTTATACGAAAAGGCTGTATGTTCGCTCCAAAAACCAAACTTTTACAGAAGGCCTGGAGAGTTATATACCAATCGATTCAGCTCGACGAACTGAGATGATGTCTCTGTCTCTTCCACTTCATACGGGAGTTTGGCAGAAAGACGGTCATGAGATTTATATCATAACAAATATTGCCCTCCGCTCGCGTGATGGGAATGACATTTTCGTTTTCTTTTTGTGTAGTCGGAGCTTCAGTTCAACTAACATCCAAAAGTGATATCCTTAAAATATATGACTGGGTGAAATAAAATAGGGTTATGTACGTCAAGATTGGAAAAAGGAAACAAAATGTCGAAATTCTTATTAGCATATTGTAGATCAAGCTGAAAACCGAACCGAGGTCCTGCGAAATCGCATTTTCTCGCATTTCCGGATGTTGCAACTGCATCGCGAGTAGTGCGCAACTGTGCCATAGTCGGGCACCACTCGCGATGCAGTTGCGACATCCGGAAATGGGACAAAATATGATTTTCGGTTTTCAACTGGATCTACAATATCTTTGCCATAAATAATCTGATTTTCATAGAACGGACAAAATTTGTCTTTTTTACTCCTAGCCACTAGCACATCTTTTTTCAAGCACACACATTTTACCAAGGTCGAGAAAGGCACCATCACCGCTAGGTGGATTAATCTGGGTTTTTTTATTATACCTAGCATATTTATTCTCATGTTCAAATTTTGGCTTTCTCAGTCTGTTGAATCAATAACGATTATTTGTATACGTTCCCGACGTTTCGGCCAATTGGTTTTGGCATTTGAGAAGATGGCCTTTCTCAAAGGCCAAAACCAATCGGCCAAAACGTCCGGAAACGTATGCGAATAATCGTTCCTATTTCAACAGGCTGAGAAAGCCAAAATTTGAATATGTGAAGCAAATCCAGTCGGTAACGCCATTACAAATTTATTCTCATGTTTTAGCATCTCACCCTCTCGAAATGTTTGCTCAGTATTCAGGAAACATTCCGAATGGTGCTTCTCAAAAACTTGCATGTGTTAGAGGTCAGGCAGGTGCAATTGAGTGATCGTAAGGAGGTACTTTTTCCTTTATTGACAAACAACCGGGAGGAACTTAGAGGACGATTGCAAAACGGGTCCATCTGGTTCAATACAGCTGGGGATGACGATGGTCTATCTGATTCGAGTTGCGGACCAGCGAATAGAAAAATAAACCCGCTCTAAGGATCCAACATGAATTCATCGTGCATTGCAAACAGCTTCGTTCTTTCGTCATATTACGAAATAAATTAAATGTAAACTAGTTTTAAGTAATCTCGTTCTAGGGCGGTCTACTGTCAAAGGAACTTGAGGAATTCTTCGACTAACTATAAAAAGCACAATTAAATTCGTTAAATATATGTGGTGATTTGTGAATAAAACCGAGAAGTCTCTGAACTAAGTTATTGTGTTTTAATAATCATTCATTAGTTTCCGAAGTCAACCTCAAAAACAAACAACTCAAAGCAGTTTGATTCATAGGAAAATATTTATATTCCATTTTGATTGAAATTACCACCGATATATGATTTGCATTTTTAAGGGGTGCATAAGGGGGTCGCATGGCCAAGTCTTCGGCATAGTTTTACAATTTATGCTTTTCCAAATAACTGAAATATGATTTTGATAAAAAAAAACAGAATAATTCCCCTGCACAGTGTTTTATTTCGTCATTTTCACGATTGAAATACAAAAACTCGAAAGTGTTGATTATGGATATAGGGTTTATTCACAGAAGTTTCAAGATATTTAAGAGCGCATCTTTCGATAAAAACAGTTTGATGATCAATCCCCCTAAAAGTGAGTTGAGAAAATTATTTTTCCACCAGAATGAGATAGACACGTAGTGTCTTCCGTAAAGTTGTAGCAAATCACTTGTCATAAGACGAGTTTATACCATCCCATTGAATTCCACCACTTAATTGTATCTTGACAGATACGTATTTCGACCTCAACAGTAAGGCCTTACTGTTGAGGTCGAAATACGTATCTGTCAAGATACAATTAAGTGGTGGAATTCAATGGGATGGTATAAACTCGTCTTATGAAAGACATTCCACTAAAAAGCTCAAAATAATTTTCTTATCAAAATTGTAGCAAATGTTAATACGAGCAACTTTGCTGAACATCCTGAGTTTCTATCTCTTATACATAACAAACTTAAGACGTTTTATGTAAAAACCCCTTCAAAATCTCATTTTTCATTCTAACTCTTTCCAATGATTTTTCCCATTTTCCGTATCTTCGACAAAGTTATTAAACAAGCAAAATAACATGTTTTGCTTAACATTGTAACTTTCCATCTCACATACAACAAAAGTTATCTTTAAATTATACATATTTTTAGAGGTATTTCAAGTTGTGTTTACTTCCTTAATTGCAAAAAGTCGCAAATTTTTTCACGATATGCTGAAAATCGCTCATTTTGACATTAAAAACTTTTGTCGAAAAGAGTCTTCTCGAATGCTGTGTTAAAAACAAACCTATGAAAAATCATAAGCAGCATATCGTGAAGAAATTTGCGACTTTTTGCAATTAAGGGAGTAATCACAACTTGAAATACCTCTAAAAATATGTATAATTTGAAGATAACTTTTGTTGTATGTGAGATGGAAAGTTACAATGTTCAACAGAAACATGTAATTTTGCTTGTTTAACAACTTTGTAGAAGAGACGGAAAATGGGAAAAATCATTGGAAAGAGTTAGAATGAAAAATAAGATTTTTATTGGGTTTTTACATAAAACGACTTAAGTTTGTTATATATAAGAGATAGAAACTCGGGATGTTCAGCAACTACGAGTCTATCTCATTCTGGTGGAAAATAAATTTTCTCAACTCAATTTTAGGGGGATTGATCATCAAACTGTTTTTATCGAAAGATGCGTTCCTAAATATCTTGAAACTTCTGTGAATAAACCCTATATCCAAAATCCACACTTTTCGAGTTTTTGTATTTCGATCGTGAAAATGACGAAATAAAACACTGTGCCCTGGCGGTGACGGTGCCCTTCTCGTGTATTAAACATTAAACGAGAAAAGCACATAAGAGAGTTCAAAATTGCACTTTAGGGAAATAGATTCAGTTTTTTAACATTTCAATTGCCTCTGGTAGTTAGGATTTTTCCTCTGGTTGGAATTACAAAGTTGTAAACTTAACCTAATTTATACTAAGGGTACAAGGAGCTAATCGTTGCAATAGAAGATTGCAACGATTTTTGTCTAAAATTGGAAATGATGTTATCGGACATTTGTTGCAATGTCTCAATATTAGAAACTCTATGAAGTTCATTGGTACGATACCGCGGAGGCAACTTCACAATCATTTTCAAAATTTCATTTTGAATCCTCTGAAATGCCTTCTTTCTGATATTGCAACTAGTCGATATTGGCAACAGCATACAACATGGCGGGTCATAAAATTTGTTTGTAAATCAAAAATTTGATATTATGACAAAGTGTTGATTTTCTGTTTATAAGTAGATATAGACACCTAATATATTTGTTACATTTGACTTGAATGCCTTCTTTTTGAAGGTTAATTTTTGATCTAGCAGAAGTCCTAAATATTTAGCTTCGCTAGACCAATTTATTGGCACCCCATTCATAGTGCCAATATGTCTGCTGGAAAGCGAAGCTAAACGGATTGGACCAGTCATCAACACGTCGAAGACGAAGTACATGATAGGAAGAGACTCAAGAGAGGTCAATGTGAGCCACGAGTTTCTATCGGTGGTGACGAAATCAAGGTGGTTGAAGAATTCGTGTACTTGGGCTCACTGGTGACCGCCGATAACGATACCAGCAGAGAAATTCGGAGACGCATAGTGGCTGGAAATCGAACGTACTTTGGACTCCGCAAGACGCTCCGATCGAATAGAGTTCGCCGCCGTACCAAACTGACTATCTACAAAACGCTTATTAGACCGGTAGTTCTCTACGGACACGAGACGTGGACGATGCTCGTGGAGGACCAACGCGCACTGGGAGTTTTCAAAAGGAAAGTGTGGCGTACCATCTATGGTGGGGTGCAGATGGCGGACGGTACGTGGAGGAGGCGAATGAACCAAAAGTTGCATCAGCTGTTGGGAGAACCATCCATCGTTCACACCTCGAAAATCGGAAGACTGCGGTGGGCCGGGCACGTAGCCAGAATGTCGGACAGTTAACTGGTGAAACTGGTTCTCGACAACGATCCGACGGGAACAAGAAGGCGAGGTGCACAGCGAGCAAGGTGGATCGATCAGGTGGAGGACGATTTGCGGACCCTCCGCAGACTGCGTGGTTGGCGAAGTGCAGACATGGACCAAGCTGAAAGACTTATGTGCAGCACAGGCCACTCCGGCCTTAGTCTGGTAATGAATAAATAAATATGTCTGCTAGAAGATTTCAAATAAGAAGGATTCGGGAAATTTTCCATTTTTGCAAGTAAGTGGATAAAAAATACAATTTTTTTTGCAATCTACTACAAATGACACGAAGGTTCCGCCCTTTTGCGGAAAGGCCCGTGTCATCTGTAAACAAAGATTTTTGACACCCTGGTCAAATGAAGTCAGATGAAATCTATAATAGGGTAAAGGTACCAATTTCCCAGCTGTACAACTTTTTTTGCTAATCCTAATACGACAGTTCTTATATGGCTGTTCAACAGTTCTAAGACTTCTGTCTTACCATATAATCAACAGTGAATCAAACCAGACGGAGGAATTGATTTTGAGTCTGAATCTAAAACACGCATTTCTCTAGCAGGCCTAATAGATTCATTCTTATAACAATAGAGGTTCAAGAACCTAAAACTGTAATACATTTACTGCAAAAGAATCATGATGTTTATCAATTATTGTTCTTGTGTATGAATAAGTCATTATTTCTATGGATGTGTAATTAATTTCAGCTAATAACGATTTGAGAAAATGCTAATTCTATAAATATTGAATAGGGGACTTAAATGGTTGTAGGGGACCAGGGGGCATTATGAACACCCGGGGTAGATTGGACACCCTCAATATTCTTGTTAATTCAATCATTTTTCTACTTTCAATGCAGCGAACTCTATAATTCTTAAAAAAAACTAATTTATAGCGTAGAATTTGTATTTATTACCAGACTAAGGCCGGAGTGGTCTGTGCTGCACATACAAGTCTTCACCATTCAACTCGGTCCATGGCTGCACTTCGCCAACCACGCAGTCTGCGGAGGGTCCGCAAATCGTCCTCCACCTGATCGATCCCGCTTGCCCGCTGTGCACCTCGCCTTCTTGTTCCCGTCGGATCGTTGTCGAGAACCATTTTCACCGGATTACTGTCCGACATTCTGGCTACGTGCCCGGCCCACCGCAGTCTTCCGATTTTCGCGGTGTGAACGATGGATGGTTCTCCCAACAGCTGATGCAATTCGTGGTTCATTCGCCTCCTCCACGTACCGTCCGCCATCTGCACCCCACCATAGATAGTACACAACACTTTCCTTTCGAAAACTCCCAGTGCGCGTTGGTCCTCCACCAGCATCGTCCAGGTCTCGTGTCCGTAGAGAACTACCGGTCTAATAAGCGTTTGGTAGATAGTCAGTTTGGTACGGCGGCGAACTCTATTCGATCGGAGCGTCTTGCGGAGTCAAAAGTACGTACGATGTCCAGCCACTATGCACCTTCAATTTGTCTGCTGGTATAGTTATCGGTCACCAGTGAGCCCAAGTACACGAATTCTTCAACCACCTCAATTTCGTCACCACCGATAGAAACTCGTGGTGGGTGGCTTACATTGACCTCTCTTGAGCCTCTTTCTATCATGTACTTCGTCTTCGACGTGTTGATGACTAGTCCAATCCGTTTAGCTTCGCTTTTCAGTTTGATGTAGGCTTCCTCCATCCTCCCAAAGTTACTTGCCATGATATCAATGTCGTCGGAGAAACCAAATAACTGGACGGACTTATTGAAAATTGTACCACTCGTGGCAATCCCTGCTCTTCGTATTACCCCTTCCAAGGGATGTTGAATAGCAGACACGAAAGACCATCACCTTGCCGTAACCCTCTACGCGTTTCGAAGGGACTCGAGAATGCCCCTTGAAACTCGAACTACGCACAACACCCGATCCATCGTCGCCTTGATCAACCGTATCAGTTTATCCGGAAATCCGTTTTCGTGCATTAGCTGCCATAGATGGTCCCGATCGATTGTATCATATGCGGCTTTGAAGTCGATAAATAGATGATGTGTGGGCACGTTGTATTCGCGGCATTTCTGCAATACCTGACGTATGGCGAACTCCTGGTCTGCGGTAGAGCGTTCACCCATAAATCCCGCCTGGTACTGCGGGAACTCTCTTGCAATTGGTGTTAGTCGACGGCATTAAATTTGGGAGAGTACGTTGTAGGCGGCGTTCAGCAATGTGATTGCGCGGTAGTTGCTACAATCCAGCTTATCGCCCTTGTTGTAGATGGGACACACAACACCTTCCATCCACTCCTGCGGCAGAACCTCATCCTCCCAAACCTTGGTAATCACCCAGTGCAGCGCTCTAGCCAGTGCCTCACCACCGTGTTTAACCAGCACTCCTGGTAGTTGGTCAACTCCAGGGGCTTTGTTGTTTTTCAGCCGGCCGATCTCCTCCTGGATTTCCTGGAGATTCGAATCCGGAAGACGCATGTCCTGCCCGCGTGCTCCTATGTTCATTACCATACCGCCACCGTTGTCTGCCATTTCGCCATTCAGGTGCTCTTCGTAGTGCTGCCACCACCTTTGGATCACCTCACGCTCATTTGTAAGAAGGTTCCCGTTATAGCAGAGAAGTCATTACTTGTCGTAAGACGAGTTTGTACAATCCCATTTAATTTCACCACTTAATTGTACCTTGACAAATGGTCGGGGTTCAGCCAAAGCACACCAAGCGCCAACGAAAATGTAGTGACCAGATAGGGAACCCCTGCTGGCAGTAGCATATCCAGAGAGACTCTAATGAAGATTTAGAGATCTGAGCTACTGTGTTTCTTTAGAAACATCAATTGTAAATAAAGACATGTTATCTGCATGTGAACCGAACTAGACGTGTTTTATTTGTCTCTGCAGAATGTTTCGCTTTTACCCTCAACACGCCTCCATTAGCGTGCATCACCTAAATTCTCCAGATGTTACAGAAAAATTACCGATTTTTCTGCTTAAACTTTCGTTTACCATATTTAATTGATCGCAAATCGTAATGGATATCCCTCAACCCCATAACTGAGGATATCCTACTGCTAATGTATGCTTTAATTGATATGAAACAATTTCCGGTGTCCTTGAACGAACAAAATATCACAAGTCAGTCGAAAAGCCGCTTGGTGCGGTTTGGCTGAACCCCGACCAAATACGTATTTCGACCTGTGTGTGCACAAAAGCTAAAAAAAAAACATTAGACAACTTTTCGTATAATAATCCTGAACCGATTTTCTCGCAACAAGTTTTATTCGACAGGGGACAAACCTTTGTTGATCACTATTGCACTATTGATAACGATCGATCATTGCGTTTAAAAGTTATGGAGAAAATGGTACATTGAACCATATAAGCCCCATATAAGGTTGGTGTCTTAACTAAATGCGAGAAAGACACCACCAACGCTAGGTGGATTAATCTGTTTTTTTTTTCAGTTGTATACGCTTTGCTACCTTGTCAGCAACCGGGTTCGCCATTGAGCCTCTTATACCCGAGCAGGAGCAACTAAATCGAATGAACAGCGATGTTGGACGCCCTTTCCCAGAAGACAGCTCGTAGCCCTAGTTTCAAAACGGAACACATAGAAATCTTGTGATTTTGAGAAATTATCAACGCCATTTATTATTCGGATTCGGAGCGCAGAATCCCAAGCGGACGGATTTTCTCAACAGTCTTTCTATTGTATAGCAATATTATTATAATACGGTTAAATGCACTGCTTACCTCCATAATCTTTATATCGCACATTCACAGCATCACTTAAAATATGTTAACCATCGACTGCCACGGTTCTACTACTCTGTTAAACTTAACCTATAGAAGAAAAGGCATCTTGATATAAAACAAATGGCTCCTAAAAACCCGTCCTATTGTAAGGAAACTCCAACACATTCAGTCGGTCCACTTGGCGCGGGTTAAATGTCAAAATTGGGTCGTCCTCATCGAAGCTTTCATCATCGGTGTCAGTGTTTGTCGTAGTCATATTCGTTGACGGTCCATCATCCTCCGAATCAGACGGAAAGAACCTAACCGTTGAATTCGGATGAATGATATGGTTGAACTTCTTAAACTTCTCCAGGTGCCGCCGTTTGGTCACACCATCCAGCTTCAAGTCAGCGTGGGTAATGCGAATCGATTCGTTCGGACCGATGCCCGGCTGGATCGCTTTCGGTTCGTACACGACAATACTGTTCGATACATCCGGAAAACCGCTGGCACTGCGACTAGTGCTTTTCTTGGACCGACTGCTGTTTGCCGTGGTATTGTTGGCGATCTCTGTCGAATTAGTGATCTTATCATTAGCTCCACTAAAAAGCGCCGTCAGATTTGTGGTTTGGTCGATTGTGTTGTTCGTTGGCTGAGTGGCTTGCTGTTTCAAGGCTCGCTTCGTAGGGCTTAGACAAATGGCTTCAAAAGGCATCACTAGGTCTTGATCCACGAGCTTTCTGGGCGACTTGATGATTTTTTCTGCGATGACAGCTTTCTTTCGGGGTGACATTTCCGATCTACTAGATTTACTATTTTTTACCTTTGGTCGCTGAACTTGCTTTGTTTGACCTTTTGCTTTGGATCTGGTCGTTCTGACACACATTTCCTCCGTTTCTTCACTGCTGTTCAATCTGTTTGGTGATTTTTGTAGGTCTTGATCGACATGCTTTCTTGGATTGTGAGGTTTTCCCGATGATGCTAAATTCTTTCGGGGAGACAGCTCGGACGTCTCGGAACTGCTATGCTTTGTTTCTTTCGGGCGATTCCGTTTCGGTTGTACATTATCTATAGTTCTGTTTGTTTTAGTGAACACATCATCGTCATTCTCATCGCTGCTGCTCTCTGCAATATTCGATGTTTCTTGCCAGTGAATTCGGCGTGTCTTCAATATCGGGACCTTCTTGACGCTTATGCAGGATTTAAGAGCATTTTCGTACTGCTTTAAACCGACCGTGCTTCCTCTGTTGGATGGACTTTTCAACGTTGACTTTTTCACCGTTTTCTTGAACACTTTTTTGCGTTTCTCCGGTTGGGTCGCACCTGGCGACTTGATCAATCCTGACGGATGAGAGACTGTGCTACGTTCATGCAATCGTTCAAGGCCCTGTTTGAAGAAAATGAAATGTTTTATGTTAATTGCCCATTGAAAACTCCTATACAAATCATAATTTTAGTTATACGACCCGATCAGCAATGCATAACAAAATGGGAACTCAATTCTATCAATGGTTGTTATTTAAAACGTGTGTTATAATTAGATAATTTGATAAAAATGTGTTTTCGGTCAGTTTTATTATTCATATCAAAATTATAACAACATTGGTTAGGGTATGATGGGGCAAGATGGGTCGCCTAAGGCGAACCCTGAATTTCTCAAAACAGAAACATTTTATTTTAATTTTTCAACATGGATCTATAAAAATAGCTCATAATCTGTAAGCCTGGGGTATGAAATAACAAAAACTCCACTTTTTATTCCATTTCGAGTCATTAAAGTAGAAGTCTATTTTTCTGTCAATCAAAAAATGGCGGGGTAAGATGGGTCAAACAGCGGGGCAAGATGGGTCACCTTTAAATACTGCAATTAATATTGTTTTCATTCCCAATATTGAATTACACACAGATAGATAGCTTTATTGCCAATGATTATATTGAATAAAAAATAATGTTTAAGCCTTGGATGAATAAAAATGGCTCTACATTTAAAAATATCTGCAAATTCTTATGAAAACAAGCCCTCTAAGTATATCTTTCTTAAAAACAAAAAATAGACATTTTCAATGAACAAATTAACATCATTATGTCAAAAGTAACCCTAAAATGTTTGAGCCACCAATGGAAAATATGTTTTGAATACGAACTATGCCCCTCAGTATGTGCTGACCCATCTTGCCCCATTTGTAAGTTCACGTTAGAATGTCTAATTTTCGATCAAATTTATTTATTTCAACGCAGTTAGTATAACATCACCTACATTACTTATAATACGTTCACTATGTTACTAAAAATGTTTAAATTTCACATTGCTCGACGAGATTACACGTTTTATAGAAAGTGTGCTTCGCATAAGAAACAATGCTGAAAAATATTTTACCTTGCCATACACTACCAAGATAAAATTTTATCATCAAATCGAGTGATAATAAAGTAGAACCAAATTATTCCTCCTACAAAGTAATAATCTCCACATTAAAATGTACACGATGCTCAAAAACGGCCCTGACCCATCTTACCCCGTGACCCATCTTGCCCCGCCTAACCCTATATATATTTTCCCAAAATAATTTCCTAAATTTTTGTAGATGTTGGAAACAAAATCGGAGGTAACCACCTTCAGTATAACTTGAACCCATGTTTGATATTAATTAGCTGGAACAAAGTTAATTGCCTACATAATGGATGGAAATCCGTCGTTGTAGCTTACCAGATTTGCATCCATAATGTAGGCAAAAATAGATTTTTGTAGATTTTTGTACCGAATAATTATATCAACGTTTGTTATAATGTTGGTATGAAAGTATTAACCTCTATTTGAATTGTGTTACGGCTAGAGGGATTTTTGATATAATTTTTGTTATTTTAACAACTAGAACCAGTTAAATTTATAACTCATTTTGATAGGTACAATATTCTTCTGAAATAAGTAACTCCCTTTGTTTTAATTTTGTTATGCATTGTTGATCGGGGATTCGGACCTTTTTTTATGCCGGGGTACACTTTGCGCTTGCAAAAATCAAGGAGCGCCACGAAAATATGATACAGTTTGGAAGTTATTAAATGACAATTGTATAAAACTAAAAAAAACTTAAGCTTATGGGCATGCCGTTATAAAACCTTTGTAAAACTAACATAAGTCTTCGAAGCATTGCAAATGTTACTTGGGAAGAACTCACCAGATCATCACCTGTTCCAAAGGCAGATTCCGATTTGGACGGTTTCGGTATTACACTAGCGGAAGGCAATTCTTCGATAATCGGGAAACTACCAATGGAATGTAAGTTCGGTCGATACGCCAGCGTATTCGAATTATTCGTTGAGATGGTATACTTCTTGATCATCGTGGTCACCTTAATCTTGCTAGTCGTGTTCCTGTCCCTTTTATTCTGCAAAATATACTTCGCCGTATCGACGGAATACAACGAATCCGCATCGTCTACGCTCCTCGACACGGTAACCTGCTGCTTACGATGATATTTCATGCGGTCTCCGTCAGCGTTTCGTTCGGTCATCACCGTCTCATTGGCTTGCGTTACATCAAAGGGCCCTTTTTGACCGAACAACCATTGTTCCACCTTTTCATGGCTCAGCATGTTTTGGCAGGGATCCTCGATTGATTCCATCAATTTTAGTAAACCATTTTGTGCCCAATTACGCTTTCTCGTTGCAACAACTTGCTTCAGTTGTTCGTCGATTTCTTCTCGATTTTCCAGCTCAAAATTTTCGGTGTCTTCACACCCTGCGTCTGTTTCTACATCGCTAGCGTCACTTTGATCGCTGGGCTCATAATCCAACAGTACATCACATACTCCGTCGATAACGAGTCCGTTATCCTCTTCCGTTTTAGAATATTTCTGAAACGAGATATCAGGTTATGCAATAGTTTTATTTATGATATGTTATTGATTGTAATGTTAAGAATGTGAATTAATAGATTAGCATTTTTTTATCTTTCATAATATTTGAGCCTTTAATCTACCTCTAAATGAGATCAAATTCTCTTTAAAACAAAAATAAGCTCAATAAAATTAGTATAAAGTATCGAAGCATGGCAATCTTACCGGGAGTGGTTCACCAGTAGAAGCCATTTCATCGGAAGGGTCCACGTCCAGCGGAGGCGGTTTCAGCTTACGTTTGCATCCCCGTAGAACCAGCCACCGCTGAACGGCCTGCACACTGTGCATCAACACGAGGTACCAAAACGTTAACTGTCGCTCGAATACAGCAGAACCAATAGAAAAAATCTGCAAAAATGGGAGAATTGCAACATGAGTCCTCTATCTGACGCGATGCTGGCGAAAGGAGACCTTTGCAGCCCCGCAAGGTGATGAATCGAGCATATGATAGAACTTATTCATATTGAAAAGAACATATTGAATACTAAAGTCAATGGATTGCCCACTTTGAGCGTGCTTACAGCAGCACATTAAGAGTTATCTTTTAGAAATCAGTATGGCGAAGGCTATCTTTAGTTGAATTTCTCGAAATCTAACACTAGGGCGTAGTAGCGGACACCTTCCTTAGAAAGGCTTAAGTTAGTATGAAAAAACTTTAATTCCGTTCTAGTTAATGCTCTGGACAACAGTTTAGCCCAATTGATCAACGTTTGGGCGGAGCTAAACTCATTGGAAGTTTATATGGAAAAATGTATATAGATAAAGATCGAAAAATAGTACACCCGATTCCTTTTTTACACGGTTTTTTTTCAACGGATTTTTTTACACAACTTATCGAGTCGATAAACAACACACTGAAGATGTCCACAAGTGGTGGATGAAATACGTATTTATGTAGATACCAAAAAACGAATTAGTGGAAGTAAAAGGAAGACATTTTTTTTTAAATCGTGTAACATTTTCCCCTAAGACGCTCGCAAATAATGATTATGGGCCAAACACAATGGATACGTCCCTTCGGTACAACCAGAAAGTAATGTTTCAAAGGGGGGCCAGTGCACAACGCACCCTCGAGGTTAGCGGCGTGTCCTTGCAGTATCGAACATCGTGATTCGCTTTTTTAGAAGAACATCATGGTATCGTGCCAGCGCATTGCCTGCTTTCCAAGTGGCCTTACCACGCCCTATATCCTCGGAAGGTGGGAAGGGTCGACTTCGGTTGTCCGGGGTAGTGCCCAGACCACATGTGGCAAGCATGTGGTCACGCATTGCGCGAAAACGTGGACACACTAACAACACGTGTTCCGCCGTTTCCTCTAAACATTCGGGCGAGGCCGAGCAAGCCAGCTGTGTTACCTGCACTGTGGTTTTGCAGCACGCTTAAACGCCGGGCATGGGATGCCCATGGGGTGCTTGCTGTTCATAGCTTTGCTGGAACAAATCAAACAAATGGGAGGGTTCGTGCAGCATTGTGCCTTATCTCCCTCCAATCCGCAGCGTCGGCAGAGATTGCTTCTGTCAGGGCCTTTGCAGTCCCATTGCTTGTGCCCCGGTTCCAGGCACTTGAAGCAAACTTCGGGTTGCTCGTATGAGCCCACAGGGCACACCGACCATCCCACCTTGACGCTCCCTAACTTGACTACCTTGGAGGCGTCCGCTGCAGATAGCCGAACCAATGCTACCTGCGTCCCTGCCAGACCTTACCGTAGCCGAACGGCTGCGGTAGGCGTCTCTACTTCACACTGTCGCCGTAGTGCCGTGACGAGCTCTTCGACTTCGGTGATCTCGTCCAGGTCTTTAACCCTTAGATTCACCTCCGTCGTGAGCGCCCTCTCCTTGACCTTCTCGCCTAGGACTTCCTCCGCCAACTTCTTATAGGCGGCGCCCTTTTGCGAGACGCCCCGCTTCAGCTCGAGGATCATCTCACCCATCCGGGTACGTCTTATTCGACGTACGTCGGCGCCGAGTTCACCGAGCTTGACGTCACTCCTCATCGCCTTCAAGACGTCCGAGTACTTAGCCTCGTCCGTCTTGATGACTAGGACATCGCCCATGGAGCGATTGGCGCCTACCCTAGACTTCTTGCTACCCTACCCTGAGCCTTCTTTTCGGCCCTTGACGTCTTCGTCTTCCTCTTGTTCTTGACCAAGGTCCAGGAGGCGTCATCACCCTCTATTTCCCTGGTCTGGTGCGGCTGAGAGCTCTCAGCCTGCCGTAACCCCTTACTATCGTCTTTCCTGGGTGGACGGACCTTTCCAGGTCCTTCCACTCCCGGTTTTGGAGGTACCTGGCCGGGGTTCAGCTTCCCAGCCCCACTACCCTTGCTCGGGGTAGTAACCCTTCGCGTTTTGGAGCGGCCCCCAAGGAGCTCATCCCCTGGAGACTGTCTCCCCCGTTTTTGTGTCTGCTCCGTTGGAGCAGTCACCCCCGACGTGCCCGCAAATACTTGAGCCTCAGTCTGTGTAGACTTTGGCACCACCGTCTTCGCTGGCACGCCCTCGGTCGATTCGACTTTGCCCGAGTCCGCGAATCCTTGGGTCTCAGTCTGGGTAGACGTCGACTCCACGGATTTCACGGGTTTGCACTTGGCCGTCCTGACCGCCCTTTCCAGCTCCTTACTGATATTATACTTCGATGACGCAAAGTCGATGATGGCTTCCAGCTGTTCCGTCGCCACTTCGAAGGCCGAAAGCCTATCGCGTTTGCGGTTCATCGCCCCACAAGCCATGGGCCGTCCATAACCTCTACCGGCCTAGCCGGGGAGAAGGTTAAGTGACCCATGCTGGCGCTGCGCACCGAGCTGCCGACTATTGCCTCTGACCTCCTAGGCCAGGGCTGCCCAACGTACGGCCCGCGGGCCGGATGCGGCCCTCGGCTCAATGTTATGTGGCCCGCGTACCGTGGCCGAAAATACTTTATAACTGGCCCACAAGCTTCTCTATTTTTTGTTATGTGGCTCGAAAAGCTTCTTTTATTTATTTTTTGTTAGGTATTAAATACTGGTTTAAATTAAAATTAGTCTGTTAATCGAGTCCATCACTTTCATTGCGTTCCAATAATTCCTTTTATTTGAATTTGTAACAAAAAACAATATTTTACAAACATATTTTGAAATGGCTGCATTGAGTGACCCGAGTGACGCACGAAACGAAAGGTTGATGTGGAACATCGCGTTTTCACAT